>NC_041816.1:11646063-11949093 GCF_900964775.1 Scleropages formosus
ACGGTAAGTGGAAGCTACTCTTGATTGTGACCTGTAGTTGCAGTCAAGTTTCTGTGCAAGTTGGGGTTCTGACTGTGACGATTTCGACTCCGCACAGACGAGAACGTGGTGTCACACCCAGGAACTTTGCACTTGTGAAGCAGCCGGAGGTGGACTGTTTTGTAGTGAGCCCTGAACGTGCCCTTGTTACTGTACACCTTCTGGCAGAGGTGGCAGGTGATGGGAGAGCTGCTCTGGAGGTGCACAGCCAAACAACCACTGGGCTTCTCAGCCAATTCGAGATGCATGTCCTCTTTGGGCACCAAGCTCATGCTGTCACAACTCTCATCACTGTCGTCCATAGGCATACCTTCCTCGCTGCTTCTGTCTGAGTCCCAGGAGCGCACGCTGCCACCTGGTTTAGGCACGGAACTGGTGCTGAGGTCCAGCACAGCCTCGTCCTCCACGCCGCTTGCTGCAGGTGGCTCTGGACTGTTCTCCATCGTCTTGCTCATGGGATAGACCAAGCCCATTCGGTTGTGTCCTTTAAAGATCACAGATGTTTGCCCGATAGGGTCTTTCAGAGAGGTGTCCTGATGAAAATCGTTTGCCAGATCTCTGCAGACTGTGCTTGACGTACCATAGTGATCTTTGGTCAACAGCTTGTGATGTAGATTCAGGTTTGCGCTGTGCCTGAAGGTTACAAAATGGGGAAAGTTACCAAAAAAATACCTAGTGAAATGAAGCACATCAACATATTTGTTGCAGAAAAAAAAAGTTTGTTTTTTTGTTTTCAAGCACTGAGTATTAAAGTCATGCTTCGCTTTTATTCAGAAGTGTATGGCTACTTTCTCACCTGTCTCTGCTTCTCCGAGAGGGAAAGGCTGCATTGCAGCCATCCACTGTGCACATGTGCATTTCCTTCAGGTGCACATTTCGGTAATGCATTTTGACACTGTAGGGGTTTTTGAACGTTTTGTTGCAAATCTCACAGTGGTGGGGCATGTCCTCCCTGTCCGGACAAACTGTAGCGGGGTCCATCTGGGGAAAGGTGCCAAACTCTTCTGTATAGATTTCAGACGCTTCCTTGTTGTCTGTCAAAACTCCAAACAAGCCACCATTTGTTGCCCTGTGGTTGTTCTCCATGCAGCTGATGGGTTCCTGAGTGGCACAAGCCTTGTCTTCAGGCATCAGTAACGTGCCAGTGAGAGTTTGATGCTCCTTCTGTTTGCCATTGATTGGAGATGTGCAAGTAATCACGCTCCCTTCTTGCATGTGCCTAAATTCCATTTCTGCTGGGCACATTTCATCGTCAATCTCCTTGGCAATGCATGGCTCTGAATTGGACCTTAAATCCAGGTGCCTCTGAGGAAGAGCTGAAGTGTTCTCCCTGTCTGTGGCCTGGATAACACCTAAGCTACTACCCTCAATGCTTTTGGCTGCCCGCTTTTCACATGTGTAGCTGCCATTGTCAGTTTCCTCTTTATCCCTCGTGGGCAAGGGAATCTCATCATCCGTGCCGCTCTCTTCTGCCGGCTCCTCCACAGTCTCAACTGCCTCTTTCTCGATTTTAATGGGCATGCTAGATTTGCGAGATTTCTTCTTTGGTATTGGATCAGAGGAGGGCTCCATAGCTGTAGGCTTCACGGGGACTGATGAAGAGATCAGAGGCAACGAAGGCAGAGTGCTCGGCGTGTTGGCCAGCTCAGCTGGAGTGACTAGACTACGATAAAAGGGTAGAACAGGCTGCACAGTCTTCAGGTTGGGGAACAGTATTCCACTTTGGCTGATGTTCGGGAAACTGCCGTGGAGCTTGGAGTCTGTGCTGTTGGCTATATAGCTGGAGACCTGTCTGGCCTCAGTGGATGGGATGGTGTTAAATTCGGACCTCCGCTCACTCTCTGATGCCTCATCTGCTGAAAGACTGCTCCTCAGGTCCTTGTCACGGTTGTTACGGTTCATAGGCATGTGCAGGCGTGGGTTGGGGTTGGCACTATGCCGGTTGCGGCTGCGCAGGGAGCTAAAGACCATGTTGCAGCCCTCAATGGTGCACTTGTGCTTGATCTTCAGGTGCACAGCATTGTAGTGGATCTTCAGGGTGCCCTTGTCATAGAAGGTCTTTTCACAGGCACTGCAGAACACGCGCCCCTTCTTGAGTCCACCACTACCCTTCTCGAGAGACCGCAGCTTGTTATCAGGAGACATCTGAGTGATGTCAGAGGTCACAGAAGGTGTGCAGGGTGTGGAGGGAGCATCTGAATAATTGTCACTGGTGGGAAAATCCTCAGGTTCCACTTTGGTGGCAGCAACATCAGAGGGCTGCTCGCTCCTCTCCACATCAGATGTGAAGGAAGCAGAGCTGGAGCCCAGCAGACTGCTCTCTGCCGTTGGAGTAACCTCCTCTGACCGACTGCGCTGCTCTCGCCTCTGCTCCTGCTCCAATAGGAAGGAGCCTGGGCAGGAGCCCAGGAGGGGTGCAGGAACAGAACTCAGGAACTGGAAGGGCAGCATGAAAGCCATGTTGTTAATAAAGTTCTCAAAGTGATGCACATTACTGGTGCTCAGTTTCTCGACCTTAGCAGGGAGCATGGGGCTCCGCTGGGTGCTGCTCTCAATGAAGGTCCGGATGTCTGAGTTAGTTCTGGTGCTGGGGACAATTATAGCTTGGCTCTCCTTATCCTGAATGGCCATGAGCTCCACGATGGACTTGGTCTCTCCGAAACGAAGGAACTGCTGCAGTGTTGCAATCTCCTCCTCAAAGGTCATAATGGCCCAGCGGTCCAGAACTTTTCCAGTAACATCCTAAGAAAAAGTAAAAAAAAAATTCCACTTATGTTTTATTATTTGCTTTTATTAAAAAAAACAAAGAAATTAAGGTATTCTGTTACTCTGAAAATGTATGTGATATGAATGTACATGATTACAAGGTGTACATCTGATGAAAATTGATGTAAAAGAGAACCAGGAAGGCTTATTAATGAAGCACAGTGTTTCATCCCTATTTTAATTTTTCCTCATTATATCATGTGGATTTTCCCACTCCAAGTCCAATTATGCGTGAGGAAACGTGAACAAGATTAGAGGGGAAAGAATTTCCCATTGATCCAGTAGCTGTCCTTGTCGACACAGCTGTAATTACACATGAGTGTTACCAGTCTTTGAAAGTCGAGCTGCGACTTCATGCTGTAACCATGATAAATATTTAATCATACGGCGTTCATCTGATGGCCTGTTGAGAATTTTGTTTTTACATTCTCTATCAGGGGAGCTAACAAGAATTAAACGCAACAACCTGAATATCTGATGTCCTGTTAACAGTTGACACCATGGAGGTGGTTCGGAAATGTGTCTTGTGGCAGTCTTTACAGTCATATTTACTAAATGCAAACACATTTATCGTAGAGGGACCCCCCCGCAGAATATGTGTTTTTTCTGGACTAGAACTGGCAGTCTTCTGCAAACCACCCATGTGCTCCAGTGAACTGCTCACAGTACTTGTCATTTTAGCCTTTCTGGAACGGTAATAATGGGCACACCTGCAGCACGTATCCTCGGATATAGTCCTGCAGGGTCCAGTCCAGTGCACTGAGGATCTGGATGACCTCCTCTTGCTTCAGGACACTGAACAGGCGATCCAGCAGAATTTTCAGCCGCACAGGAATGGCTTGGGTGCCATAGAGCATCAGGCTGCAGATGTCGAAAACTACATTGGAGTGGACGATCTCCACCTGGCTGCCTTGGTACATGTGGTGCACCTTCAGCTTACTCAGCGCTGCCAAGACACACACATATACAAACACAGAGACAGACAAAACAGGCAGGATTAAAACACCAGGAACAGTGAACAAAGCAGTCCTTGCTTCTCCAGATCTGCCAAACATACCGTGTGCTACCCATCCGTGCTTGCAGTTCTCACACTGTCGCCTCCTTAGCTTCCCCGGTTTGAAACTTTCACAGTTGCAGTTTACCAAAGTGCAACAAATAGCCTGTTGAGAGACACAGTTGCATTAGGGGAAAAAAAAAAAAGAGAAAATGCATGCCTTAATCTATTATTATGACTTTACTCTTATATGCTACATTCAGCTGCAAGAAAAATAACTGCTGAAATGACCGTGATTGCACTTAACAGCATGTCAAAGAGTCTGTCAAATCATGTTTTAATGAAAGTTAAAGGACAGTTGCCAACTTGTAGCAAGTTCATTTACTGACTCAAACAGCATCTCACTTTTTGTTTTAGAGAATGGCTGTTATTGAGCAGACGTACACAACATTAACATGTACCAAAATTATCAATTCCAATAGCTCACTGAACTGAAAATAGAAGAGATACACCCTTGGAGTGCCGCTGCAGCAGCTTCTCTTTTACTGCATTAATCAAAACCGGCAGAATTCTCAGCTTCTGTTTCTGCACAGAACTATGAGCTGGAAAGCATGCTTTTCATCAGAGCAGTGAACCTATACACCACCATATCAAAGGGAAAGTATATATTATTAAATTCTACTGTGCATTGTGAAGATTTTGAATTCATCAGACATTGACAACAGATCTATCTTTCAGGAGGGAAAAGAACTTTTTTTGTGAATAAATGCAATGCTTTTTGGACTTTTTTCCCCACTCAGCTACATCAAAATAGTCCCAGAGAACACACAGAACTGGAAGCTGTCTCCTAAGTGTAAATAACTCATCATTTGATTTTTTTCCTCCAAGGCTGTGCAGAAGAGTGAACAATTGTGTTTGCGGGAGGCAGCGGGGCGCATCAGGCCAAGCTGTACTCTCATGGGAAAGAAGGAAGGACTGAAGCACTCAGTAGCTGTGGCAGCAGGGACCGGGCCATTCCTGCCTCGGCACACCTGCACCACTGCAGCCGTTTGAAGAAATCAAAGCTCTGGGCGCTCACCTGCCAGAAGTTGTTTCACGGTGTCTGGTGGGGGACTCTGTTCTCTAATGGGCCATGTCTCTCAGGACAAGTACCCAATGTGAAGCTAGACTCTGTATGTGCTGTTGGTTGAGGCTGGGTTTAAGTGGCATAGGCTGAAGGTGCCAGCGCGCCTGCCTGGCTACGCAGACGTATAGCTCCCCTAACGGGTCATGCTGTTAAGCACCTGGGATCTTACACAATACTCCATAGACAATCTGTAGCCTCGAGGCAGATTTGGCAGGCAAATACCAAAGTAAGCCTTGAAGAGGAGCAGTACTGAAGAGAGCTACCAATGACAGCTCAGATGAATTATCGAAGCAGTATGTTGACACACCTGTGCAGAATACAGCCGCAAGTGAGAACTCAAACCACAACAATGTGGCTTCCTACAGAGGGTATGGTAGCACTATGACAGATTTCTCCATCTCTGTCATCTCTAGAGGAAGTGGCCTCTCTGCACATCTCTGCCGGGTGGGTTGGGGGGGCACGAAGATGACAGGAAATCTGCCATGGAACACAAAAAGGTGAGTATTTCATATGGCTTTTGGGACTAGTGATGTCAGATCAGCGGATAAGCCTGAACTTGTCATGTTGTAGTATGATTGTTGCCTTTGTGCAAATCTGTTCTTCTGCTAAAAGTCCAGCATGGTGGCACACAGCGTTACAAGGACTATTGAGTAATTGTGCATATTGTTAAATGTTCTGTTATTGTTTCACATGAACAAAAAAAAAAACTTTGTAAATATTTAACATAACTTAAGTATGCTTCACTTTGATCAAATACACACAAATTAAAGTTATATAAAAATCCAGATTAATCTGTGTTCATAAATTTCAGATCAATGCTGCTTCACAATACAATTTTTTAAAAGACTGTAGTTTACTGTAACATTTTATAAATAAATGCTTTCAAAATGCTAATTATTTACAGAGAGAATTTACCCAAAAATGTAAAATAAATTGTCTGAATCATCCAACTATGCATTTTGTCCCACTGTATTTCTGCGAATGCCAAAATCCAAAGCAGGACACAGCCCACAGTGAAGTGGACACTCAGATATTCATAATCAAATGTGACTCCTGCTTGAGTTTAATTAACGGAAATACTTTAATACCAACATCCCTGTAGTGGCAAGGCACCTGATTTTCATTTAAAAAATAAAGTGATGTGTAAAACCATGCATCTTAAGGCAGCTAAATCCCATCATTATCAGGCACAAAAATGAACACGGTCCAATTATCGTAATCCCATTACGCACACACACAGTTCCTTTGCTGTTCCATTTAATATACATCTCAATCAGTTCAAATGGAAGCAGAGGGGTGGGAATGCTGCTGCTGGCTGCTTGTTGCCGTTTTCTTTAATTAGCTATTCATCTGAAGTACCAGAACAAATACCCATTTTTTGCTTCTTCATCCCCTGTGAATCTTGTATATTTAAGGGAACTATTTAAGCAGACTATGCAGCCTTACATTTTGCTTATTCAATTTAAAAAAAAGTAAACATGACACTAGTGAACTATAGTTAAGGATCAATAATAAAACAGTAAGACCATAATTGGACGAAGCCAATATTTGGGATTCTGTCTTCTTAAATTTCCATGTTATTTTCTGTAACTTTCTAAGAACATCTAAAAATAAAGACGTTTTCCCATGCAGCTACAAATTCACTGCAGCAAGCCCTTTCTAAGATGGCATAAAGACATTCGCATATGATTCAACTAGTGTTCCCTTTGATGGAGGAAAAGAAGAGAATGAAAGCGTGACAAGCTGGAATACGCACTGCCTGAGAGCAGTACCAGAAGCCACAGATGAGGTACCTCACACTCAAGCACCCTTAACTTAACGAATTCTATCCGTCTCATACAAACTACAAATAAAACACCAAAAAAAAAAACCTAGTGCAAAGTGACTTACATGAATTCCAGCTAATGTCCCACCAATTTTTCATGCAATTTTTTTTTCTTGACCACATTAAGTATCACAATAAACAAATACGTTACAAGACAACTGTTTCTCAGATTTTTTTCATGCTAATACTGTCACTGAGTTCTTCAGTATAATACTCCTCATCCTGAGAGATGCAAAGCAGATGTGTGGAGCGGTGTGCTCCATAAGGATCTGCTTCTGCTTCCTATCTGAAAAGCTCAGTGCTTTGCAAAAAAATAACTTCACTGGCTTTCTTTTCAGTTTGATAAGACACCAGATTTACAGGCACTTTTGTCCCAAATTGCAATTACTCCCATTAATTGAAAAAAAAGTGTTGATCTTTCTACGACCTGGGTGGCATGTGCCTGGATGACTAGGAAGACCATTTTATCTTTTTCTTGGAGTAGTACTGTTATAATTTGTATATTCTCAATATTCATTTATTACGACAATGTTAAGAAAATATTAATTGCAATATAAAAAGAAAAACTAAAAAGAATAGCAGAGTTAAAATTTCTAATAGATGTAGCTGTCTTGTGCAAAATTATCAATTTAGAAACTACGACCTTCAAGAAGTATTCATATTCAGTTAATATTTAGATTTAACATTTTATGCATCCAAAAGAATTTATCTTTAAACTTTAGTTAAGTGAAAATGCTACACCTGACAATCGAAAAAGCGCTGTGACCTCACTGAAACTCTAACTATTCTGTTGCATATGTAGCATTTCTGATGTCATTACAGTGCTATGAATCTGCAGTCTGACTACAGTTTGTAGTCAATCATTCCAAATAAATGTGTTTCAGATGCATTTCAGACAAGGCCATGTTCTCTAGAAGGGCTGGCTGACATGGTCTCGATAAGGTAGGCAGGGGAGTTGAAGAAAGAAGCAGACGGCCGAGCCCGGGCCCAAGTGATAACATGCATTTGTAGGAGGGAGGGTTTCTGGGGCAAGTCATCCAGCAGACGCAGTCCTCCAACTGTGCCTCACACAGCTGACATCCAACGGGAAAAAGTATGAGAGGGGAAAACAATAATTCCTTAGGAAACATGCAGGCACCAAATGTGGACCACACCTTCAAAGACAGAGCTGCAGCGTACAGCACAATGCCTGACAAAGTTCCTCTTGATCGCTTCTATGAACGTACCTGAGCTGGTAGATCTATCTGCACACTTTCTGATCACATCTAATTTAAAACAGGTTTGAGAAATCTGGTAGTATATTAGCTCCAATCTTCAAACTTGTGCAATATAAGAGAAAAATACATGTTTAGAGGATGCAGAAGAAAACAAAAAGAATATTTTGCCGATTCACTTTCTGGGGGGCGGGGGGGGGACTGTTTTAACTCATACTGTCAAGTGTGTAAAATTACTCAAGATGCATCACTTATCTAATGTTGCAAGATACAGAGAACCCTGTTTTATATCCCTTGATAGTTACGTAAAATAATCTTTCTCAAAAATATTTTATGCAGTTTCTGACTAAAAAAACTACAATATGCACTTCATTTCATTTACCAAGTCAGCAACAATTGTTTTACACAGTGCAGTACAGAAGTGAAGAGGTGGAAATGAACAAATGCCACCTTAAAAAAATACTTCTGGCAGAAAATTAATTTTAACACAAAATGTTAAATCAAGAGGTAATCTGACAACCTGCACAAAGGCACACCTTTAGCAGGAGAACCAGTGAAAACTAGAGATCAGAGACAAGTTTGGATCCTCACTTTGACTGACGAAAAGGAGCAAAGTACTTCAACAGAAAACAAATACATGACATCTTAGTGTCACTCAAAACAAAGGGCAAAATAACTTGTATAATTAAAAGCATGACATAAAAACAATCTGTAAACCAACATAATAAAACATCAATTAACAACTCACACAGGATACTCTTGACAGCAGTCACATACTCATCCAATAAACCACAACTTTTTAGGGCAGTAGTAAATCCAAATAACTGCTATTCATAGTTAGCAGGAAGTGTTGTCAATAATGTGCAATGTTAAAGCTCGAATAAAATCCGTACCTTTAGAAACCACAGAAAAAACATTACATGTATGGAGTTGATTTGTATTATACTGGTATAAATTAGAAGTTCTTTGGGCTGTCAAAGCCCAGAATCCACTAGCCTTGCTGCAGCATCTGGAACTCTGCAAACATATTATTCCAATTAAAGGACATATCTCAGTAATGTGGTGCAAGAAAAGCTATCCAAGGCAGATTGAGAAAAATCAACACCTTCTGATGGTATAATATATGGATTACAGATGATATATTTCCTGGTACAAAACATTTTCTCATGCTTATAAATGTGAACGTGTGCCAGTGAGATACCTACACAGAAGCTACTGTGAATGAATAAACCACACCACTATTCCACAGAGGCCACCCATATGCCTTAGAGGAAAAACCTAATTGAGGACAAAAATGATTATAAGAACCAATACTCTGACATAAAACCTACACTTAAATGTGAACATTCTCATTTTCTACAGATCGTTCCTCATTATGAGGTTTACGAAAAACTTGTCTCTGCCTTAAAAATATCTTAAAATGGCAGTGACAGCAAATAAACATTTAAAGTCACCGACAATTACAACTAAAAATTACAATAATTGAAGGCACCACAAAAACACATTTATCCTGTTTGTAACTGTCTTTACTATACTACTTTTTATTCATTTGTCCACCACAGACTAATAATGAAAGGAAAATGCACCTTTACCACAAACTAAACAACCTGATGACAGTGTTTCCCTAGACTGGTTCTCATGGAATGAGTTTTTGGGTACAGCCTATATGCAGAGAAATGGGAAGTTCACTCACAAGAGTGTAAAACGGCAACATCAGCATAAAGGGTCAAGGAAACAACTGTCACAGTAACTACGGCATGTAATACTTCACCCTGGAAAAATATTTTTGCAATAATTACTCAGAAGGATCATTTTAAAATAGACATTACGAGAATGATTAATTCTTGACTCAAATATTAAATCTGAAAACAGTCAGCCTGAAACGAAAAAGACAGACCATGCTTTTCAGGATTCAGTATAGCATAAGAAAGCAGTTGTCATAGAATCAATAATGAGTTTTTTAAAAAAAAAAAAAAAAAAAAAAAAAAGAAGAAGAAAAAAGTCTTTAACCAAAAACTAAGGAAAAAAATACAAACTTTACCTGAATCTCCATGAGAAGCTTTGTGCCGGACATATGAAAAACTGCTGTACTACTAACCGTCTAAACGCAAGACAGTGGCAGCTTGGAAACCACAAAAAAAGCAGTAAATGAGAGGAACATGTTAGTACACTGCATCAGGAGAAAGTCTGGCTCCCAGCTATGTGCTGATTAATATCAGATCTCCCTCTCCGCTTCCCTCTTGACAATCTTGTCACATCTGGCTGACAAATCCTCGCAAGCGTCTGGAAGCTGGCGTGTTGCGGACCACGCTCTGAGAGGCGCTGGAGGGGCCTGCAGCAGCAGTCCCGCACTGATGTACCATCATGAACCTAATGAAGCCGACTCCCATCCGCTCCTCTCTGCTGGCGGGCGCAGGCTGCAACCACACAAAGCTGCTCAGGCAGGCAGCCCCAGGGCCTGCGCCGCATGGGGGTGGGGGTAGGGGGTGTGGTGAAGAGGATCACTGAACTAGCAGCCCACATTAGGTAGCCCACAATACAGAGAAAGGCAAAACAAATTTAAACTGGACATCCTGCCATGGGTGTATGGGATATTACATCAGTAACAATGTCTCTTTCCAAGTGGTTTGAAAAAAGTTGAAATTATTTCTGATTTTGCATCTGAAACACACTTCCAAAATCCCAGCACCTTGGTAAGCAAGTGAATTTTTTTCTATATTTTCTCATTTCCTGCCAGTAATTAATCACTCTATCATTTGACTGCCTGCTTACTTAACAGAAATTAAGTTGCTTAATCACATTATTGCATAACGTGACAAATACCACTGAAAAACAACTTCAGCTGTGGTTTCATATGATTTCCCTCAGAGATGTAAAAGATAACATTATGATCCTTAACTCCAGCTAAAAGGAATGATTGAACCTAGACAAATCTGGGGAGGGAAATTAAGAAAGTCATTAAAAATAACTAACACTGAAAAGTGGGTTGATACTATTCAAATTTCATCAACAGTACACATGTAAAAAGTTTTAAGAAGACAAACTTTAGCATTGTCCTGCTACAGGTACACAACTTTTCTCCTTTACAAGCAATTCTAAATAATCTAGTTTCTCCCTTTCGTTGTACGACACCTGCCTGTGTTTTTTTTACGCCTTTCAGCCCTACAAACACACTTCCCTGTGGCCAAGATGCAGTCCAGCATCTGGGTGGATGTGTCTCAGCGGAACGCAGCAGTTGCCGATATTAATGAGCTCCCAGACAGTACCACAAATTGTTGCATTAAGGCAGCAACAAAACATTACTTCAGTCTTAAATTTCATTCTGATAGTAGCTGGACTGTCGCCAGCCGAAAGGAACTAAAAGCCAGCACTCCAGAGCAGCCTTACACGGCGCTTTACACGGCAACAGTCAGCGAGCGATAATTAAAAAAGGGCACTAATTAAATTATGGAGAATTCCAATTTAAAATTATCAAGGTCTTCCAAAGAAAACAAGTGTAAAATAAAACACATATTTCTCACAAGTAGCAGAAAAGGAATTCCAGGAAGGAAGGCTTCTGTCAGCATTAATGTGCTGATTTTTTTCAAGTTTTGTTTTATAGGAGTTTCTGCCTATCCTGCCTCTTGTAACAAGTCATAATGGGTTATAATGAGCACACCAGCAAATGAAATGTGAAGGTATTCAAGTAAACTACTAAAAAATTCATACCAGCAGAGGCCAAGAAACAGATTCCGTATCCAAAGCTATTCCCAAGATTCAAAGTACAGAAGTACGATACACGGCTATCTGAGAAAATGGGACAAATCAACACCAAAGCTGCTTCTCAAATCAGAAAGGAAGACATCACAGAAAAAAAGGTATTCACGGTGTTTAAACAGGACCAATTTCCAAAAATAAACAGCTTAAAGGGCTGCATTAACAGAAAAAGTATAATGTAAATAACATGTCTTTCTTACCTCAGACATTCTCATTAAATGGAAGTTGCCAAGGAAACCATGCAGTTTGCCATTCCCTACGATTCCTACAAAAGAAATGCTTCCACCTCTCCTGTCTGTACAAGTATTATGGCAGAAGAGCCATCACCCGCCAGCTCTGCTCGTCTGTCACACTCAGTCACACATGCGCACGCACACACACGCACGCACACAAACACACATACCTCTGCAAGCTCACACTTACATATACGAACACACACTCTGTGGTCCTGTGCCTCTTTGTTGCTGTAGTCTGGATCTAAACTACTCAAGATGTGCTGTGTGTTGAACGGGGCACAGGGGAGCGCAATGAGATCCTCCCACTCGGTGTTCTCTCCAGAGCGCCTTCTCACCTCAGGAGCTGACTCTCCCCTGCGAGCCCCAGCATGGTGTGTTTGAGCATGCCCCTCCCCCCCTTCCCCCTGCCCCCCCCCGCCAGCTCTCCCTGGCCCCCCGAGTCACAGGGCAGTCCCCTCACAGCTGGCTGGAAGAGGGCATGACACTCATCTTTCACAGAGATTTGATCAAAAGGAATCACAGAGGCTTGAGGCACTCCTAATGCAGTCTGGAGAGATTCTACCTCTCCTCTCCAGCAGCCTGAGTAATGCATTAAATCAATGCAGCACTGCTCAGAGCTCGCCCCGGCACTGGTCTCTGGACCCATGTGTGCCTGTGTGTGGGTGTGTGCTCGCATATTCCTCAACACTGCTCTGTGAACAGCCCCAACAAGTTGTACCTTGTGCTGAGAGGAATGTATCGGTGTCTGCTCTGAGCATTTTTTGAGGAACAAGGACAGCAGCTCTTCTAAAGCTGCATGTGATAAGCACACGCCTTTTCAAAAGTTCTCCCATTCTCTTTCATAAAAGAGAATATTGGTTTTAATCATGTGATGCACTTTGATTTATTTTCAACAACCATATACAAATGTACAATCCCAATCGAGTACTAACCCATACTAACAGAGAACTTCTTGTTTTACTGGAAATGACACTGTGACAAGAATGTATAACACATTCAAGTTGGAACAGAATGAAATGTTTACTGTTGTTGCTTTAGCATTAAATATTAATGTATGGCAAGTCCATGAAAGCAAGACGTCTACATGGGGCCTATACAGTCAACTGAAACATGAAGTTACTGTTTAGACCTTAAAGAACTAGAAGAGAGGTGACTACAGACTCCACAGCCAGCCCACCCTGACAATTGGATTGAAGTTTTACACACTCTTCTATTACCACCTGGCCTTCCTGGCACTGAAAGGGTCAAGAGGCAGGTTCTGTGTCTTAGTGGGAGTCTTTAGAATCTACAGTTTTTCAATATATGACTTGGAGCTGTGCAAATCTGCTCCTACTCCAAACGCTTCAATTCTGATGTAACTGTTTAGGTGCGGTTGTTAATCCACAAATTACAATACAAGTTTTAACAGGCACATTTTGTTTCACTCTGTGATTTCGGCAATTAGGAGAGGAAAAAACTTGAGAGATGTTTTCAGAACCCACCCGCGAAAGAAACTGATCAGGTGACATTCCATCCAAGCATAAAAATGTCATAATATGGATGGCTCTAAAGAAAACATGTGTAACAAATTATGTACTTGCAATTTTATTTTAAAAAATTAAGGCTTTTGATATTCCATTAAAATCAGGCAAATACAGACAGAATATAATACTGATCATTTTTGATAGCCTTTTATGAAATTATACATCAACATAATCAAATCAGCCATATTGCACAAAGTAAAAAGACTTACTGTGAAAATCAGAAGCCAAGCGGTATGAAAACACTTTCTTTTTAATTCCACAGAAAGTGCACATACAATGAACCACAAAATTAAATAGATTCTGCAAAGTTGTGAAATCACTTTTTCCACTTTCATTACTGAACGGCAAGAGCCATTTTCTTGCCTTTAGGCCATGTTTGAAATCTAAGCCGGCCACAGTACATAACCAAAACGATGAAGAGAATGTGTCCTGTCTAGTTCTTAAATGTTTTTCATTTGCTACCCCTAAATTGTACTTATGTTCCAGGACAAAAAAATCTGAAATGGAAATGCAGTGCCAGGTGGAATCCACCATTAATCAAAGGCAAAAAGGGACAGTATAGAAAAATGAAAAGAAACCACAGACATGAGGCAGCAAGCACAACCAAATTCATACACACAAACATGTTCAAAAAGCACTGTGTGCAAATACAGACTTTGATTTTCCCATCTCTGTGGAACTTTTACTTCAGTTTAAAGTAATATTTGATTCCTAACCAAATGCAACTCAAACATACAAAAGTGGAAACATTTTTAGATAAAAGTGCAAAATATAGTTATCCCTATCCCTAACCCAATGAGCGCCCCCCCAACGTTTACAGTCAGCAATTATTAAGACCATTTAAAGTTAACTGGTGTGGATTTTCATTTATCTGGTCTGTCCCATTGATCCCACACAAACTGAGACTGTATTTGAAAATTGCAAAAACTAACAGCGTGAGAGAGACAGACACACTGCACTGTGAGTACTTATGCTTTCAGTAACAATTTGACAGTCTTGTTTGTGCAATCACGTTTGAGTTTGCAGCCTGTTTCATGCATTTTAATTATTCATTTAATTAAATGTAAAATATAGCCTTTATTGTTCTCAAGCCAGTTCAAGAACTCAATCTTGATAAAATAACTTTAGGAAATCATTTTTTAAATTAGATATATAGTGTTGTTACTGTTAGGCATCATTTTGTGTGAGTTTGGAATGAACTCGGGTTGTACTTGGAGCAAAATTAAATTTTAACCTCATAGGAAAAGGTGGAATAAATAATTTCGTTGTCAAGTTTTTTGATATTGAGTCCGTTTTCATTAACAAATTAGGAACGGATAACAGGATAAGTGTACTAACTAAATTTTAAAAAAAAAAAAAAAACTAATTTTGTTCCCACAAATGTCAGGACATTTTTCCAGGGTTCAATAGTGTTTCGATATTTTCTTCAAAGTCTCCCAATGGCACAGGAAAACAAACGCACAAAACTTTTGAGCCTTAAGGGCCTTAATACCAAAACATTTTTTTAGTTATTCAAATCATTTTTTAGTTATTCAGATGTTTTACCTCCAGCAGTTTATTAAGCTACTTGTAGTTATTTACCCACTTGTACAGGTAGACAACTTTTTACTGGAGCAATTAAAGGTAAATACCTTTTTCAAGGGTACTACAGCAGGAGGTAGGATTTGAATCTGGGTCCTCTGAGAACAAGGTGGCAACTCTATTCAGTGCAACACCTGCAACCCCCTGCTATTTTGATAAATACATTTTCTGATCATGGCCACAAAAACCTAGTTCCTGCCCTTTCAAAAATTTTCCTTTTTGAAACTTAAGTATTAATCTTTACTGATGGGGTGACCACAAGGCAAAGGACCCAAGACAAAAAGCATGAGCCATTTGAGAATACCTTCACTTAAGAAATTAAGATCAGAAAGTAACACATTTTTTTAATCTTACTGAAAAGGAGATTTCTCCTTCAAGCTTGAGTGATACCTGTAAATTGGGTGACTGCTCCTTTTGTCTGTTTGTGGATAGAGTCAATGCACTGGCAACCTACCAGGCTGCATGGGCGGGTCTACTCAGAGTGCACAGGTGAACAACACTGCCTCTGGCAGAGACTAGGTATGATCCTGCAAGCACAGCAATAGCCCCCACCCAGCCACCTGGCACTGCAGTGGCACTTTACATTTCACAGACAAGTAGGTCTCCCCTTATTTTATTTCACAGTAAAGAAGGCCAGATGTAGAGGGGGGTGGCAAGAAAGCCTCCTCAGCCCACTTCAGCACCCGTACCAGGCACCACTTGGAGCTGTTTGGAGTTCTCAGCCATTTCAGTCCATAGTATCACTGGGGACACATTTACAAGGTCAGTTTTTCACATCAAATTACTTGTGAAGGAAAAACCACAGATCCTCTTAGAATGAACTTCAGAATGTACCTGAATTATTTCCCTCAAAAAAAAAAAATTTTATCAGTAAAAGATCAAGAATAAGAATATATGACAAGGAAAATACAAAAGTATCCATTAAAATTTATTTGCTAAAATTAGATGGACTATATACAATGTTCAGACCATAATTTAAAGTCAGACAAACATGGAGAAATAATACATTACAATTATACTGTACTGCATTCTGAACCAAAAGCCACTGTAAGGGACATACGGTACATGAAAACTTCAATTTCAGCAATGTCAGCTGGTCTGACGTGAACAATATATACTCATCTCAACTAATCAACAGTTAACTGTTCTCCCAATATCTGATCAGCAGTTATTAATACCTCTTATACTTCATTGGTCCAGATTTTCATTTATCTGGTCTGGGCTTATAACATTTGATCTGACACAATAAACTAAGGCTGCATTTGAAAACTGCACTAAGTGGCTGTATGAGAGAGACCGTGAGATGCACTAGTGCACTAGACTGTGAAAACTACTCCGTTAGGTTCTGGCACTACATGGTCTCACCTGCACGCTCATGTGTTTGCATCTTCTGTTTTGTATGATTTTATGATTTTCTAATTATTAACTTATTTAAATGACACATGGCCTTTGCTGCCCTCAAGCCAGTTTACGAACACTATCACAGTAAGTTTACTTTACGAAATCATTAAATAAAATACATAAAATATATATATTATCTCTTCTTCAAGGATAAGAGATCGGGGTTTGAATCTCGGTCAGGGCGAGCCTCAAGTAAGAGTCCCCAGGCTTAGACTCCTAATGCTGTACACAAGCCTACCTCGGAAGATGAGCAAGAGAAATACAGCTGAAGCCATAACGGCTCGGATGTTGCCTGAATTAACAAGGTCCGTGTCAGGTGTTACGGAATCAGGTTAACCTGATGACAAGTGGGCTACTGGAACAAGACATTCATGGACACTGACTGAGAACATGGAATTCATGGAGTATTACTATAACAGCAGACTGAAGGAAAGGGGTTACATGCACTGTATGTGGGAACTATGGATGAGCAGAAGACCAACACCCCTCTACCCAAGAAGCACCTAGTAGCTCAATGCTCAAACATCAACAGGAGGAAGCTACCGTCACAGCTACAGACTGAGAGGCTACAACAGAACGGCCATGGCACTCAGTAGCATGGAAATGAAGGGCTACCCCTGATGGAGGAGAACAAGGTTACAGAACCAGCTGAAACAACCCTACTGACCATGACAGCTGAATCCTCTGAGCTGACCACAAGAATCACGGCCAGACTGAATACAGTCAAGCCCCAGACCTGATTCCCCGCCTCACTGACAAACTCGTATCAGAAGAAATTCTTGCAGATGTCAACACAGCCCTGCTCACTATCCTCACTACTACCATCATAGAAACCAAAAAGCTTGCATATGCCACTGCAACTGTAATCCTGGAGATGGTGGGCTATAAGATCAAGATTGCAAAATGCAGAAAGTGCCCCCCATGGAGAAGAAGGTTGGAGGCCAAGACCAAGGAAACCTGGAGAGACATCAGCTGGCTAACAGATGTGCAGAAGGGTGTGATGAAAGACAGATCCTGGATGAGAAAGGAGTACAGCAAGATGTCCATAAGTGAGGTCCTGGAAACTGCCAAAGACTCACAGCTCTGTGTGCCAGGCTGAAGAGATACACTAGAGAAGCAGAGATCTGGAAAATAAATAGCCTATTCTCCAAAGAAAGCATTTAGAGTATACTCCCAGCTGCAAGGGAACAGTAGCACAAGAGCAGACCCACCCAAAGCTGAGACTGAGCAATTCTGGAAGGATATACGAGACAAGGAGGCATCACACAACATCAATGCCCAGTGGCTGGTGGACCTGAGAGCAGACCAAGGCAACTTCCCTAGAGCAAGAACCAGTCATCATCACAAAATCAGACATCCAACAGCGAGTCTCAAGTATTAAGAGTCCAACAGCACCAGGACCTGACGTGATCCACACCTACTGGCTGAAGAAGCTAACTGCACTCCATAAACACCTGGCAGCACAAATTAATAAGCTGTAACATCTAAGTCTCACCCAGACTGGCTAATACAGGGCAGGACAATCCTGATCATGAAGGATCCCCACAAGGGTATAACACCTTCCAACTACAGACCGATAACCTGCCTCTGCACAACATGGAAGCTCCTCTCAGGCATCATAGCCGCTAAGTTGAACAAGCACATGAGTCAATACATGAGCGATGCTCAGAAGGGCACTGGACACAACAGCAGAGGGTCAAAGCACCAGCTACTGGTTGATAGAGCAATCACCCAACAAGACCAGAGAGACCAACCTGAGCACTGCCTGGATTGATTACAAGAAAATCTACGACTCAATGCCCCACACATGGATACTGGAGTGCTTGACACTATACAAGGCCAACAGGACACTGACAGCCTTCCTCAAGAACTCAATGTGGCTCTGGAAAACAACACTAGAATCCAACTCCAAGGCCATCGTACAAGTCACCATCAAGTGCAGTATATACTAACGTGATGCACTGTCCACACTGCTGTTCTGCATAGGCCTAAACCTCCTCAGTCAGATCACTGCAAAGAGTGAATATGGATATAAGTTCAGAACTGGAGTAACCATAAGCCACCTCCTCTACATGGACGACATCAAGCTGTATGCCAGAAGTGAAGACATCGATTCACTGATCTACCTCACAAGGATATACAGCGATGACATTGGGATGTCATTTGGACTGGATAAGTGTGGTTGAATGGTAGCAAGAAGAGGGAAGGTGATCAGGACTGAAGGAGTGGAGTTACCAGAAGGCAGAATTATAGCCATACAGGACAGCTACAAGTACCTGGGTATCCCACAGGTCAATGGGAACCATGGCGAGGCAGCAAGGAGCTCAGCCACAACCAAATATCTCCAAAGAGTAAGGCAGGTCCTGAGAAGCCAGCTCAATGGTAGGAATAAGATCCAAGCCATCAGCATGTACATCTGACTGAGGATTTAACTCTTCTGGATTCGACCGCATCGTGTAGGATACTGGTTCCAATGTTTTGTTTCCCCTGTTGGAAGCATCATCAGGGAGCTGGCACATCTTTATGTGTATTTATCTGTATTTATGGGTGGGGTTGGGGTCTCATCGGTATCCCTGGTTTATGTATTTTGGGTAAACTGTAGAGGAGTAGTGGGCGAGGGTCAATTCAAGACCACCTTCACTACTGGTTCCACTACAAAAAGACTACTCAGCACAGTAAAAGATAACCTGCCACTGAAGACTAGCAGAGTCTACCAAATACCCTGCAGCTGTGGAAAAACCTACATTGGGCAGACAGCTCGACTTATCTCAACACAGCTCCAAGAACACATAAGAGCGACAAGAAACTAACATCAACTCAGCAGTGGCTGAACACTCACTGCAAACCGGTCATGAGATCCATTTTGAAGAGACCACAGTGCTTGCACCTGTTCCCAGATACAGAAGCCGCATAGTAAGAGAGGCGATTGAGACTGAGAAGCACCCCGACAACTTCAATCGGGAGGAGGGCTTCAAACTATCAAGAACCTGGACACCTCTCATTTCGAGTCTTCGTGTCAGACCCACAATGACCCAATTGCCTCTCACTGAAGCTCAGTTCAATGAGGCAACCTGTAACACAAAAGATACAGTGCAAGTGGAGAAAACAGCAGGGGCACCACCTATCAGGACCACCTGCTACAACCTCCGACCCTGATCCCACCCATAAATACACCCACCCTCGTCGAACACTCCAGTTCACATCTAGCCTCTACAAGATGTGGCAGCTCCCTGATGGTACTTCCAACAGGGGAAGCAAAACGTTGGAACCAGTATCCTACATGATGCGGTCAAATCCAGAAGAATTAAATCCCCAGTCAGTTGACACCAGCCGTGGAAGCCTATGGGTTTTGATAACAAGGACATCCTACCAGTCATCAGATACCCAGCTGAAATAATAAGATGGCCACAGGAGGAGATAGATGACACAGGTGTCAAGACGCAAAAACTTATGATGGAGGGAGGGTTCCACCCGAAATCCAGCACCCTGAAACTGTATGATAAGCAAAAAGAGGGGGGCCGAGGGTTAGTGAGTTTCAAAGCCACTATCCAGGATGAAACGAGGAGCATCCAAGAGTACATCAGGAAGATCGCCCCCCAGGACAAACCGCTGAATACCTCAGGCAGAAGAAGACAGAGGTTGATGAGGAAGAAGAGGAGACATTGTGGAAGACCAAGCCCCTCCACGGGCTCTACCATCAACAGACAGAGGGAGGGGCTGACATCAAAAAATCCTACCAGTGGCTGGGAAAGGTCAGCCTGAAGGACAGCACAGTGGCTCTGATCATGGCAGCACAAGAACAAGGCCGGGGTCTACCATAGCAGACGGGACCCAAGGTGCAGGCTATGCAAAGATGCCCCTGAAACAGTCCAGCACATAGTAGCAGGGTGTAAGATGCAAGCTGGCACTGCATACATCGAGAGGCATAACCAAGTGGCTGGGATACCATACAGGAACATCTGTGCAGAATAGGGATGGGAAGCCTCCAAGTCCAAATGGGAGTCAGCACCAAAAGTGGTGGAAGACAGCAGAGCTAAGGTCCTGTGGGTCTGCAAGTTCCAGACTGACAAGCAGTTGCTGGCCAACCAACTAGGGCTGTCACAATTACTCGATTAATTCAGAGTACCCGGTTTAAAAAATCCTCGAGTACAATTTGCCGTGTCGAGTACTCGGCAAAATGGCGGAAAGGCGACGGTGCACAGACAAGGGTCCGTGCAAAAAATGTCAAAAAATGTCAACAGTGTGGGAACACTTCACGTTAGAAGAAAGGAATAACATAGTTGTCCGCAGTCTGTGCAAAAACCAACTTAAATACAATAACAGCACATCTGCAAAGCTACAGCACCTGAAAAGGCGACATCCAGGCGTAACAGATGCTCCGCCAGCATAGTAAGTTCACTACTAGCTTTACTTGAATTATTCTGAATACTCTTAATTTGCACGCCGTTTTAAACACAAGACCGAACACGATATATGTACGATATATATGCATTATAAAGAGTTTCACCACTTGAACACCCGTCAGAGAGCACAATTTAATGGAATGTAGATGATAAACTCTGATGAAATGTGAAGTTAAGGCGTGAATATATCCATGTTTCAAAATGTTCACATTACTTTTCATCGCGATTTCCTAACTCATAAACTCCCGCTTGGGTTAGCATGTTTGATGGTTACTAATCACACAAATCAAGGAATTATAACCCTTACAAAAAT
This sequence comes from Scleropages formosus, assembly GCF_900964775.1. Lineage (NCBI taxonomy): Eukaryota > Metazoa > Chordata > Actinopteri > Osteoglossiformes > Osteoglossidae > Scleropages > Scleropages formosus. The sequence goes on from NC_041816.1 coordinate 11,667,241, forward strand.
TAACCATGGCTTTATTTTCAATTTTGAAATGCAAAGCATGATATGTTATTGTTCACTTGATTCTATTTTTATTGTGAATAAAAAACAATTACTCGAGTACTCGCCAAAATTATTGTCCGATTACTCGATTACCAAAATAATCGATAGTGACAGCCCTACGACCAACCAGACATAGTGGTGGTCGACAAGGAGGAGAAGTAGGCAATTGTGACAGATGTAGCAATCCCAATTGACAGCAATATCAGAAAGAACGAGCATGAAAAGATGGAGAAGTATCAAGGCCTGAAGGAAGAATTGGAATGGATGTGGAAAGTGAAGTCAAGAGTGGTCCCAGTGGTACCAGGAGCACTTGGGGCTGTGACCCCAAACTGGGAGTGTAGCTCCAGCAGATTCTGGGAACAACATCTGAAGTCTCTGTCCAGAAGAGTCCAGTCCTAGGAACAACTAATACTGCGCAGAACCCTCAAACTCCAAGGCCTCTGGCAGAGGACCTGAGCTTGAGGAAGACACACACACCACCCCATGTGGGGATGAGAGGGATGACTAATGTGTTACAAAACTTTTTCCCTTATGGTACTAGGCATTATTTAGGGTAATCTTGACATGAATATGGGATGGGCTTGGAGTGAATACAGGGAAATTTTTCCACCTTAAGAAAAAGAATTCATCCATCCATCATGAACAACCACTAGTCCTGAGCGGGGTCGCGGGGAGCCGGAGCCGTACCCGGCAACACAGGGTGCAAGGTCGAAGGGGGAGGGGACACACCCAGGACGGGATGCCAGGTCGTCGCAGGGCACCCCAAGCAGGGCTCAAACTCCAGACCTGTCACACAGCGGGCACCAGCTGAAACCGCTGTGCCACCGTGCCACTACACCCACCCTTAATAAAAAATGGACTTAAGTAATTTCTTTATTTGCTTTTTTGATATCTGGTCAACCTCAGGAGCCAATTAGGACCAGATATGAGGAGATAAATGTATTTGAAAACTTAATGGCTCATCTGCAACCGTACATTTTTCATCTTATGGGTTGCCATAACAACAGTCACACATGAAAACAGTAGACAGCATTTTAGGTAACATTAGAACACTTATAAAAACTACCTCAATATCCGCTTTACATGTCCTGGCAAAGAAATGCTAAGAGTTCTTAACATGTCCAGTATAAGTGATACCTGCAGGAAAACACATTACATATTTAAGAATAAAATCATATTTGAGACTTCCAAAGCTTTGACTTTATTATCACTGTTAGTGTACAATTTAATAATTGCTGCCATCACACAACAGTGTTTCAAAGCTGCTGCTGAAAAGTTGTAGAAATAATAAATTTTTCTTTTGCAGACATTTGTCTCAGCATGTTACATGTCATTTAACCCTGTGGGCCCAGGGGAAATTTCACTTGTTTGGCCCTTATTTCACTTTTTAAATTATTGCTCCTTAAACTGTACAACATGTGGCATCATTTCAACAAAGAGCACACACACACACACACACACACACACACACAAATAATGCATGGCCAAAATTCAAAACTGTCCATTCACAATTATTCCAGAAGACCTTACTATGAAAATGATGAGGTATGTTTTAATGGATTATTTTGTTTTGGACAGAGTTTTGGTTTTGAAAACAGTACTTCCTATGAGTCTAAAGTGATAGCTGACAGTATTATTCAGTGTCCATAATTAAACATGTATATTTATCAGTTGAGAGAAGAGTACCATTATTCAAAGTAATATAAGAATCACGTTTTGTGCTGTTACAGAAGTAAATCTTAAACAGTTTGCCCAGATGGTCTCACACATTATGCCATAGTCTTGAGAAGTCCCTTGTCCTTCAGCTGGAGGACTTAACTATCACCTGGTCACAACAGAACAGACAGATGAGTGTTTAATAAAGCTGCCCTTCTCAGTCGTCTCTCCATCCTGGTAGTCTGGTATTGATCAGATGTGTCCGCATTAGACAACAGACGCTTTTACAATAATCTACCCTTGCATTATGTAATGGGTACATTAGAGACACATCCCTTTACATCTGACACCTGTTTGGTCTCTTTAGAATTACTGTTTGCATTACAACAGTGTTTAATGGCCTCTTTAGATGGCAAAGGGTTTGGTGGTAGTGGGGGAAAGGGTGGAAAACTTTCTAGAAGTTCCACCTAAAGAGAACTGTGGAAAGCCATTACAGCTCTCCAGTGGTAGGGTGATAGATGGCACCGTTTTACATGATTAATTTCTGAGACCTCGGCTTGTGGGGGAGCTGCTGTTAGTTGGAGGTGAACTTTGTTTGGGGGGAGGTAGGGTCAGTGTGTCGCAGAGCAGTTTCACACAGGGATCCTGCCCTGTCCCTAGGCAGCGATTACTCCCCCTTCCTCGTAGCCAAGGGGCAGGGAGACTAAAAGCAATAAACACGTTCCTGCACAGATGTAGAGTGGAGAAGGAGGTGCCACTGCATGACATGAGAAGCTGAAGTACAGAAACTAAAGTACAGAAGTCCAGATTCAAAATGCATTACATTTCTTGTATTTAGTGTATTTTCCATAGCTTTGTTATCATTGAAAGGAGAGCATGAAATAAAAACTGGCCAAAAGAAATGTCAAGCAGGAGGGGACACTGCTTGCTGCAGGTTTTCATACAGAACGATAAAATTTCAATTATTACTTTTTGAACATTCTTTTACTAAGGGTTGACTTGGAGAATTCTGGCTGCATGATCACAAGCTCCTGAAGAAAGAGCCACCTGGACACCATCAGTCTCACCCAAGGTAAACAGCCCTGACATTCCTCCCAGCCTGCTGGCCGGCAAAGGTCAAAGGTCATGATGACAAACGAGTGACCCAGGAGCCTTGAAAAGGTAGAGAAGTTTCTGGAATCTTTCAACAGGGGACAACACTCAGCATTCTGGAGGGATCATTACCAGAGCTGACATCCTGCCTGAATGCTGACAAAGCCAGGCAACGTGGCACAGTAGACACTGCTTCAGCACCCTCCTACCCAGTTTGCACTCCCTCTACTCCCCCATATGTCCCACTGTAAGGACTGTGACAGACAAAGGACTGTAGCCCCCTTCTGTCTGTTCCACTGAAAAACGCTTTTCAGAAAAGTTGTCTGCATTCAGCAACAACTCACTTACACATAATATTAACAAAGGTCAAACTTGATGTCACATTAAAATTACCAAAGCTCTTAAGACAATTGAAAGAATTATGAAATAAACTGCAAAGAGATGGTAAATTGGGAGAGTGAGTGTCTAGTGGAGGAGGGAGATTTATAAAAGTTAGCAGTCAAACACATAATTTAGTTACATCTACAGTATAAGTGATAGCAATTTTTCTTGTAAAAGGAATGCAGGTAATGTGTACATCAGCAGCTCTGCAGATATGGACGCACCAGAATGACACTGAATTCCATTTCAGCAGGTGAGACTCATCTTTCAGTATGTCACCTCCAGTAAAGAGCCAAGAAGGGATTCAGTATTCTAGTAAGACCCAAGTTCCACTGCTCACTCATTCATTCATTCATTTATTCATTCTCACACACACACACACACACAGGCTGAAACCACTTGTCCTGAGCGAGGTCGTGGCAAACCGGAGCCTAACCCAGCAACACAGGGCGTAAGGTTGGAGGGGGAGGGGACACACCCAGGAAGGGAAACCCACACAGACACAGAACATGCCAACTCTACGTAGACTGAGCAGGGATCAAACCCATGTCCTCTTGCACCACCCAGGCACTGTGAGACAGCAGCGCTACTTGCTGTGCCACTGTGCTACAAGTAGGAAACAGTGATGCGCATAACACACACACACACACACACACACACACACACACACACACACACACACACACACACACACACACACACTTTCAGAATCGCTTGTCCCATACGGGGTCACGGGGAACCGGAGCCTACCCGGCAACACAGGGCGTAAGGCCGGAGGGGGAGGGGACACACCCAGGACGGGACGCCAGTCCGCCGCAAGGCACCCCAAGCGGGATTCGAACCCCAGACCCACTGGAGAGCAGGACTGTGGTCCAACCCACTGCGCCACCGCACCCCCTTATGCGCATAACAGTGAACCTAAATAGCGGAGTGCTTCAGTATAGCAAATTGCTCTACTGGAGGTACGCCTTTCTGACTTGCTTTATCCTTTGCTGTTGGCGTGGCCTATCACTGACCTGCAGGGTATCGACCTCTGCACACTCCTATCCCAGTCTAACAGATTTCTCAACCACCTACCCCTGCAACACTTATTGACAATGATTCACTGAGGGACAACTGTTGATCTGAGCACTGATGGGAAAGCATTTTCCTTACTGCTCAGCATCATTCGCCCAAAATCCCAAACTAGAATACAAATAGAAAAGGAACTGTTCCTTGATTAGACAAATGTGAACTTCAGAAAGCACTAAAGGGCAAGATATCAGGGACTGGGAAGCAAGAATGTTTGCAGAGAAACACAGGAAAATTACTTAATTCCTGAAAAGGATTCTCCATCCAAAATAATGTTGATGTCATCACATCACACAAGATGTGCCATTCCACCTGTATGTGATGACATCAGATAAGACTATCCTGAAGACCTGCACAGCAATGTCTCTAAGTGCCTGACAACCATAAATTAATTTTTTTGCTTTGTTTTCCTTTAAAAAGCAGTATCCATGGGACTTCAAATTTCCGACACAGGATTTTTAGTTGTGAAAGAGATCCACACTGATTTCCGTTAGTAATCTCAGACCTCTGCAGCTGATATTTCACAACTCTTCTTATATCATAAACCTGCTATTGCTCCTTCATCATAATGAAAATACCCTGATTCTTCACATCACGAGAAACAAGATACACAAGAGAGCTTTTCTTAATTCTATTACAATGAATGGTAAGCTCCAAGAGATCAGTAGCAACATGCTGTTGACCATTCAATGGAGACAATGGGAATGGAGAACTGGACAATGAGCTGTACTGACAGTACTCTTCAGCAGCAGGTACTGCACCGACATAACCTGACCTGCCAATGACTGGTGTCAGAACTGGGTGCTGTGAGAGCACAACTTTTCTGTGGGGAATAAGTGAGGCAATGACAGAGAAGAAGCGAACATCTGAGGATTGTTTTCATGGGTCCGTGCCTTTGTATTGTTTAGGTTTCATTAAGAAAGAGAAAAATAAATGTTCTGGCCTGCCTCTCCTAAGCTGGTGTTCCTGGGGTTGCTTGTTTTTCTACTACTAAGCTTCCACCAGTCACCCTCCAGCCCAATCTATCAATCCAAATGAAAAGGCACACCACTTTTCCTTTTTTGATTTAGGAAAAATGGCTTACAACTCAAGACCACTTTAACTCTCTCTCTGCCCCCCACAATGTAACAACTCTCATAAATGTTTTGGCTTATAAGTTACTAGGTCTTACACGTATCAGGTTAAAATAAGAAAAGAAAATTAAAAGAAGCACCTACATTAAAGTATGTTGCAAAGACGAGCATAAACGACAGTATCTTCAGATCTGCAAACAAAGCCCCCCCAACAAACAGAGCCCTCCTAGCTGAGAGTGACACTATACTTAAGTGGCTGGCCTGTGTTGGGGCAAGTCATCGTCATGCAAGCCTGTCAGCAGGAGGTGTGGTTCCTTGACATGCACAAGGGGACTGGTTCAGGCAGGACAGAGCACACTGGGCTCAGTGACACCAGTGTGAGCCTCTGCAAGCATGTGAGGATTGTGGAAATAATACTGCACAGCTCATTTACAGCTCTGATCAGTGATTAGACAGAGAACATGTTTCCTTCACAGGAATTGCTAAATCTCACACCTCATGCCATGTTACTATGACCCTGATCTTAGCAAGCACAAACATATTTAAAGAAGCATAAATACAGGCCAGTTATGCTTCCACACCGTCAACAGTTTTAAGCTGGAAATGCAAACATAACATGTTTTCCAACAAAAAACTAGATAAAGACAACTTGCAAGGAGATTGCAATTAGATTTTCTTCTTTTGGTCAATGATACAGTTGAGCCACAAGCAATACATGACTGGATCTGCCAGAGGTTGTTTCAACTCAGTGGTAAAGCTCTGCTACTCAGAGGCAGAAAACTGGGGTTCAGGACAGGAGGCTCCTTAAATCTCAGAGGGGTTGGTGGGGGTGGGGCACAGAGATCTGCACCATGGCAGAGAGACAAACATCACGCCTTGCCAGTCACATACCCTCTCCAGGCAAAACAACTGTACAGTTTCTCTCAGACTCGCTTCGAGTCAAAGTTCTGCTTTCATTAGGCTACCAGGCGACCCATCACGAGCTGTACAGGGTAGCTGTTCAATTTTTAAACAAAACCAAGTATGACATTTATTTCTGACACAAAACAAGATTCAGCTGCTTGGGTGACTTGTATTTATTTGTGTCTTACATGAAAATGAGAAATCAAGTGGTATTCAAGGGTGAATGTGCCATAAAAGTTGAACATCTTCTGGCTTCAACACTGTCATATGATGAAAACATAAAACCTTGCTTACAAAGCAAAAAAAAAAAAAAGAAAGAAAAAAAATTTATTCAGATAATCTACTGCCTCAACACTGAAAATTAGAGAAGAATTGAAGACCTAGGCATTTGTGTGATCCATCTAGCACACAATCTTTTTAAAACATCAAAACAATACTATTACATTCATTCAAACAAATAAATACATAATGTCACTCTACCTAACACACTTTTCAAAAAAATAATTTCCAAAGCAGGTTAATCTCAAAAGCAAGTACAAAGGGATCCTGCAGGGATTTGTAAAACCTATCATGACAAGATGTTTGCTTTATCTTGTTTTAATTTTTAATGACAAAAATAGGGAAACTCCATAAGGAGAGCCATTTTACTTCTGACATATTGAGGTAACACACATCTGTTTGTGTCACAAACAATCAGCTTGATACAAGGTATGGCACATAACACACACTGGGTTTAAACCTCTGCAGTGGGACCTAATTACCCAGCTTGCCCATGACATTCCCATCTAAGGGTCACAGATGATTTTTTTTTTTTTTTTAAATCAATCAGCCACCCCTTCATTCACGGCTGATTTACTCACATCACCAGGAGCAAAGCAAAGGGGTTGGGCTAGAGGACTGCTGGTGGTGGGAGCAGGGGGGCTGCAATGGAACTAGAAAAGCATGTGGAGATAGAAATCACTCACAGACAGATTCAGACACTTCCTGCCACTCTGCAGATGCCACAGTGCTGCGAGCCACCCTCCCAGGGGAGAGGGTTCACCTGGAAGGAGGGCAAAGCGCTGCCAGATGTGTAGGAAGCTGCCTGGGACCCACACACTAACACTGTCTCAATTGTGTGAAGCATATGCTTTCAGTCAAGGGTGAAAAATGCAGGCACCAGCACATGCCAAAAGTCTTTCAAGCATGGCCCACCAGTCAGCCTGAAGCTTAACACACACTGATCCTCCGAGTCAGCAGATGCGTGTCACCGCAGCGCAAGTCAAGGCTGGTTAAACCATAAAACAGCTAAGGGACCTCATCCAGACATCCAGCCCCCACAAACAAAATACACATCACCGTCACTTTCCACACTCCCAAATCCACTGTTAGACGCCGTCTTGGGCAGAGCAGGAAAGATTAAAATAAATAGATGGCTTTCTGTTTTTTTGGGACAGAAATGGGCAGGAAATGCGTTCAGGTAATACTAGGGCCACTGTGAACAAAGTGGCAGTAACACCTAGATTTAAATTTAAAAAAAAAAAAAAAAAAACTTTGATTTTATTGTAAACTGCTGAGCATAAGACATGCGATCTCCTAGAGTGCCTGTAGATTAAACAAAACAAAAAGATGTGAAAGGATGACCACAAATTGTGCTCTTGGTTTTAGGCTTACAATTCCCATCTGTCTGTTGAACTACAGGATATTTAACCCGAGAGGGGGCAATGAAAGATGTTTGAGACCAGGAACAGAAGTGATTAAAATCACCAGGTTTCAGAAATGATTTTCAGTGTGAGGATCAGTGAAAAATTCTAATTCAGTAACTGGAAAAAACATTTTAATGAATTATCAGTCCATTTTTGATACTTTCAAGTAAACTGCCACAGACCTATGTGTAATTGGTGTGTGTTCATCTATTTACACGATAAGAAATCTTCCTCACCTGGACCCCAGCTCACAGATGGCTACCTCTGCCTGTAAAAAAAGTAGATATTTTTTGCAAGAATGTTGATGTTCCACAATGACCTCATTGTGCTGTGATACAGCTTGCCTGAGCTCTGTTCTGTGGCAGAGTCACACCTGTTCCACCTATGCCAAAGGGCCACAAAAGCCAGAGTTACATCAATCAGCAATGGAACTCATCGAGTGAATGTGGCTTTGGCTTCAGTGTCTGCCAGTGCCTGCGCCTATGGAAACAAAAGGACAGCCTCCTTCACAGGAATTTAACCCTTTCTGTGCACACATGCAAGGAATCTGTTCTTTAGACTCTTTTACACTGGGTCAAAAAGGGGCTGGTTATTCCTGTGTTTTGTCAGTGTTTGCCAAATGATTTTTGGATGAGATTCAGTATATAATACTCATTAATGCTTTTCTGTGTTTTGGCCTCAAGTCTAACGAGTTAGTGTGTAGCTACAGTTCTAGTTTTACAAATCATTTATGACCTTATCATTCAAATGACTGTGTATGTCGCTGGTGTTCGTCACAGTGGTACAACTCGATTTTCTTTTATTAACCTTACCTCTCGAAACAGGTACTAACAACTTTAGACCCTTTGCAGTTTTTCATATTCTGTGCTTTTAATAGTGCAGTGACTTCTGTTTCATGAAATCCAGCAATTCATTTCTATTCCATAAAATGAATATCTACAGAGCAAAACACAGCCATAAACCTCATGTTTTGACATTGTCTTTGAGTGATAACTAAGAGACTAAAGAAACTGTCACAATAAATATCAGCTTTTAACACTGAAATTTTAGGCATCAAGTAGGAATACATTTAAACGAGTATTCTGGGCCCATTAGATTAAGTAGATTGCCTAAACCTCTCAAATTCTGTCAGGCTGAAAAAGAATACTGACTTGTGCAGATAGGTTCATGTCGAATCCCCCCACCGTGCCCCACACTTCTGGAACATGCCACTGCAGCAGTGCCAAATTCTCAGGATCTGCTTTTCTCCATTCTCTGGCCAGAGTGTGTAGAGGCACACAAACCAGATCAGATTCTTTGCTTGCAATTCTTACTCCTTTCTCAATGTTGCTTTTTTCCTCAGAAGCTGCCTTCAAGTTGGAGGGGGAATCTGTGACTTAAAAATAAAACATGCTCTGTTCTGTTGTCTATCTACTTTTTCATCTCCTCTCGGCTCAGGGAATTCAGTGCCTTGCTGGATTTGTCACTCTCCAGCCTGGTCCTTCTGTTTCTAAGTAACAGTGTCTGGAAAAGCCATAAATGATCAGTATACTCATGAGCACCACAGAGCTGGTGGGTGGCTGACAATTAAAGGAATACAGAACAAAATCTATTGATTTCTCTAATTTCAGTATATCATGAATTGGTGACACTAAACTGCCCACAGCCCCAGTTACTGGTTAGTCAATGTCAGTCCAAAGCCTGGGTAAGTGGTGAGGGTTGAAATCAGGAAGCATCCAGTAGTAAAATCTGTTCTAACTACACCTTCAAATGCTGCGGTCCTTGAAGGTAAAACAGTTGAACCTGGGTTCTCCTGAGAACACATGATGTAAAACTGAATAGTACTAGTTGGCAATACATCATGAAAAAATAAACAGTGGTAATGTAATGCACAAAATAATCAAATGTATCTAGACAAATACATTTATTTATGATTAATTGTGAAAATAAGTGAATTTTACAATTCAAAGGAGGAATAATTTTGTCAAAAACTCCACGAAAGACCTAGAATACAGTATGAACCACAGACATACTGAAAGTACTGAAAAAACTGAAGCCTCAGTTTGTCTGTTGGGAGGCCCTTGGTAACAAGCATTTAAACATATAGATTACCGTAGTGTCTGATTTTTTTTTTTTTTATGTAATAAATGTGGGAGAGAGCTACACAGAGACAAGTTTATTTAAACAATAGGTGCATTTCCCTTATCAGTTTTATGCTACCTGCCACTGGCATGAGCAGCACTGCTCTGGCCTGCAATCAGCCCTGCCTTCCCTCTGATGGGAGCCAGGCGGGTTATAATCCAGCCCCCAGCACATCATCAATATGGTTCTACCCTTTATCTCTCCGTGGCACTCCTCTCATCAGGAGCACATGGTTTTACATAGCATTTATTACACTTGTGCTTGTGGAGAAAGGGAGGTGGAAATCATTCCTATACTCATTCATTCCTTAACACTCTCAATTCTCATAACCTCATCAATGGGTGCTGTCCAATCTATTAACTTGCTATGTTCGCCAAAAGACCTCTGCAAGCCTACAGGTAAACGTAAGCACTGAAGGCATTAGAAAAAAAAATGTCAGCTGCCACAGAAACATTACAAGTTTCAGTCCAATGAGAACCCAATTCGTACTCATAAGGACCCGTCCAAAAAAAATCTACACGTTCATACATGGGGCAGAAAACACAAACTAAGAGATCACAAAATAATAAAGTAATACTGTTCCCTTTCAATAACACAGCTTTCTCCCCATTACCTTGACTAGATAGCCCCTTGTGAATGCTGATGACTTAAGCATTTTCTGAAAGATGATGCTGCATGTCAACATTTTAAGACCAAGTGAGGTAAATTTTCCTTCCTTCAGCAATACCCTTTTGCACAGGTTTATACTATACCTAAAATGTGTTTTTGAAGATTTAAACAAGTTAGTGTGCACTTATGACAGCCCACAGAATATTTCAATAAACATGACAAAATGTAAATCAGGGTTAAAACAATAAGATACCAGGAAGACATTGTACTGATGATGATTCCATGGGATAATATCCACTTATGTTCATCTGTGCTGTCTGGGTATACATAAGAAAAGTACAGAAAGGAATTCAATATTTGTGCCCCAATTACAGGCTGTTAAAAACCTTGTGTCCATCTGAGAAGTCTTAAAAACATTGAGAACTTGCATGGTATTCAATTTGATGAAAGGAGACTTTTTCCCCTTATAACAGTGCAAATACACTCTCCAGTCAGTGTAACTGGCTCTCATTCTTTCCTTGTTACTGTAAATATTCAAATACTATCTGACCCAAATTACTGAAACTACAGCACTTTGCATGACACTTATGCAGGTGCACACAGGTATGATAGGATGACATTTCATCAAACTACTCAATACTATCTCACACAAAAAAAAAATTCTTTGTATTTAAAATTTGTGCAAAATGTTAAACTGGTCTTGATAAATTTCTGCCAAGTGGAGTGATTATTTTGAGTGAAGCATACAAATCAATGAATCTTCATGAAAAGGTGTTAAAGCTAGTAACTAATGTTGCAATAGTTTTTTTTTATTTTTAAAATCCTGCACTAACAAAAAGAATAGTGTTCTCAGACCTTATGAAAGTAACACATTCTTGAAACACTCTCCGTAAGATGAATTTTTATAACTCTAAGATGTAAATACCTTTAGTTTCAATTACAAAAATTTTAATGTTTCTGAGCATCTAAACTGACAGCCATCCATGGTAAAATATCATCAAAATCTCATTCCAAGGAATACAGTTACTTCAGTATTTAATATTAGTTTTCATAACACAATATAACATGGCAGAGCCCCTTCATTAATTACTCTATAATACTGCATGGCTGTCAAGCATGGTGCCATTCGACTCTTTTGTTGCTATTATGTACCGTACACTTAAACTCTCATAAACATACATACATACATACATACATAACATACATATGATACTGAATGTCCAAATATTCACTCAACCTTTGAAATAAATAAATAACTAAACACCTAAACAGAAAAAAAAAAATCTGCTAAAACAACCAACCAACCAACATCTACAACCGCTTGTCCCGAATGGGGTCGCGGCAAGCCGGATCCTTACCCAGCAACGCAGGGCCGATCGGGGGGAGGGCAGGGCTCGAACCCCAGACCTGCCACACAGCATGCACCAGCCAAACCCGCTGCACTACCACGTCCCTTTCAATCCAATCAATTATAAACCAAATGAATTCACATTCACCAAGCAAGCTGACATTGTGTCTCCAAGCACCTGGGCTGTGCAATTTGACATGGGCTCGATTTCTGTACATTCTGTGTAAAGTGTCTATGTTCTCCCCATGCATCTGTGACTTTCCTCCTAATGACACCTTTTTGTTAGGACTTGCTTACAGTGTAGTCTGTGTCCTGCATCATCACAAAATTAACACTGAAATCAGACACTTTTTTCTTTAGGTCAAGTTTTAATCCTTAAAACTTTATGAAGTAATTACAATGCTGAACACCTTTCTCAGCCTCTCAAACAATTTTCAGTCGAATTTAAGCATATCAGAGAACTGTACTAGCAAACCAACCACGGACTGGGTTCATCTCTGTATCTTTGCATATGAATATCTTTTTAAAATGCTACCGCTACCAATGATGTTATTTTATACATTATTAGTGTTTCACTGTAGTGTGAACTCATAACACAGAATTTCATATGTAACGCACTTGTGCTGTCAAAACATGTTTTTGGTTAATTCATTAATTCAAATAAGCTTTTTCAGAAATGGTCAATATTGTACTATTACAGTTCTGCAGTCGCTCCCTTGAGCCCCGTACTGACTTTATAAACATCTCCCTCTACTGGTTTTTTGCAGATCCACCTACTGGATGATGGAAGAAATGCATAAAGTGAGGGACAGACAGGCTTCCAGTAAATTCAACTAGATTCTTTTATTCATTTTAATTTATGAACTGTATGGAATTTCTACAAATTACCTGGGTTAACCTTTAAGATGATGTATTTCTTGTGCAAATATAGTTTTATTATTTCATTATGGAAGATTTGGGGGTTTTATTTGAAACAAGATAAGATTTAAGGTAAATAGACCTTACAATCCCCAAATTGGCCTCGACAAAAAAATGGAAATCCTAAGCACATTCTTTCAATGAAGGTGAAAAGTCTGCAGTTTCACATACTGTTTTCTGTTCTTCTGTCACTGAATGCAATAAAGGCTATTGAAGGACTGTCAGGAGGGCTTCATTTGTGTATTTCTTTTTTCTAACAGTATCTAGGGGTATTGGTTGGAGCACACAACCCTTTGAATCCTCCTAAGAAATCAACCAGAACTCAACGCGCAAACACAGGCAAGCAGAAGTCTCCTAATAAAAACAGTGGTGCAGCATCTCTAAGTCTTAAGAGACTACTCTCTCTCTTTTTTTTTTTTTTTTTTTTTTTGGAAGAGCAGAAGGAAAATCAATATACTCAAGTGCAATGTCTGTGATGGCATTGGTAATCCACTTGCTGCATTAATGTTTCAGATGCTGAGGGAGATGCCTCATCTGCACCAGGCTGCAGCTCCTAAGAGGACACCCAGCCTTTGGTTTCCATCCAAAATAGAATACTCAAGTACCCATGTGTTTAAAGCAGAGACCAGTTATTATGAAAATCATTTGATCGTTAATTCGCTACTACAAAATCATTTGCTGTGAAATTCCTTCCACTCAAAATACAGGGGGAAATGGCCGTACAGGATAGCCCACTATAGTTTTCACACAGTTAATTCCCAAGAAGTCCAGAAAAAAGGTAAAAATCACTAATAAAAAAACAAGCCAAAAAAAAAAACCCCCCAAACATATCAGGTTTGGGGCAACGTGACAATCTTTGGCTTAGGTGTAACGACAAAGAGAATGCATAGGAAGAAAGGGCCAAAAAGCATGTGCATGTAGCAGGTCACTTTAAAAAAATAAAAAAATACTCGTATGATTTCGTGTCAGTAACTGCTAGGCACAGCTAGATTCTGAATATCATGCACCGAGGTCTAAGGGGAGTGCAAGTGTGTGGTGGAACAGGACCAGGAACCTCCCTAGACACTGAATCATAATCTCTAAACTTTTTAGGCATTTGGTGTTTATGCCACAGCTCGACATTGCTATCCCGTGACATTAGGAAACTATAAATCACCCGTGCGACAGCTCCCTTGCAGAGGCTGGTACGGGAAGGGAGCTGCCACAGGCGACGCCCACAGCCCCCTGCCAGATGTGCTCTCTAAAACCCCAGCAGCATTAACTACTTTGACACCACTAATGCCTTTGTTGATGCTAAAATATTCACTCACTCTCTGGCAATGCTACATGTTTTTCCACCAAAAAGGGGAAGCAGAGGGAAGATGACAGAATTTCACATTACCTAATGGTTTATGCAAGTTCAAATAAGATTGTCATAGCATTATGAACTGATACAGTGTGTATACTGTATGAATACATACAAATGTACACAGAATTTAAGATGCTGAAGATGATATACTGTAAATACATTAATCCCTTACAAAACAGAGTTAATTTATTCTGTGAAATCACCTCACTAGGTGAATCCCAGTGTGAGGGAACCAAATTCATATCATTTCTTCCAGAAAAAAATAATTGGTTCCTGAATGAAAAATGCCACCTGAAATTAATTCACAAACAAAAATAAAGGGTGTTTTTATGCACGACAATAAAATCAACATATTTCACAATATTTACAAAAAATTTATTATTTATAGTTTGTTTTTTAATGTTATACAGTCATTCATTTATTATCAATAACTGCTTGTCCCATGCAAGGTCCACACTGTATCCTGCAAGCATAAGGTGTGAGACACTGTACACTGCATGGACATTTTGATAATCTGGCACACACGTATTTATGATATAAAGAAAATTCCCAAGATAGTGTAAGGGTGTTCATGTTATTAAAGCTGTTTATGTGATTATGATGCATGTGACCAAGACAGGTGGATTTTTTTTTTTTTTAAAAAAAAAAAAAACCTTCCCTGGTCATAGGAAGGTGCACAACCGTGAGAATGAGACCACAGAAATAGTCAAAGGTTTATAGTTTATTCCTATAAGGACTGAAAGGACCAAGGTTTTAATTCCACCTCCGGCTATAACATCCTTGCTTAAGGTTGCAACCCTGAAGTAACATGATACAAATTACTCAGTATAAATAGTTAAATACTGTAACTAAGTACATTAATATCATAAGTAACTTTGGAGAAATGCATCAGCTAAATTAACTAATAAATAATAATTATAATATGCTGTTTCAGTTGTCATATTAGATTGACAACCAATGGCTGTGATTGTAGAAACTGTCAAAGTGTTGTCTTGCAATAAGCATAATTAAGTTTCTGTACATAGTTAAACGAATTCACTGAATTCTGAAATTTCATTAAATGTTCCCAAGAGTGTTTATTCCATGTTTACTTTTGCTGCTGTTGTGCTGAATGACTGCACTGAACTAATAACCTCAGACAGGAGTTGTGCTGTGCAATCAAGAATCACTTATATGGGGTTAAGTGCATGAACGTGTGTGTGGTTGTACTGCCTGTTATGTCTTTGTCAAGATCACATTTATAGGAGTACAATGATGGCATTGCACTGCATTTATAAGCCTGTCAAATGTAAAAAAAAAAAAAAGGTATATATCTCCATAAGCCATTATCTCTTTTTGGCACTATATGGGATCCTGTCATGTGAGGGGTTAGTGTATTTGTATTATTATGCTGATATGATGTACAAATGTAACCACAACAAATACAAATGAATAAATTAAGTTTCAACGCAAATATGTTCTCAGATATGACACTGCTAAATATGTGCTTCTTCACTGACAGTTTTATGAGGTCAATACTAAGATACCTATTCTGGAATAGATTTCAAATTATTAAATATTTTCTTGATAGTACTGCAATATATCTGTACACCTTGTTACAATTGATGAATTAAAATAATCTCTATTTCAGTCTCTCTCTGTACTATATCTACACTGGTGAGCATTCCCAGCTATCCTTTTAACTATAATCTTGATGAGAAAGCACTTGTGAGCTTTTAACTATATACTGTGTATCAGCTAAAACTAAATTTGGTAGTACTCAGATATAACCCTCAAACATTACATTTAAGGTTTCTTTTCATCAGTTTTAAGAACAATACTCAGGGAGAAAAAAAAAAAAACCCCGAAAATCTTCAGCTAACATTGAGACTGCTGAAAAATCTTAACAGACAACAAAAAATTGTGGATTTCCATTAAAAAAATGCATGTAGCTGTCTTATCGAGTCTTTAGTACTGTCATTAGGGTATCATGTGGAAAAGAAATTTTAAAGCTATAATGACCTGTGTGAAATGTACTTATTAATTACTTATTAAAACTGCAAACCTACTAAACAACTAAATATTTCCTAGGTATATGTAAATTTACTGGCAAAAAAACATTAAGTTTAACTAGTTAAGACTTTTGTTTAACATTCTGAGCAACACATAACCTAAGAATAATACCAGCAATTTAGAAAATGCCATCAGTGTGTAATGTAGTTGCTTTAAAACATCACATTGTCACTTTCTACCTGCTGTGAAAAATTCTGTACAAAAGCCAGACACCACACATGGGCGAGTTCTTTAGCAAGCATGCTAAAATAAGCCATACCGATCAAACTACCTCTAATGTCTTTTCTGTGATATCCCATTTATAATATCTGGAAGCAATCTTCCAAAAACAAAGGGATTATCTGGTTAAACAAAAAGATAATCTGGTTAATCTTCCAAATAATTCTTGCCCAGTTCAAATGATTTATCTCTCTGTCTTTATTGTCTAACACACCTGTTAGGGACCTGTTAATGACAGGCAAATAATTGAATTTAAGGCTCATCTCAAAAAGAAAAATGAATGAAAATGAAGAAAAAAAGCCTTGAAGAATGCCAGTTCCTAGAAAACTCAAGAACAAACATTTGTCAGTTAACACTACGTAACTACATGAATTAGCCTACTATAGTCCAGTGGCAAAAAAATAAGCAGTTATTGACTGTAACCAATTTTCTAAGTGGTTCAATAATCAACTGCACATGGCAAATCACTGGGCTCACTTATAGTATCCCTTTTCTATTAATCAAAAATTTACACATCAGACAATCCTGTCAGGCCCATATATTATATACTGGTAATGTCTTACTGTTCTCACTGATGCCACTTCTTTTTACAGTTATAATTTATATTATGTTTAATTATTTAACTTCCTCTTGGTGCACATATTTCAGATCTGGCTAAAATCTTGAACAAAAATAATTTATTGCCACACAGATGCTTAGAAATCGATTAAAGCGAAAACTAACTGTATAAACTGCTCCCCAGCGTGGGTCGCCATTGGCGGCCCTGGCGACTTTTCACTTGAACTTTGACCTCTGTCGTATTGGAAAAGGCTGGACAGCACGACGTGCCGGGACTCATGTGAAAGCAGTGTTACGGCGTCACCGGCAGCAGGCCGATTCACCGCCAGAACAGAGCAGGAACGGGTCGCAACTCGGGGAGCTTGACTTCCCTATGTGGCCTGTGCTGTATCCTTCATCTTGAGTGAAAGGAGCTGCGTGGATCGCTACAAAAATTTGAATGTTTGAGAAGATACAAATAAAGAGTTTTTTTGTCCGACTTGGTAATTCTTATATTTTTCAAAAACTTAACTAACCTAATATTTTATGTGTCCCGGAACACTACACTCGCTTATGTAATCTGAGACTGAGTGAGACGGGTTACTCAGAACACCGCGCTTCAGCACACGCACAAAAGAACTTACTTAATCACGATATAGGCCGCCTAATTTATACCAGTTCTACACCAGTGTTTAGACACTTCGCGGATGTTGAGAACTACTCACTCAAAATATCCTAAGCTTTGGCACTTGGGGACAGTAGAACGCACAAAAAAGCAGCATTCGTTCAACTGAAGTAACTCGGTCACTTACCGACGCCATTTTCCAAATTGTCAGCGGGTCGCTTTTCTCGGAAGGGGCGCTTCACATTCCATACCGTTGCTTCAAAAAAAAATGTAGCGTCAAGTTAGCGTTCTTTCGTACTTTACACTTAGACTAACAGACACGAGCGCGGTGTATTACAGAACATCGAAGTTGCTCGGCTTTCAGTAATGGCGCGGTTATGACAGCGCGTGTGTCGTCGAGCTGAGCACTTGTCACCGCGCGGAGAGAAGCGTCTCGGGAAAGGCGCGTGGTCGTTGGCGGGAGCAGAATTGCACCTGCGCCTTCATTAAGACCCGTCAGTAATTCGTTCTCCGAAGGGACAAACTTGCCGCTGTTCAGACAGGACAATTCTTCCTAGTGCCTTAAAAACGGCGTCCCATTTGCCGAAGATTTGCAAAAATGACAGGGGGACGATTTTACTTGAAGACATAAGTATTCCTCCGGACGGAATAAGCTAATATTCTATCATGTTAGATGCAGAATTATACATAAATAAGTGTATCAGTTAGATACCTCGAGGCTCGAGTAATGGAAATCTACATATACTTAGTTTAAGAAGAGGTTGTGAACCCTTTGGAATTATCTCGATTTCTGCATGCCTGGCTTCTAAAATGTAATCACACCTTAATTTAGGTGATAAAAATAAAACAGGTCTTGTTTAGCAAACAACACACAGGACATTTTACATTGCCATATCTTTAATGAACAAACAACCAAGGTTTACTGGTAGGAAAAGTATGTGAAGCTTATGTTTAACAACCAGTGAAACCTTGTTCAGCCCCAGCCAAATGCTTTCTGTTGCTGCTCATCAGACCTGCCCAGTGACTGGGTGGTATTTTGGTATATTCCTGCATACAAAACTTTTGGATGTATATTTGGTTTTGCTTGAAGAGCTTCCTTTAGATCATGTCACAGAATTTCAATCAATGGGATTGAGGTCAGGACTCTGTCCATTGTGAGATAGGCCTACACAATTTCTTCTATTTCAGCCGCTCTGTTGTTGAATTGCTGTTGTGTTTTAAGTCATTGCCATACTGCATAACCCAACTTCTTTTTCAGGTTTACATCATAGATATGCTTCCTGACATTCTGTAGAATTTTCTCAAACAACTTGGAGTTCATTTGTCCCTTACTGGTTGCAATCCATCCTGCCCATGGGGCAGCAGAGCAGCCCCACAGCATTATACTCCCTCCACCATGATTCACCATGGTTTTGATGTTGGTGTGCAGTCCCCCCCCCCCCCAAACATAAGTGTGTACATTTACCATAAAAATTCAGCTTTTTTCTGATCTGTCTGCAGAACATTGTTCCAGTTGTGCTGTGGAATACACAAGTGGTCTTAAGCAAACTTGAGACAGGCAGCAGTCTTTTTTGGAGAGCAGTGGTTTCCTTGTAGTAACTTTCCATGAGCATAGCTTGTTCTCCTTTTTTATGGTAGACTTATTAAACAGACATTATCAGGTGCAATACATGTCTGCAGATCCTTAGCCACCCTAGGGTACTTTGTCACTTGTTTTAGGGTTGCACTGCATACCCTTGCACTGATGTTTTTAGAACACCCATTTGTGGAGTGAGTAGCAACAGTGCAGAATTTCTTTCATTTGTAATCTAAATCTCAACAAATTGGGCCATATTCCGCTTCAACAAGGGGGCGCAGCGGTGTGGCGGGCCTGGCTGGGTCCTTCTCTCTGGTGGAGCTGGGGTTTGAGTCCTGCTTGGGGTGCCTAGCGACTGATTGGCATCTTGTCCGAGGTGTGTCCGCTCCCCCACCAGCCTTGCACCCTGTGTTGCCAGGTTAGGCTCCGGTTCGCCGTGACCCTGCTCAGGAAAGCAGTTTCACGCTGTGTGTGTGTGCGTGTGTGTGCACGCTTCAACAGAATTCTGTCTTGAAGAACAAGTAACCAAACTTATGTATTTTTTTATACAAAAGGCCAGGTCAAACCCACGCCTGAAGTGATTGGAACACTTGACTCATTAACTACGTAATACCTGACTCCAACTACACTATTTTTAAATTCTCATTATCCTAAAGGTTTATGTACTTTTTCCATTAATTATCTTGATCGTTTAAACAATTTTTTATTTAAAGATATCTCACTCACTAATTTCATTAAACGGCTTGTCCTTCTCAGGATCACAGCCGACTGGAGCCTATCACTGGGCACAAGGCTAGATGGGGTAGACCCTGGGTGAGACATCAGTCCATCACAAGGAATAAAGCTACTGCAAAGTAAAATGTTTTTAGTTGTTTGTTTAATAAAGGGGGGTGCGGTGGCGCAGTGGGTTGAACCACAGTCCTGCTCTCCAGTGGGTCTGGGGTTTGAGTCCCGCTTGGGGTGCCTTGCGATGGACTGGTGTCCCGTCCTGGGTGTGTCCCCTCCCCCTCTAGCCTTATGCCCTGTGTTACCGGGTTAGGCTCCGTGACCCCGTATGGGACAAGCGGTTCTGAAGATGTGTGTGTGTTTAATAAAGACTGTCTATATTATTATAACTTAGATGATGTGTTGCCATTTATTTGGACTTTTTTATCAAATCAGTTGGCTGTCACTGAAAGTAATTATAGATGGGTAAATGCGATGACATGTAAACTCACGTCTTGGACACTTATATTTTTATTGAGGTTACAATGTAATATTTGACCATCATAGTCTCACAATGTGTACACTTTCGCAACATGTGTTTATGAAGGCAGGTTGAGGTTGATGCTTCACTCAGCGGGAGTGACTGACACTTTGCATGAGTGCCTGGTTTGTTAGCCTCCATTTGTTATGGTGCTGAGTAATTATTGACAGATGTATGATGAATGCAGGTTGAGAGCTGAAGATTTTCGGTATTGTTTTGACTTATAAAGTAATAGCTTATCAAGTCTTCTTAAAGGTTGTGAGGTCATGTTTGATCTTCTGCACTCTGATACAGCAGCTAGTGTCAATGTACCTACAGCTGTGGCAGTCCGTTGTCTAGGATAATACAGGACTCCCAGTGTGTGGTTGTGGTTTTGGTTTTGTTCTGTGTCATATTCACATTTGGAATTATTCATTTAACAGACTTAAACTAAGAGAAAACAAAAGTACTTTTCACCAACAGACAGAGAGAGATATAATTCAAACATGATTCTTGAAGTGCAATCAATTTAACAACCACCGTTTTACCAGCATACAGAGCAGACAATGTAGTGCAAGTTTATGGAGTAGATGGATCAGGTGGGTCTGAAAGAGACCTTTGTTGAATGTTGAGACAGATTCAGCAGTTATGAAGGACAGAGGGAGATCATTCCACCACACTGCAGCCAGATCCTTTGGGTTTTTGTTTTTGGACCTTTTGTGCATGGGACCATCAAGTATCCAGAGTTGGAGAAGTGTAGCAGTCTGGCTTTGGCATAGCACATGATCAGGCCCTGTAAGTATCAGGTCCTGTAGGTACATTTTTAACATATCTAAAGACTATGGCAAAACACTCAAGATGACCATGCAGAAGGAGAAAATAGACCCCTGAAATGTCCACAAACTCACCTGATGTGGAAAGAGCTGAAGATGCTGTTGCAATCCTTAGTATAAGAATAATTTACTCTGAATTTATATAATCTGATTTAGATTACCTTATACTGTAAGTTCCTTTACAATAAGTTACAGTAGTTCCCAGAAATATAATTGTGTAATCCCTTAGCTCTTGATACTGTGGGTCTACGTGTTACAGCTCACTGTCTGTTTAATTGAAAAATGCTTTGTTGTGGCCTCAGACATTTAGCAGATTCTCTATTTAGACACACTTTCTCCACCTCCCCTCTTGCCCTCAACAACCGCCACCCACTCTCATACACATGCACAGACATCTTGAAGTAACCAACCCATTTCATAGGTGCTGCTAGGTCTTGTACCTCCGCCATTCTCCTGTGACAGTATTGATTTCTCTGCGATACGCTCTGTAATTTCTGTGCATAGCTCTTGTCTGAACTCCCCCAGGTGATTCCTTTCTCTCAGGCATCTCTGTCTTCCTGCATGGCGGTCATTCGCTGTGTCTCAGCCAGTTGTTATTGGTTTGCTTGGGTTTCTTCATCACCTTGCCCTGTGTGGGCCGACAGACAACAGAGGTGCATTCATGTAGAGCTCAGAAAGATTGAGGTCTCTGACACAACCCAGCTTAGGAACACACACAATACACCCATGCGTGCACACACAGACATGCCACATAATCACTGCAAACATATACCCACAGTCTTGGTGAGTCAGACAACAGTAATTAA
This sequence comes from Scleropages formosus, assembly GCF_900964775.1. NCBI lineage: Eukaryota > Metazoa > Chordata > Actinopteri > Osteoglossiformes > Osteoglossidae > Scleropages > Scleropages formosus. The sequence continues at coordinate 11,689,358 of NC_041816.1, forward strand.
ACCTAACAGTCTCCCCACTACCCGAGGCAACTCTGAATGCAGGCTTATACTTCTCTTAAAATAAATGGTAGACTTGGGAGACATTTGGCTCCCTGATGGCACATTGCCTGCTATATGAAAATATATCTTAAGAATATTAACACACATAGAAGCACCTTCCTGTCCCTAAACCATTGAAATGATGATATTTAATTATTGTCTTTACATGAGTGATCCCAAAATCTATCTCTCTCCTAGGTAATCAGGGAGTTTTCACCGTTATGGATTGAAAATCCACTGTTATGGATGTGATTTTTGCCATTTTTTTTTATTCTGAAAGACTTAATGGTACATCAGAAAGCTGATTACAGTTTACCCTTGATGTGGTCGGCCAAAAGCCATTCTTAAAGGTTGTGATGGTATAATGGTTGGCCGCATTAATCCATTAGTTCAAGAATGCCACTGCGAGTGCAGTCGCCGAGCAGCCTGCAGCCGCCAGGACTAAGGCAGTAATTGGGGGCTTTTGAACGGCAGTGTGCAACTGTCTCCGGCTTGGCTCAGACACCCTTCTGCTCCACATCCACTTGATTCCAATCCCCTCATTCCACCTGACTGCTGAGCATACGGCGGCCTGTGCTGCTTTCCCCAGGTCCTTGCACGGGGCTGCGCTCCATAGCCCTCATCGCCCTGATTAGTGATGTGCTTCCACCGGTGTGTCATGTACTGTATATCAGAAGAGATCAGCAGCCAGCCTGAAAGTCAGATGACAACAGAACACATGCACAACACACTCTCTCCTTCAGACAAGGTGGCCTGACAAATACAGGTCATGCACTCTAGTTCCTGATGAAAATTTAAAAAAATATCTGTTCTGTAAAAAGAATTGGCATTAAAAACAAAATCTATCTGAAATACATCTTTTGCGTAATAACGTGATATCTTTAAGCGAATAGCTATACTTGGGAGGAAACTTACTGATTATTTTTTATGATGGATAAGCAGAAATAAAAAAAAAACTTTACAGATATTTTATGCTATGTTTATAACATGTACTACATCGATTTTTATTGTGCCCACAGGGGTTATGAGTGGAGGTCATTCTAGGTTGACTCCCCCTGTTGTAGGAATTTAAAATCAGCACCATCATTTGCAAACTGCCCCATGGCTGTCCTCCTGCAGTAAATTGGGCTAGGACTCACTGCATATGCATGCTACCACCATCAGGAAAACATATCCTGGAAAAAAGCGTGTTAGAAAAGCTTGACTCCCAAGAGTACAAACGACAGGCACCTTTCCATCATCTGTCCCTCTGGGCTTCTCGCCCCACCTCCTAACTCCCTACGGCTGTTGGACCCGGACAGAAGCAGCCCGTAACACAAAGTGCTGTGTGTCAATTGGCTGTTAGCACAGTGCTGCCACACACACTGCTTCCTGCCCCTGTGGCCCTGCATCACACAGAGGAAGTTCCAGTTCCTGGGGCCATCATTCTTGCCAACTGTAGGTCAGACGTAAATGTGACTTATAGGCTGAACCTCTGTGGAACAAGACATGGAGCGGTATTTTTCCAGTGCTTGGGTAAACAAGTCCAGCAATCAAAGGTTGAAGGGTGATCATGCATGTTGCTCTTCAGCTGAGAGAAGTCTGGTGTTACAACCAGGCACGCCTTAAACTTGGCCTATAGATTCTACTGTCCATCATCAGTAGACTTAAACATTCATTTAAATAGTGAAACAATTGTTGAGAATGATTTACTCTTCACTCTTACTATAGGAAACATAATAAATGTGTACCAAGTGAAAAATTATGTTATACCACACAGATCAATGTTAATTTCATTGTTTGAAAAACTAAATTGCCTCTGTGTAAACTTCTTCAAATAAACAACTTTTTTTTTGCATCTGTCTTTTGTTCTAACCAAGTAATTCTGAGTTGATTCTGTACATTGAAATCAATGGCTTTGTCACATCTGTGGTACTCCAACCATGAAAATGTCAATAAGTTAACTGGGTACAATCATGCTCAAATGAAACATTTCTTAATGACTTTGGACAGAATTTCAAGCTGTTTTGCTCCTTTCATCAGTCAAGTCAAATATATTAATTTACCACCTGTGGGGCCCTAAAAGTCAATATATCCAGAGCATCACTGGCTTACTTTTCCATAAACTTGCTAACTTTTATTTTGGTCATTTATAACATGTGTTCAGTATCAGTAATGTCAGGGAGTCTCAAACTCAGCTTCTGATATGGTTTGTACATGCTGGTTTTTATTCCAGACCGTTCCCCTAGCTTAAATAGTCTATTGACTAGTATTTTTTCAATGCTGGATAAAATAGCTCTCTGGATGTATAAAGTTACAAACAAAAGAGAGCAATAACCAAAGTTTTTACTGCGTAAAGTATAAGAGTGTGTAGGAGGATAAAAATGTAGTCCCATGGATCTCAGCTTCACATCCCTTTTCATAATAAAGAAAAAACTGCCTAACTAAGCATTCCGAAAAGGTGCATGATTTGCTCAAACGGCAGTGCTTTTATGAATACAGGTCTTTACAGTCATCTTGCTAATGTTTTCCTATGGCATAACAAACACTTTATTTGTATGACCTTCACGAGTGAATGTACAATAGACGTAGCAGCTAATTTCTAGAGGGGGTGCAGCGGGTTTGGCCGGATCCTGCACTCTGGTGGGTCTGGGGTTCGAGCCCCGCTTGGGGTGCCTTGCGACGGACTGGCGCCCCATCCTGGGTGTGTCCCCTCCTCCTCCAGCCTTGCACCCTCTGTTGCTGGGTTAGGCTCCGGCCCACCGCGACCCCGCTTGAGACAAACGGTTTCATTCGATGTGTGTGTGAGCTAATTTCTACAAAAAATATACAGATATTCATATTGATACAAGTGAATACAAATTAACTACTGTTACAGTACATCCCATATTTTTTGTTTTGTGACAAGCACCCCCCATGTGGATGAAAGGATTCCTCCATTAGTCTAAGTGCTGGAGAAATGTGGTGTCCAAGGCTGGGGACACAGTGTTCATACATAGATAGATAGATAGATGGGAGTGCCATTGCAAAAAACAAGGGTGAGACCAAAACCCTGAGCAGCTCCAGCCACTGTGCTGGAGCAGGGGTTAAGCATAAAGGGACACAAAGACACAAGCAGGCTCGAGGTGCACAAGGCACGGCCTGCGAGGGCCCCTCTCTCACCTCTGCTCTCCCTCCAAGGCCTGTAGCAGGTCTCTCAGAATGTGTAGCAGACACGCCGCCCCTGGTGCACGGGCCGACTGCGGTGTCAGATAGCTTAAAGCATTTTTAAAATGTATTTTTCAGGAGGCAGAAATCAATAAAGTAAGCCAGAGAACATCAGCTAGTGAAATCTGAACTTCTAATATGTAACTCACATATACAAATAGCAAGATGTGTTTAGGGGTATTGGAAGACTGTGGGTGGCATACTTTTCTGAAAGGAAATTTCTTCCAGGCAATGAGTTTTAACTAAAGTATATTCAAGTGCCAGTACTTCCCCTCCTTTCTAAGTAAAGCTTGCAATAAGCTACATGGCTTGTTGAAGTGCTTCACATTGAATTTCTCTGCTGACTAGTGAACCTGAATACATCGCATGAATGTTGAGAGTATATGAAAAACAGGTCTTACAAAAGCGTGTTTTTATCGTATCCAGATATGCAGGCCTGTAATTCAGAAGAAGTTCAAGTGACAGGACGCAGTTTTTAAGTTCATATTGGGACACCAACAAACACAAAGGGAAAAGGGAAATCCTCAGACTGATCCGATGGCTTAACATGTTTGTGTGATATTGTGCCGACCTCCTGCATCAGAAGGTCAGGTTATGGAATCACGCCGGTGGCTGTCAAGCCATGGCTGACATTCCGCATGGAGACGTGGCAAATTCGCTTCTCTCCAGCATGCATGTCCAGGGGATTTTTTAGAGCGTGGTTTGGGGTTGCTTTTGCCCTTGGGGGGATGGGGGGATGGGGGGGAGCAGAAAAAAGGAGAATTATAGGCAACAGTGGAACTTAGCAACTGAACCAGAGTGGCAGGCATTTGGCCATAGCCAGATAGGCCCTAGGTTACTTTCTTCTTAACTGAGCCCAGCATCAGTGACTGCTGCAAAATAAAAGGAGCGCTGCTCGAGTGCGTCCAGGCACTAGGCTTCTCATTTACCAAATATTAGAATTATTACTTTTTTACTTTCACATTCACACTTTTGTCCCAGGTGACTTACAGCTTGTGTTAAAGAAGTTATACAAGGAGCGGCAGATGGAATAGTGTTTATAGAGCTGTTGCATTCCCATCAGTAGGTGCTGGGTTAGGGTTAGGGTTAGCTGTAGTACCCTTAAGCAAGGTATTTACCATGAAATGGTTACGTAAATCCACCCAGCTGTTTACACAGCTGAAGAGTTGTAAAAAGCTTTGTCTTGATGCTCCAAGTCGCCTTGAACAAAGTTGCCAGAAAAATAAGGATGGTGGTATCGGAAAACCATATGCTTGCAAAGCCTCATGCTGTTTGTCAGTTGTACGGTTGCACCTTAGCGCGCTTGTATTTTGAGTCGTAACTTGTTTATCTCTCCTGGCGTGTTGTTTTATCACATCGCCTTCGTAGGGAAGCATGTGCCTGGGCACAGCAACGAAATAAAGGTGACTGTGAGCAAGTAGAGTTGAAGCCAAAGGGAAGTCATTGCCGGGGTCAAAGGCCAGTCATGTGGTTTCAATGGAAGAAAAGTACTCCTCCATGCTTTCTCCGCTGTTCTTCCAAGAACAGCAATCAGACACTCCCACACCGAAAGCTAAAGTGCTCGCACGCACACACACACACACACACACACACACACACACACACACGCACGCACGTACGCTCACACACACACAGACACACACAGACACGCACACGCACACACACCAGCATCACCGGGGGAGAAAATGACCCCCCTCCCACACACAGTCATGCATGAGGAAAGCCTGTCTACTATCCAGTGCTCCCTATCTGCACTCCAATCACACACTGACACCACACCACTTCAAAGCCGGTCCTTTTGATGCACACCATCAATATGCATTTCATCCAGCACAGCTTGGTTTCAGCATTCCTCTCTTTTCCAAGCGTAAATGCTTTTAAAGTCAATTAGAGCAAATCATTCGCCACCGTTCTTTTGGTACTGTACTGTGCTCTGCAGTGCTGAAGTCTTCAAGGTCAGATATATTTACTAAGGTGATGTTCATTTCACAAGCGTAACAGTTCTGCGCTCGCTGGAATTTATGATCAGTGTCAACCATGTCCACTTTAGTCCATTAATCTGCAAATACAGCACATGTTTCCTAAATGGATTAGTCACAAAAGCCAGTCAATTACTATTTTTAGGCACGCTTTTGCATGCATCTCTAAATGTGGGGGAAAGTAAATATGTTTATCTTATTTGTCAACTTTTTCTGTTGCAGGTTTACATCAACAGTTTAATTGAAGTTTCCCTAATGCTGTCAAGGGTCATTTCATCACAGTGCCTGAAACCCACTTGGAAAATACATTTTTTACTCCAAAAGCCAGATCAAAGGCTAGGTTCTGAGATCAAAGACCAGTATCATGCAGTTTTGGCCACAGTGGTGTTGTTTACATGAATGCTAAAGGCACTTATATCAAATATTTTTAACTTAAAAATGTGTGTCTTGTATCAGAGTATTTTGATGTCACTTCTGAAGTCCTTCAATGCATCGGGGAATAATTTAGAAATTTTACATGACCAAGTAATAACAAGTTTGCCAGACCAAAGTGCATCTGTATATGCAATTATCAATATCAGCAATCAGACTTTTAAAAAGCACGACCATATCCACAGGGTCAGTATGCAAATGCATCTCCTTCCTTGGAGCTGTTAGTGGAACCGAAGTGCAAAAAATGCAGCTGCTTAAACACATTAGTTCTCCAATAATAGTTAATCCATGTACACTTCTTATAGCTCCTTTCGAAAACGAGAAAGAAAGGCACCGTTTTCATACCCCTGTTATTTGTCTTAATTCCGTTCTTCTCGCGATGACATCCTGTGCTTCAAATCGTGGCCTGTCGGTGATCTGCATATGAAGAGCGGTTCACCCAGCTGTGAAGCGGCCTGCTGTTGTTCAGCCCAAGGCACGAATTGTAACCGGATTATTGGTCAAGTCCTCTCCTGTACGGTGGGGAATCTGCGCTTCGATCCAACCCGGTCATTAAGTGATCCTGCGATGGCAAGTCTTTTTTTTCCCTGATTAAACCAGCGGTGCCTTTTTGCGAGTGTTTTACTTCCTCCCGCATGCTGCCGATGGGGGGAAAAGGGATGCTGGCGGTCCGCAGGCCTGCCTGTCCACACGGGGGGCTCCGTACCCCGTCAGCCGGTGACCTCTGACACCAAGGCATTTGTGAAGATAAGTGTGGCAGGGGAATGTGTGCTTCGGCGGTTAGCGGCTGTCTGAGCCGTCTGCGTCCGTCTCGCTGCTGGGACTGTGGGCCAGCTTTCCCTGGCCGCCATCTTTCCCCTCCAGCAGATTACAGACCCCTGTGTAGAAACAATGGAAGAGTCTTTGTCTCTCGCCTTGCTCCTGGAATCAGAGGCATGGCCAGCGGTGTTGTTCACGGTCCTAATTTTCATGGGGATTTTAAAGGACCCTTTAGGTAAATACACACGGTTTGCAGAAGAGTTAATGAGAGCACACTGACCGCACTGCATTAAACATACAATATACAGTGTGGATTGTCAGTGAATGGTACAGGATTTTTTTTTTTTTTTTATATCTTGTGGCTTTGATTGTGTTATTCTGTCAAAAGCGACGTAATGAATGAAGTGTCGCGTTGTTGTAGTTGCAACTGTACATTTTCCATTTCTTGCTTCTGACATGATTTCACATGACATATAATATAAAAAGTACTGTATAATATAATATAAAATGCATATAAAAGTAATGCATTTATTCAAATAGTTAGGATTTCAAAAGAATGAATTTCTACAAGTATAACTGACATAACCGGGAAAACACGTTGCCTCAATTTGAAGACACAGTTTTTGGTCTTCGTCTAAATCAACAGTAACTTGTTTAATTAACTTCTTGCAAGAAAACTTGTCCAAAAATCACTTTGCTTTTGCCTTCAAGGCTGTCACCTTAAACTCAACCTAATAAATGCTGTATTAATAAAATATTGACTTACGAAGACATGCGTACTGCAAATGGATCAAGATGCGGAAGGCTGCTAAGACTTTTTGATTAAAAGGCGCCATAAGTGTGGCAGAAGTCCAATAGAAAGAAAGATCGAGTTAAGAACACACACATATGTACATATACTGTACAGATACGCATGAATGTATGTATGTATGAATGTTGAGCGTATAACAGTGCCGGTGTTCGCTTAATTCCAGCAGTCAGGTAACTGCTTCAAGGTCCTCTGCAGCTTGACGGACAGTTTGCTCTCGCGGGGCTCAATAGCAAACGCATTTGAAGTGTAAACTAATGTGTATCTGGCTAGTTTCAGTTGTCATACTGGAGTTTTCTGGCTCTGTGAAGCAGCAGATTCACTTTGACGCTAAGGAGCCCGAAGCAAACACAAGAGCGAAAGCCTGTTAAAGGAACTGGAAGAGGTGGCACGATGCATCAGGTAACATTGCCTTTCTGGCTGCCTTCCATCCTCTCGTAACACAGTACGTCAAATTACTGTCAGGCCTTAACGGCGATCAGAGGTGATCAGCACCTGCATACTTTCAAACTCGCAGGAGGAAGCATTTAGCGGGAGCAGGCTGGTACCCGATGCCCTGTCACCACGCAGCCACCAGGACGTGCGCCGCGTGGTGCCGACTTGACGTTCGCATTTGCATCGCTCACTTTGACCGTAAGAAAGTTAGATATGAAGGTCCTTTGAGGGACAGCCTTATTTATATTTTACACACTTTTTTTTTCATGTGAGTAAAAAAATCTCTTGCGCGATGCTACGAGTTTTGCTGCAGGACAGGAAAATGAATTAATGTTAAAAAAAAAGGAATGAATGAGGGAAGAAGCGCTCGTGATTAAGATGTGTATTTGTGCCGGGAATTGTCAATATGCCCAAGCATTTTAAATGTATCCCGTTTCAGGGTATGCCGGGTGGTGTGATGCTCTTCGGAACATCCCTGGCACGTTTTTCAGTGTCGATACAGTATATCAAACCTACCACGATTCCCTCAGATATTAATTTACATTTTATATTTTGGTAAAACAGAACACAGTCGCCACATCTGCCAGTCTGCATTTTCGCGATTTTTTTTCTCTTTTTGCGTGTTGGCCGTTCAGCGTATTACATTTCAACAATATTCACAAATGAAGGGAGGAACGGAAGAGCAGGCTCCCAAATTTGCTTTTCCTAATTACCATTTTTAAGTAAATGTCCTATCGTCCTGGAAATAATTGCATCCTGGGGAGGGACATATTCTGCGTCCGGGCCTTTCTTTCTTAAGGTGCTCTGATGGGTATGACAGCATAACTAGTTTCAGGGGGCATTAGAGAGTCCTTTTGGTCTTGCACTTGGGAGCCTCATCTTAAAATATTAAGCATTCTTACACATCTGTTTTTTTGCATTAAAGCATGTTTTGTGTAGTGCTTAGGAATATTAAAGCATAATTTATATTTCAGGAGTTCGACTCCTTGACATTTTGGCACCTCTGTTTTGAATTTCAGCATGTGGTTTGACACGTTTATATTAATAATATTGTGATCTCTGAAGGCTATGCCCCCAGGCTACTTGAACAAGACTACTAAAGAAAAGGATTTCAAAAAGAATTCTATAGCAGTCTTGGGATTCGTCAAACAAGTCCCGGTACTTTCGCCCGATGAAAATCCATTACACACAAACATGTCAAAGTGGGGGGATGGTTTTCATTGAATGTGTTTTTTAGTATATCGTTACCCGTTATTTACTGTAAAATGGCAGAGAGCGGGGAGGCAAATGATCACGAAGCATCGCGGTCGTGTCCACTTTTCCAGCAGCTCATAGGTTTGACGAACAGCCGTCTTTCTCAGGTCAGATTCTCCAGCGATCCGGTGTGATCTTGAGCCCTGAGGTCATTGAAGGTCGGTATTGTTCCAGAGCGCATAATCATTTAGAGTCAGCCTTTGTTCGGTACAGGGAACATCTGCTTTTCTTACTTACTGCTTCACCCATAGAGCCATGAGCCAATGTTCCCTAACAAACGTCGACACTTCTTACTGTGAACATCACTAGCATGTATTCTGTCAGTCCCTGTGATGCAATAATTAACTGAGCTGAATGTGTGATAAAGTGCCAGGAAAAGTGCTTTTAATTTGCTCTCTGTTTGAAACTGTTTTAGTGTCTCCTCACAATTACAAAAATGCATCAGCGAAGGGAAACGCTCGAGACCCTGGAGTCTGCAACAATTTTGGCCATGAAAAAATGTTTAGTTAACCGGATATTTAAATTTGTGCCGAAGAAACTTTAACGCAACGCGCAATGCCGATGCAGATTTAGTCAAGATGTAATCGTTCTAACTGTGAGGGATTATGTACAGTATATTCCCTCAGAAGTAGATATATGTGTGTATATCTATATATATATATATATATTATATATATATACAGTATATCTATATGTATGACAGCCTACTGTAAGTTCTCTAAAACTTGAAATTTGTCTATTTTCAAAAAAAAAAAAAAAAGGATGAAATTTGATATATGATGAAATTTCCTTGCCTTGCAGCGCACAGTTTAATAAATTTGAACATTTCCCTCACGGAATGGAAAGATAAGCTTGCTATACAGAAAGGTATCTTATTCTTTGTAAAGTGAATTCCTCTACTTTTACGTGTAATTTATTTTCTTCAGTTCTACCATGCGCACTGACCTTCATTGCTGATGCTTTGTCAGTTATTCGCGTATCTCGAAACACTTAGTTATTTAAATAGATTAATCGTGAAAAAATTGGAACTATATTTTTTACACTTGTATTTTGAAAGGTTGGGTTTTTTTTTTTTTTTATCTTCACGAGACTCACTTCTGTCTTTATGAGCTATCCAAATCATACATTCAGTGCTTTGGAATGTGGTAATGACTTTGCAAAGAATATATTTAGCCATTCCTTTGGTTTTACTCAAAGAACTCTCATCCCGCTTATTATCCTGCTATCATCAATGAGTACCATGAAAACATGGAAAACCATGTCAGTTCATACTTCACTTTAGGAGCGATGCTTTGGTGTATGTTTATCACAAATTTATTATTGCAATAATAATAATAATAATAATAATAATAATAATTTTTTATAAATTAGTAGAAAATCTTTATTTAAACATAGCATTTTTACCCAAATTACTACAGAATTATCATTTAAATAAAAAGCACAGTAATTGACATGCAACGAAGGTATGCAGCATTCCGGCCATGCTCTGTATGTACTGTGATGTTTTGTGTTCATGTGTGAGTTTATTGGTATGACACTGTATCTCTTTCTGTTTTATGCACTTGATGGGTAATATGTAATTGTCTTTGACGAATAGTGCTGCTGTGATGCAAAATAAATTTGCAAAGTTACAAATTTACACATTTAAATTATATCCTATTGTAAATATCAACAATTTAATCTTTGAGTGAAATTAATATGAAGGTATTCACTTAATGTTCATTGTGCAATATTTATTGCTCCCTCTAAATGCTTTTCTTCTAGTAAATTACTACACCTGTAAATTACAATAATTTACAATGTTTAGTCTGATTTTTTTATCTGCCATCATTGCCACGCGTTCTTTATTTAAAGACAATAGATCAGTTTAATTCAATTTCCAGTGTCTTGCACTAAAAATCACCAGAGTATAGATAATTCTCTTATCCACTTCAATTAAGACCCTCTGCTGGGCTTACTGAGCATCTATGGTCCTGCTGTTCCTTGGTGGGATCTGCCAGAATCAATTACAGAGGCTTTGTTAAATGGGCTCTCCTATTTCCTGCCAAGGATGACGATTACAGCAGATAATGGAAGGAACTTGAGTCTGTCCGTAATGGTTCTTCCCAGCCCCGCCGTGGAGCTACATACAGCCGATGCCATGCTGACGCTCCACCCGGGCATCTGCACAGCCTCTACACGCTGAACGCACCAGCGAGGTTCCCTCAGGTGAACGCTGTCCCAGTGAGAGGTCACGCGGACTGCGGGCGTCTTGGCGTTGAGACCGCTCCTGCATAAGCCGACCGCTCAGGCTGAGCCCTTAAAAATAATTTATGCATGATTTCTGACCAACGGCTCTAGAATCTGAACCAGCAGGAGACAAAAGTTCGTGTGGCAGAAACGGAAAGTGGACCAGGGCTTTCTGCAAATGCCATGAGTAAAAATCCAACATGCCGGAAACCGATAAACACCAAATGACTCAATGCAGATAATTCTTACCTTGATAATTTGTAAAAATATACTACAATGATCTATAAATTACTGCCTGTTTAAATAACTAAGCAAACCAATGTGTGGTCAAAGTGGGATATTTTAATTTGTCTTGTTTAAGTGGTAAATCCAAGCCTGCTCTCTGACATTTTAGCTAAGGTCAGTCACTTATCTTCCTTTCGTTACCTTTACTTTTCTATTTCTTTCCAGTCTCTTTTTTATAACTAAAATCTAAAATTTTCCAATCTAAGATCGGGCACGCATTATAAAAATAGATGGCTGTTAAATGCAAAAGTCTCTGAACGGATATTATTACTTATAAACATTAATATATTATTGTCACTGCTGATGTAACTGTTTAACTGATGTATCTCATTAAGTGAAGCATCACTTTGAAAACATTAGTTCTAATAAAAATGTTTTGTATTCCCAAAAGAGTCACTGTATTTGGTCTTTTTTCTTCTTTGGCTGCGTCTGATATTTATGCAGGTTTGAGGGCTTTTTTGAAAGTCACATTCGTCTGTGCTTTAACACTCCCATGGCCTTTCCTCTCCCTCAATTTCAGAGAAAAACATGTCGCTGTGACCCGTGACCTCTGCTGGCTTGTACCTCCTCTCCACCAGGAAGCACAACACATGCCGGAACGATTAACTCGGCAGCACCGTGATCAATTTAACTGAAAGAGAAGAAAAGACCATGTCGCCAAGGCCCAGAAAAACACCGAGCTTTGAAGGAACACAGGAGAAAAAAGAAAAAAAAAAAACGCTTTGTGAGTGTTTGTGAGCGAGAGGTTAGTGCCACTACTGTATTACGCCATGACTGCTGAGGAAACTTGCGAGATTTCGCGCGTAGCCCTTGGTTAAACAGACATGTTGAGTCATGAAGGGAGCAGCATTTATACAATTTGATTCTAAAATATTTCTGAAATTAAAGGCGGTGCACTCCTCCGTTTCGCAAACTTCTAATCGAGTATAATAACCCGACACCTTGCCCGTGGAACCTTGTTATGTACAGTTTCGGCACGACTCCGTCGGATGTGCTTTTGCATCTTCAGCTTGGTTACTTACAGGCATGCGGTGACCGATTTCCCGGCGGATAACAGGAGCTTCGCTCAGAAACGTCTGAAACTTTGCTGTTTTTCCCAAGCAGGTTCCTCTAACTAACGCTGTGCGGAAAGGGCGATGTGGTGAACTCCAGTCAGATCAAATTCGGTAACAGATCGCACAGATTGCAGCTGGCGAATATCAATAACAATCTTTTTGTCGAAGAAGACGAACCTTCGTAGCGATGCCCATTTTCAAACGGGGAATTGAACATTTGGAATGTATGCTTTGCTGCTCAAAGGCTTTCGTTTTTCCAGGGCTTGAAACGATAACTGACATGCATTGTCATCGCGGACATGTGGCGAGGACATGCATTGAGAGCGATGAACGACGTGGACAAAGACGAGCGGTTTCAGCTTTTCTCCCTCTTCCCTGAGCCCTGGCGGTGTGCACATTCAAGGTCAGGAGAAGTCTGGCCCGCGAGACGGAACCTCTGACAAACAGCACCGGCGAGACACGTCTAAGCCTGTGCCATTGGAGACCGAGCGCCTCCGCAAGCCGGGCCTGCCAATTAGTGCCAATCAGGGGAGTGGCGTGATGCGCTGTCGGCAGCCCAGCGGAAGGGCCTGGGACCACCTGGACCTGGTCCACATCTGGCCTCCCGCTCGCAGCTGTCACGCCGCGGCGCGCTTGCGGGACGGCGCTCGGTGCTGGGGCGCGCGTGGCACTGGCTCTCGCTCATGGTTTATTCATGCAATGCGGTGCGGGCCCGCAGCGCGCCACCGCGTTGCTGCCCACATCTGAGACTTGGCTGAAACCCCAAGTTTAAGATTCTAGATCTTTACAGAAATGACGCCTGATCGGGTCACTAAATAATGCATTACTAGGTTTTTGTTATGTAAAAAAGGGCAGGTTTTTCGTTGCGGAGGCAGGGCCGTAATGCCACCTGACAGCCTCTCCCTAGAATCCCCACAGTGTCACTGAGACAAGCGTGCGGCTCTGGTGATTGACAAGGACAAAAAGGAGAGTAATCTCATTTATGTTTTTGAATTGTCAACCATGGCAATGGGATTTGAAAATGAAAGGCAAATCCGTGACTTTGAATACAAGAGGTGATTAAAAAGAACCTGGCGAAGTTACTTGAGAGAGGCATCGTGGTTAGGGGTGCGCTCGATCAGACATTTAATTATTTACAATATGAAACCGTTAGTTTCAAGGCTGAAAGTGTCTGCATACCAGCTGGTTAACAGTTACTCTTTTGCTTCCCTTTGACTCTCACAGGTCAAGATGATTTAACAGACGGTGGTGGGGGACGAGGTGGCTGTGCCAGGGATTCTTTAAAGAAACTGAAATGACACGTGGCTTAGATCTGTGCTTTGCCCTTCATCGGCGTCTCATTTTAGGGTGTCCGCCTGTAATAAAGACCCCAGCGGACCAGCAAAAAGTACGACGAGAGCTCGGCTGCGGCCTGTTTCGCATTCGAGCAGGGTACAACGCGTGGTTCAATGGATGGTGAGCGTGGATAAGATGAGCCAGTCCTTGTTTTCACTCAGGTCACTAGAAAAAAGAAAATAAAAGCGCCCACAGACCTTACCAAATGCAAGTAAAAAGTTGTTTTATGACAGCTCAGTGAAACAAAAATGCCGCCCTACTATCAAGACCGGAATACGAACGGTTTCCTTGGCCTCTTTCATTCAGCGTAGTAGGTTACGTACCGTGGGCGCTCGGAATAGCGGTTCAGTCCCTGCATGGAAAGCCCCACCTCTTACAGGTAAGCGCAATGAAAAGCACCGTAATTTGTGCAAATAACATGGTAAGATCTTGGCACGCCATGCTAAGGGATATCAGCATGCCGATGAAGCGGTTCACACCATCGGGCCCATATATGAAAGCGTTTAGAAGTCAAAGTTTATTAATGACGAGGACTGTAGTTGTGAGGTGTACGCATGCGGGGTTGTCAGAAATCGTGAAACATCACAGATTTTTCATGTTGCTCATGTCTCGGAAGTGTGAAAGCTTTAACAAGCAGAGGAGACAATACGGGAAATATTTAATGCTGTTGAGATGTATCGCTCCTGTACGGCTGCGAGTCCCAATGGCTCCTGGATGAATTTTCATTCGGGATTTAGGCAGAAAAGATTGCTCCCAGGAGGGTAATAATGGTCCAATACCCCTATCAGAGTTATAGTTTATTTTTCAGATGAATGCGTGCAAATTTCTCCAAATTCAGAAAAAATCAACCTCTGCTGTCCTTTTTAATTTTAATGTGACAGAATTCCAAAATGAGAAAATCTGAAAATTTACACTACTATGCATCTCAGTGAAGACGGTTCTATTCTGGTATGCTTTCTTCGGTGAGATGAGCTGCTGTCTGGAATTAAGTTGAACGCAATTTCATTCTAGCAGCACTTGAGAAATTCAGTTTGAATGATGTGTTTCCTTCTTGAGTCCCAGTGTTACATCCTCCAGCTTTCACCAGTTCGGAACGCTCGCTAGCGATTTCGCTTGGCAGAAATAACTCATACTGCAGTTCTCTCACGTGAGTTCCAGTGGGTATAATGTAGATAGTATGATATGACTTGAAGACTCTTGCAGTCTGAAAATGGTCCTCTGATTGGAGGCCAAGAGCGAGGTCATGAGTGGCGCAATCTACTGCGGAGTAGATTCCCAAGCCGCCAATCTAACAACGGAGCTGTCACAGATCTGCATTGCAACGTCTCCACAACAACATCCATCTCCAAGATAGTTAGTCCCACAGACCCAGACCTGGACCCAGGACATGAGAAGAACAGCCCAAGACTCCTTTCAAACTCAACTCCACAAAGGAAAGCAAAACTTTGGTGAGCAAAGCCCAGGCTGTTTTCAAAGATACACTGGGCTCCCATGTTCCATGGAAGCAGCAGGAGTCACTGTGATGGGTCTCCGTCTGCCCCAACTGGCCCCCTCTCGAAGAGAGTCAGGTAAACAGAACGCATTTCACATTGTCCGACCTCGAGGGCCCAAATGGTGCGCAGGCACAGCCGGGAACGAGTGCTCCTCCATCCAATCCCCTCGCAGCTCTTTGTGTAGCGCAAGGAGCGCCTGGATTTCGGCTGAAAAAAAAGACTCTTTTTATCCATTTGAGTGTGCAGACAATGCTTTGAGTTTTTTCATGCATTGCGTTCTGTGGTTCTCTACAAAAGCAGTAGAACAGTTGTCCAGAAGACAGAACAGATGATAAACATGGAACATATAACACTGTTTCTAGGCTACAGAACATAAATTGAAGGAACCAAACTCCCGAACAGGGACGTACAATGGGAAAGGGTTTGAAAAGGCACTTACATTACTTACGTTCTCAGCGCTGGCCGAAGGACGAGTGTTTTTCAGAGCGCTCACACCGGCGGTGCCACCGCTTTTTGCTCACATTCAGTGTTTTTTAAAAAGCATAGGTTCAAAGGGGCGCTCAGCAACTCAATTACGCCGTGTGCATTAGCACCGAGTACGGTTTCCGAGGGAGTGAGGAGAAAGCCACCCGTCAGATGGGATGTAAATCCTACAGGCCGGGTGACACCTACTTTCCTGCTACCCCCAAGCAGCGACACCTTTAACACAATGCGGGAAGCTCTCACGGCTCAGCCGAAAACCAGATCCGCCGGGTCCATCGGGACTTCCGGGGACCCCAAGTGCCGCGCAGCAGTGTTCTCGGCACAATTAAAAAAAAAAAAAGCATATTAATGCCGTAATGAAGTGATACAGAAGCGCAGCGCCCATTAAAGAGGGTGAGCAGAGCAGATGTTGCATGTCTCCAAGTTCAGAGGCATCCTGTAAAAAAGGTCCACCAGTATGGGGAAATAAGCACCTGTCATGTGCCAAGTGAAGTGTTAAGTGTACAAATTGCGGAGGCGAGGGTGATATTTCCGTAGGGGTGACAGCTCGTGGTCTGGGTGCCATGTCAAGCCCTGGCAGCACGTGGCGGAACGCTCCCCGGCTCTGCCGTGGCTGAGGGGCACGACGGCAACAATTATTTACTGGCTGTCTGCTTCATTTCCCCAAATCCACCCTGGCTCCGCCATGCCGGCCACGGGGGTCGATTTCCCTTTGTGTCATCGCTGAGGGGGCCGCGGTGGCAAAACAATCTCCGCCAAACATTTAGATCGTTTATTCAGTGCACTCGGTGTCACCCGTGAGCGGAATTTGCGCGCACGCAGGGCCTGCTGCACAAGAGACCCCGAGACCCCCCTTCCCGGCTGGCGGCAGATGCCGAGGCTGTTGAAGGTGCTCGGCTCGGATGTCACACAGCTTTTGCGCTGTCTTTACATTAATAACACATGAAGGTGCAGGTCCATACAATTTTAAGATGAAAATGTATTGCAAATTGACTGCCCTGGAGGGCTTATGCCCCTGAACTTTTTTTGTCTAATTTAAGACCTTGCACAAGAAACCCCCGTTTCCACAATATTAAGCTGACAAAGGAGGTACTTCACTGGGAATGAAACATATAGACACATGCTGCACTTGGACTCACTGTCTTCATTAAATGATCTAATACCGCTGTCAAATTGCAAGTAGAGGATTATTGACTTAAATCGCTGAGATGTACGTCGCTTTGGAGAAAAGTGTCCGCTGAATGGATAAATGTAAATGTAAATGTAAATGGAAATCATCAATGTCAGAAACATTAAGATGGGTATGTTTACTCCGGGAATGTAGAGTTACCCATGAGTGCATTTGTGTGTCTGCAAGCTTCACTAATTTGGTTGCACACTTCTTGTTAAAACATTCATATATTACATGTGAACTGTACTTATCTCTGGTGTCTGGATCATATCAGTCATTTTTTTCAATTCAAAACACATGATATTTTGTTCATTGAGAATAAATGCCATTGCTTATTTAAACCTTAAAATATTCCGCCATTTGTAATTAAATCTTGATGCAGAATGAGATGACTGCACCGTTCTTAGTCCTTTCACAAGTATTGCAGTGAAGAGGACATATATACTAAGGATCACATTTATCAAATTTTTACAAGAGGAGAGAAATTGGAATTGATTTTGTTGTTTTATACGGGCTAGAAATTAATTTGACAACTTCAGTGTCAAATGAAAAATGCAAATATAACTATGACACCAAGCGAAGGATAAAAATGAAAAAAAAGTTGTTTTTTTTTTCCTGAATTTTTTTTTTCATTTCACTAAGGAAAAAAGATGCTCCTTTCACACTAGAGATAAATCTGATCCTAAGTTAGAGGTAAAGGACCCGAGCATATGAAGTAACTTTTAGACACAGAACTGAAAAGTGATGACAGAATAAAACTATATATGATAACAGAAATGTAAATATATACATAGTATTTATATATAAAATATAGTATATAGTACAGTATATACACAGTACGGATGTACACTATTTGGACCGTAAAGCAAAAGGGCTGCGTTTCTGTAACATTTACTAGGTTTTGTCGCCATCTACCGGACTTATACGGTAGTACATTGGAACAAAAACTGCAGTATTTATTGGCATCAATTTTCCACAAAAATTTTCCTTTGTACCTCTTTTTTTGTGAAAAGAAGGCCTGCATCACTTGGGAGCGTTTATAACCGAGCATTAAGTCTTGAGGCAATTTCCTTAAAAGCTCCCTTTGTTTTCTTTTTAAACAATTTTTTACACCAGGGTGGCTGTCTTGTGAGGTTCGTTCTTTGTTCATGGAAACAAACGAAACAAACAAAAATAGCCTGTCTGTATTCATACGCTCATCCAGTCTCAAAAAAGTATGATAGAAAGATGGAAGGGGGGCTTCTTTCGGGATGATTTTGTTTTCATCATGGGCCGAGCCACCGGCGGAGAAAGGATGGCTTTCAGGACGGGCCCCATCACACGGCCCTTAACTCTGGCTGTCCATTTGAGCGGCATCCCAAAATGCTGCGGGCTCCGCGGAGACGTGTACAAATGAAATTATCTCGGCGCCCTGTGATCAGGACACGCAGAGCGTCTCGCAGCATGGTGGCAGGGCATGCTGGCTCACTACTGGGCAGCATGGTGTCGGGAAAGGGCCGCTGGCTCAGCAATGAATCTCATGAATGTCAATGACACGTGTTTCACACACCACGGAAAGCTGACTTTCTCACTCTAATTGCTTTGCTCCTTTATTATTCAACACTGTACAGCCGAAAAGTTGAGGAGTGCACAGTGTTCTTCTCGTCTCGGCCGGAAAAAAATAAATGAAGGGGATCGAGTTAATAGGTCCTATAGGTCATTTTCTACTGTAAAGCCTTTTATTTACTGCTGTGGTTTAGGTATTGCAGATTGTTTTCGTTAGGTGTTTTCAAAATTGTTTTATAGCAGGGACCATTTTTTTAATCATTCTCAAAATAGACAGAAAAAACAGGGCAGCTGGTAGCATAGTGGTTAGAACTGCTGTCTTTAGACCCAAAGATTGTAGGTTCAACTCTTACCTCCTGCTGTAGTACCCTTGAGCAAGGTACTTACCCTAGCTTGTTCCAGTAAAATTACCCTGCTGTATAAATGAGTAAGTAATTATAATGTGTTTTGGAGACAAGCGTCAGCTGAATGAATATATAGTAGATTTCCCTTGAAGTATTTTCAAACGTCACCTGATGCTAGTGCAGCCTTGCTACCGTTTCCAAGGTGTTCTTCTAGCTGTGTGCTGTTCCAGGTTCGTTGACCACATTTACAACTGTTCAGTCTTTTTCTAAATACCATGTGATGAGAATCTGGAAGAATTTCCTGCACTGATCAAAGATCTTGAATCCACATCGTGGCGGCTGCACATCCTCGTACTTATCATAAAGAAAAACGGCAAAGTCACTGAACTGTACTGTCAATGAACGTATTCACTAAAGATCTGTGTAACTATATAAAACCCAATACACAAAGTACACTTCTGAAAAAAAGTATTCTCAAAACTATGGAAGGACAATATTTGCATTTAAAAATTGCCACTGTTTGTAAGAGAGCAGTCACTTTCTGAGGACAGTACTAAGAACCAGTGCAACTGTTCTGATTCAATGGGACAAGAGGATGCGGACACAACGATCTTTGTTTAACTGTAACTTTATTTTAGACTGGATGAGGAGTTGAGGGGAACGGGTTCAGAACTGTAAGAGGAGACCCAGACTTTCAGACTGGGATTTCTGGATTTTCTTGCTTCCACCCTCCAGGAGCAGTGTCTAAAAAGACCATCTCACTGAGGGCAAAAGGGGCTTTAAATAGGCAGTGTCATAACAGTGTAACATACTGTTAAACAAGCATAAAAAACGGTGGTCAGACATGTCAGTGTTGTTTGTTAGCTGTAACCAAGACAGGTTGCCCTGTGGTGTGTCATGTCACTGTCAGAGTGTCGGTGTCAGTGTGTCGGATGTGCCCGTGTGCCGCATGCAGTTATGGAAGTAAAAAAAAACACACACACACACACACACACACACACACACACACACATTTCCAGAACCGCTTGTCCCATACAGGTTCGCGGGGAACCGGAGCCTACCCGGCAACACAGGGCATAAGGCCAGAGGGGGAGGGGGACACACCCAGGACGGGACGCCAGTCCGCCACAAGGCACCCCAAGCGGGACTCGAACCCCAGACCCACCGGAGAGCAGGACTGCGGTCCAACCCACTGCGCCACCGCACCCCCTAAAAAAAAAAACAACATATATATATAAATCTGACAGTTGTTGACTATTATTATTTAACTGTATGTTTTGACTCTGGTATTTAAAGCCCCTTTTGCCCTCAGTGAGATGATCTATGTGTGCGTGTGTGTGTGTGTATATATATGCTGTATATGTGTGTATATATATTGTATTAGACTTTGGAAGCTTGATCTACATTAACACCAAAAAATGTTGTTACTAGCAATATTCTCAGATGGAAACCATTGAAAAGGTTACAAACAACAGATGGCTCGTATCATATCCAGTCCCTAACTGTGTGCTTTACGTTATATGTGTAACTTGGGTGCCCAGTAAGTGGCACATTAGTTAGAGCACTCCATTTGAAGAGTTCGGGTTTGAATCCTCCTACTACTCCTGTTGTCCTTATTACTCTAAGTTTCACTGATTGATTTCATACCCTTCTTACTGCAAGGAGTCTTTTGTCAGCAACTTACTGTAAATATCTATGATTGGAAGGGCCCTGATTTAGTGCTATGTTATCAGTTTCCAAATGCATCCCCTTCGAAGTATTACACAGCTGGATCACTACAATGTTTGTGTGGCACTATGGGCAGTCTCTAATGGTGACTTTTTGGTATTTCATGTAAATGTTTGGTGCCTTGCCAGCATTTTACCACTCTCTGATTGTCCCTTCTTGTAGATCATGGTCAGTCATCCAAGCAGAGATGTCTGCAAAGCAAAATACGATACAAGAGGATGTTACTAGCAGGACACAAGGATGTAGCTACAGGAGGAAAAGAGAAGACCTGGGTTTTGTCAGCATGATATTGCCAGCATGGCAGTGATGGGAGAACCAGTGACAGGCAGTGTCAGAGCCAAGGGAAGTGCTGTGGATGGAAAAGAGTAAGGGGCCCAGCACTGAACCCTGTGGAACACCAGTTGAGAGAGACTGAGGGGAAGACAGGGTGCCACACCAGACCACCTGGTAACTGCAAACATGCAAACAGGATATCTTGTCGAGTGTCCAAACAGCAGTCTGTTATGTAAATGGTTTAGATGTACTGTATTAAGGGATGGTATAGTGGCATGGTGGCGCAGCAAGTGGTGTTGCAGCCTCGCAGTGCCTGGTTGGTGTGAAAGAATATGGTTTTGATCCCCATTTACTCTGTTTGGAGTTTGCATGTTGCCACCATGTGTCTGTGTGGGTTTCTTCGCACAGTTCAAACACATACAGTTCAGGCGAACTGGTGACACTAAACTGAGTGTAGTTCCGGCCACTGGTTAGTCAGTGCTAGTCTGAAACCCAGGTAAATGGTGAGGGTTCACATCAGGAAGGGCATCCAGTCATAAAATTTGTGCTCCAGTCATACCTCCAAACGCTGTGGCACGCGGAGGTAAAACGGCCGAACCCGGGTTCTCCTGGAAAAGGTCCTGTAAAACTGAACAGTAGTATTGAGGAATGGTATAAACCATTTAACATGTACCATGATTTAACATAATAACTTTAAAGTTTCTGTGAGAGGACTCCTGTGTGAATCACTTCCAGCAGAGAATGAATATATTTTCTAGTGGAGTACAGGACACCAGGGGGCAAAAAAAGCAACCTGCAGCTGTGATATTTAACTGTCAGCATGTTGAAATATGTCTCTACACTGAAACACTTACAGCCTTGCCCTGTTGTAATGGACAATGCTGAACGATACAAAAACAATTAGAACATTTAACTTGTCTCTATACATCGTAATTTGAGAAGTTCAAAACATCATGTCATTTTCAGTTCTGTTACATACAGTATGGTGCAGCAATAATGACAAATAAGATTGCAAACCAGTGATGGACTTGCATCGTGTCCAGCGTGTACCCGTCCTAGTCTGGCGTCTGCATTCTGGGATTAGGTTCCAGACCCCCACAACCCTGACAAAGACATGCAGTGAACAAAAGTGAGTGAGTGAGTGAGTGAGTGAGTGAGTGTTGCGAAATTACTGGTGATTTTGCTGTGGATGTCACATATGTTTGGATTACATTTTTAACCTTAACATTTTTCAACCTTAGTATCCCACGAATACAAAACAATATACAGCACCCAATACCAGAGCTGAATAATACTTATATTAAATATTTTCATTATTATTAGGAAGCAAAAAAAGGTGAATGATCAAGTGCACAAAACAGAAAATAATAGAACACACTGTCTCGCTTCCTGTTTTCCGATAGTCTGACAAGGAACTTACTATACATATTATGCATAAGCTGCAAGGTACGATGAATAAGTTCAAAGACTGGCCGCCATATGACACTGCTATAGCGCATGCGCCAATGTCTTCACAACAGCGCCACACGGCGGCCAGTCTTACAACTTGTTGACTGGACAACGTGTTGCGTATTTAAACGGTTTTTAAGCTTTTTACTTCCACAGTGTCTGTTAAACGCAATTTCGAATGAATTTGCACAAAGATGCGAGTCACACGGTCGGGTTGACGGTACAGAAAGAAACAAAGCCTTGGCTAGTTAATAAGAATACTTGGTGAAAAGAAACATTTAATTAAGGGTTTTAATTAAAATTAAATCTCTAAGCCAGGCGTAGATGTGTGAGCTTTTCCTTTTACAAATACACATAATTTCTGCTAAGCAAAACCAACTATGTACTATACTGAACGCGTGCGCGTTTTCTGTGATCTCTCGGAAACGTCTGTCCCTCGTCACGGACCCGCGTGGATCCGTCACAGGAGCGGTAATTTACATAAACAAGGAGCTCTCCGCCAATCAGCTTCGGGAACGGCGACGTCGCGCGCGCCTCCTCACGACCAGCATTAGCATCTGGTTCATCGCGCGGAGGGGCAGCCTTCGGGGGGTTGATTGGAAACGGGGAGAGCGGCGAAGCGCAGCCATCAATAACCCCCTCCCCTCTGAGTCTGAGCGTTTTTTATTTTCCGTTTCATTTGTTTTTGTGTTTGCGTCTCAAAAACCATCTGAGGAGGATGTCGGTGGCCGGGCTGAAAAAGCAATTTCACAAAGCGAGTCAGGTAAGGAGACGCCCCGTCGTTGTGATTTTTTTCTTTTTTTTCCTCCACTTAATATTTTGGGTCTGTTTGTGTGTAACCGCGAAAAAGTGGTGGCTAAAGCGCAATTTATGTTTAAAGACCGACGCTTAGCTCGCACGTTAGGTTAGCGGGCTTTACGCAAACCCCAGCTGCCTCGGGAATGCAGTGCGGCGCCGTCGTTGGGCTCCAGCATCAGGGCCGGCTGTCCGTTAGTCCTGCCGCTGTCATCCCCAGCAAACTTCCCTGCCGTCTTAACTAGTTACGAGAACCTCTGATCCAAGTAGTCGTCGCTGCTCAACGTTGTGGAGCTAATGAAATGTTGGCACATGTTATTTCTCAAGACGTAATCTGAGTGAGGATACAGTCAAGATTCAGTAGTCATGCGATGGACGGTATCTTGGTAACTGTTTTAGTAGAAGTTGTGTTAAAACGAGGCTAGTGGATTACACTGGATAGCTGCTCGTTTCATACACCCAATTGGCTGGCTGCGTTGTTTATACAGCCAATTGGATGGCTGCTTAGTTCATGCATCCAATTGGACGGCTGCTTGATATGTTGATTTATATAGCCAGTTTGCTCATCTGTTTGGTGTATATAGCTAGTTAGCTTTATGATATATAAACGTAGTTACTTGAGTCGTCAACTGAGAATTTTATGTGAGAAAACGTGGCAGACCTACGACTTCTGGTGGAGTTGACAAACTAAGGAATAATGTGATGTTAGTGACACACAGAGAGTATAGATATTGCATTTTTATGTGCTTTGGAGTACGTTTATATCCTTGTCTATCTCATTTTGTTTTACATTTTCAGTTGTGGTTCCACAGTCCTGCATTATAACCTGTTGCGATGCAGGATATTGGTTTTTCTAAAATTTTGTCTTGAAAGTCAGTTCAGGGGTATGGAACATCTGTTATGTTTTGGTGAGAATTCAGCAGGTTGTTTCCTTTCATTACTATGGCTTTAGAAAATTCAGAGAGTTTATTTTTACAGCTTTGTCTTCACTGTGAAATGGAGCAGTTATCCTAATGTTGAGTGACTGTTTACTGACACAGTTCAGGTCTCTGTTGATTGATTGATTCAGTTCTTTTTCAGAAAGTTCTTGTTTGTCTGACACTCCGTTTTATGCTTCTTTTTTGCTTGGGTTCTTGTTTCCAGTAAAAATGAAGAAAGAAAAATCACCTTTTATTAAAACAAGACCTTTATTGTTGCCTTAGCGGGTTAGCATTGCCTGTAAATTTGAGGAATCTTAGGATAAGGATACATCATGTTGTGCAAACAAGTGTGGAGATGTGTTTACAAACAAGGCTGATGGAGTACTAAGAACAGTCTTTTTTTTTTTTTTGGTGGGTGGGGTTGGTCGTCTGCAAGACCAGTGTGTCATTTCATCGTTTTCCATAAGGAAAACAGGTTTCTTAGATTGTGGAAGCATGCTTTTGCACATGCACTATTTTTCACTCACCTTAAAGCCCTGCATGATGGATTTGTTCTTCAGCGTTCAGCCAATCACACACACACTTTCTGAACCGCTTGTCCCATACGGGATTGCAGGGAACCGGAGCCTAACCCGGCAACTCAGGGTGTAAGGGGGGAGGGGACACACCCAGGACGGGACGCCAGTCCATCGTAAGGCACCCCAAGCGGGACTCGAAGTCGAACCCCAGACCCACCAGGGAGCAGGACCTGGCCAAACCCACTGCGCCACCGCGCCCCCCCCCCGTTCAGCCAATCAATAGCACTAGAATACTTCTGTTGAACACTGAAGGTTCCTTTGTAGTTCTTTTCATTTGTTTAGTTGTAGTTTAGTTTGTGGTTCTAGTTAGCTTTCATTGTGAAGCTTAAACGGTGTGCTTTAAGTATTAAATACATTGCTCAAAATGTATTCATATATGTTGGTTGTATGCACCTCAGTCTGAATTTTACATCTTGCCTTAGAAAGAATGTTGGTGCCACACTTCCATTATTCATAACATTATGATAGTACAGTAGTTCATATATACCATGCTACAAGCTGTTTTTATTGTTCAGTTGCTTATACACTTGGACATTTTATTATAGCAATTCAGCCCTCTTCTGTATTTTAAGAGTAATTTATGCTGCCTGCTGTTAATTTTGAAAAGGATAAATGAAATGATACTTCTTTATTTTGAAGAAAGGTGGTTAGATATACTAATGAACCTTAACTCTCTGGAAGACTGGTATAATAAAAATGGTAAGTTAAGAAGTCAGATTCTGGTATTTTAATGAGCCTTGCTGGCATCACATACAAGAGGTTTCAAAATCAAAAGCCTGAAGGTTCTTCATTTCACCTCACTGGTGCCAGAAGCATTTCCCTCTCTCACTCAGAACTGCTGAGTCCCTTTAAGTGTTCACGAAGGGTCTCAAAACACATCTGCTTTGGACTCAAAAGTCTCCAAATTGCCTATCTGTTATATACATCTCTATTATATCACTTGTCACAAATACCTTTCTATTTCCTGTCAAATGTACATGCTGCTACTCATGTAATGCTACTGTTAATGTTATACGTTTTAAAATTTTATATTTGCTACCAGTTTTATTTGCAGCTATCAGTGTAATGTATGCTGATTTAAACAGTGACATTAGACATTCTGACTCTACTTTGAGAATTGCGTGTCTGTATCTATGTCTTTCCATCTGTTAGGGAAAGGCCCTTTTGCTTTTGCTAAGTTGTTTGTCACTTTAGATCAGGAGTCTCAAACTCAAAATATCAGAGGGCCGACCGCAACGTTTATGTTCAGCAAGAGAGCCAACACAGTCCTTCTGCTCACCAGTAATGTAACAGGGAAACAGAATTTTATTATTAAAGAACAATTTTAAACCCTTCTCTTTCACATAGCAATATTTGTGCATTACATACAAATGGTCTGGTGCAGCATACTGAGCAGTATATCCACAGACAATTCGCACATGTGCATATCTTTGCTTCATTTATATTTTGCATATATGTTAGAATGCTTTCTTGTATAATGAGGATTAACGCTATATTCTTTTATAACTTATTTTTTATTCGAGCAGGTGATATTTCCATTATACTTGGCAGACTCAGCAGTGCATTTTTCCTGAAATTGTGTCTGCTCAAGATCAGACTTTTTTAGTTTTGAAAGGGCCATGCTGGGGGGACTGCAGCTAACGGTTAACTTCCTAAACGTGTGTAGTTGAGAAGCCTTTACTAGCTTGCTTAGTTTTAACAGCAGAACAATAATTGGCACTGAAAGCATACACTGCAAAGCGCTATATTGAATGCAGGTGTGGTTTCTAGCGAAGGAGTTTACTCAGAGGCCAGAATGCATTGACATTGATTGCGCAATGCAATACATGCCGTGTTACAACATCATATGGGCGGCTAGTTTGAGAGCCCTGCTTTCAATAAGAGCGAATGCTAAATAAATAAATGTACTTATAAATGAAGTTGTGTTGTGCCTGTGCTGCAGTGCGACACGTCAAGTTACTTGAAACGCGTTCACATTTGTCATTGTGCTGTGAAAGTAGGGTTCATATCTTGTTTTATGGGGACTGAAGCAGTTTCTGTGTTTGTCTTCCAGTCTTCTGTGTCTTATTTTGTCTGTTAGTCTGATAAACTAATATTGGCCATTCCTTGCCAAAAGTCATGTGGTTTTAATCTCAGAAAAGAGAAAACCTAATGAAGTTTTCTCTCTTTCGATGGCACACCCTTCAGCTCCATCCCTGAGATTTTGAAAGAATTTTTTTTCTTTTGTATTTTTCACTACTTTCTACTGTGTCACTTCATTTTTTACGGAGGCTTTACCTCCACACAGGGAAGTTCAAGTGTGTAAAGAATGTCTGTGCGTGAAATATAATGGAGGGCAGTACATAATAAAATGCAAATGTGCTTCACGTAAAAGTTTTATTTGACTGGGAGAAGACCTAGTGAAAATTTTGATTTTGGAGACAATTGTTTTGCATTGGCTTTTGGTAATTTGGAGGTATTTGTGTTTTTCTGTAGCAAATTCTCCCAACCCTTTGCATCATATGTTATTTTAAAAGCTTTTTTTGTGCAGTTTATTAGAGTGAATTTCCCCAAAGCATTGTCACACTAAGGTGTTTGTAAGATTTTAAGATTTGTTGAGCGTTTACTGAAACCCTCCACAGCTGGCATGATAGAGAAAAATATCATTAACTATTTTTACTATTAATTAAATTATAATACTACGTGACACACTAATTTTTAACCCTACCTTGAACTATATTGAACTCCAGATGTTGGTTGAGAAACAATCTGTTAAGAGATTTTATCAATGTGTCCTCTGAATGCTTGATACAAATCTGTTACCATTTTAAAAGAAAGAGAATGCTTCTTCCAGTGAATATTTTATTATGATGGGACAGCTGACAGCGTAGTGGTTAGAGCTGCTGCCCTTGGACCCCAAGGTGGCAGGCTCAACTCCCACTTCCAGCTGTAGTACCCTTGTTCCAGTAAAATTACCCAGCTGTAAGTACCTTAACATTGTGAATCGCTTTGGAAAAAACTGTCAGCTAAACAAATGAATGTAAACGAATGTAATTATGTTATCATAATACTTTTTCTAGTCTTTATCAGCGATGTGGTAGAAGAAAACCAAAGCAATGCAGTAGAAGCTTACTGCCTGACTTTTACGAGAAATTTTTAGAAATTGGTCATAGCAATTTTTTAGCGGTAAAACACTGAATTTATCGCTCTATCCAACGTCCATGTTCGTGTGAGATTATTTTAGATAAATTTGCAGTTGCACTTCTGTACAAACCTAAAGTTGTCAGCTGCATAGGTGTCACCCAAGCAGTTACACTGTAATTACTAAATATATAAAGTTGCTCCATTTCTGTGATTACAAATGAATTATTCCAATCTTTTTTATCATCTCCAAAACTATGGAGCAAGTTTAAACTGGTTGTTTGCATAACTGTCCTATAACAAACCTTATTCATACCGAAAGTAACTTGCCGTGACTCATCCAAGGAAAGAATTTTGAAAAAGACATGTTTTTCTTCTTGCTGAAATGATTGTGTCCTTGTACTCCCCCCCCCCCCTCCTATGTGAACTGTAGCATTATATGACAAAGCCTTATTTTAGGCTTTTTCAGAAAATATTTCTTTTACATGCACATTTGTAAATTATTTGCACAGTGGGGGAGAGTAGTACTTTTGAACTACTCAGCAGCTGATTGGTGTTTCTTAACCATATATACTGATGTAGAACAATTCAACATATGATGAAAATCATGTTTCCAGACAAAGGTCAGCAAAACTATTAGATTTCATAATGGAATTTCATGTGTGTTTTTTTCAAAGTTTACTCTCAATAGTTAAAATTCTGAACAGTTAATTGTTCAACTGTGAAATAGACCTAAGTATATTGATTGGAATAACATCTACATAAGTCAGATGAATTCTGGAATCTCTGGGCTCTTTTTGGATTGTGTACTTTTTGGCAATGGTACTACACCTTTGAAATGCATTAGTCGCTTGACCTTTTCTTATGCGTGGATCTGTTTCTAATTTCATGTGTACCATTTCTGTCTATATAGCTATTACCCGGTGCTGTTGTTAACTGAACAAAATGAAAAACGGTCCTGGATGTTATTTCCCGGTATGTATTGTTGGTAACCCCATATACGTTGTTAGTCAATGCTTCAGCGTCACTTTCTATGACTAATCTCATTCAGAAAAATTTGCACCCATTAGCGCAGGGAAGGACACTTGAGGCTAAGGGTCATAATGAGTTTACATTTATTCATTTAGCTGCTTTTCTCCAAAGCAACTTCCAATGTAACAGTTATTACAAGTATTTAGCCATTGATACAGCTGGATAGTTATTTATTTTTAATATACTTGAGCAATTTAGGGTAAGTACCTTGCTCAAGGGTACTACAGCCGGAGGTGGGGATCAAACCTGCAACCTTTGCATCCGAAGGCAGTAACTCCAACCACTACACTACCAGCTGTCCTTGTTTCAGGGTAGATTGTTTAAGTATGTATACCTTGTCTTTCTGTTGTGCACTTCTATGATGTGGTTTGAAGTTGTACTTTCATACTGTGTAAAAGTGCTACAGTCAACAAATGGAAGGATGTGGGAAGCATGAAAGCTGGTACAGTAATATGTATATCCTGTTTTTAAAAGGAGGAACATATAAAATGTTGACTCTTTGGTTTAGTGTCCTGTTTAATTGTGGCCTTCCTGGATAAGCATTCTTCATGTTGTGAAGCAGTCTTTATGTGGCCTTCATTTCAATTTGTGAAAGAATCTTCTCAAAGGAGAAGAAAGGATAGGGAGATAAGGTCAGTGGTCCATGTCACTCAGACTTGTTTTTGAAAGCAAGATTTGAAGGCCAGGCTTTATGGATTGTGTATATTAATTAACAAATTTCTACACACTGCATGACTACTTGGTCTGAATGTGAGTTATTTGGAGTGGAAGAGATGACTGGGCATCACAACAGGAAAGGGAACAAAGGTGGTGATGTGTGTGGGCATACAAGAGTGTTTCTTAGTGTTTTAGCAGCAAGGTAATGGCACAGTTCATGTCTCTTTTTTTTTTTTTTGGTCCAGGTATATAGCATTTTGCAAGATATTTTCAGACTTATGTTTAAGTCTCTGAAAGAATAAGTGAAAGAAAAAATGGTGATGTGGAAGAATACGGATTTTCATGTGAAATATCAGTTTTAAATGTGCATAGGAGCAGTGAGAAATGTAGATTTGAAAAACACTGAACTGGTCTTCATTGTGCTTTAAAATGATACAAAATCTTTCATTCCATTTTCTCTAAATGTGGCGGAAGTCTTGCCTTGTACAGTTTTTGCATCATTGTTCACATGGCTATATGGATGTACCGTGTGATAAGTGAAATATTTCTCGCTTGCGTATTGGTGACCTTTGCAAACAGCAATAAGAGCGAGAACACTTTTAAACCAACAGTATTCCTTTCGTAATCCAAGGCATCTTTGTAAAAATTCCAGGGAAAACACAAATTCTGATGGTGTCGAAGTTTTCACTAAATTTGTTTTCTTAATATTTTAATGAATTCTGTTGAAATTCTATTACATATGTTGTCAACAGCTGTTGATGTAGGGTTGTGTGTTTGTCACATGTGTAATGCAGCCACTGTAAGATGGTGAGTTCTGTTTATTGTGCTCCTTTTTACATTCAAGTAGTTATTGCCTTGTCATTTATATGGATTTTTTAATGCTCTGTCTTGATCTAACTTTGTGGGTCATCAGTAAAAGAGAAGCCAAGATACATGTTTTTCCATATCTGTTTTCACAGCTTCTGGACAGAAACTTGTATTGTTTTCCATAACTTTCCTGTTTCAGTAAAAACACATAAATGACTTCTTTAAATATAAATCCTGTTATTGGGCTGGATCTGTCACCTGTTTCCACTTATGTGCAGTAAAAAAGGTGAGAACTACAGCAGAATAAACAAACGGGCCACTGTTGATTTGCAGGGAACCCGATGCTCAGGTGGAGATTGTTGGGTGTGAGGCTCATTTGCTTTTTCACTCTGTTTGTGCAGATAATGTACCATGTTGTTGGAAAGCCCTTGTAATAATGTACTCCACACGTACTCATTTTATCTGCTTTGCCTGCTCTTGATAATCAGATAGGTCCCTACTGTTGTCTCTCTTTCCCAATGTTATAGAGGCCAGCTCTCTGTTTACAGTGCAAAGTTCAAGTTCTCAGTTGTGGCCGTCAGGCTAGAAGAATGTTTGTGGGTCCTATGGGGAATCTTTCTCAGAAAACAACTTCTGGCTTTACTAAATACTCATCTTGGGTTCTCCTATACAGTGGCCTGCAGTTGCACTGTCTGTGCCATGTGCCATAAAGTGTCTGTGATTTTGCAGTTTTCACATGTTCAGGAAGTGTGGTAATCTGTTATATTGAAATATTTTAAAACTGTTGCCTCACAGCTCTTGGACTGTCGGTTTGGATGTAGGGTCAAGGATGTTGCCTCCATGTTTGCACGGATTTCCTCTGGGTGCTGTGGTTTCTTTGTGCAGTCCAAAGACATATGTCAAATGAATTGGTGATGCTAAATTGCCCTGTGTGTGTGTGTGTGAATGTGTGAATATAGCATCTGAGTGACAGAGAGAGAGTGTGTGTGTTCCACTGATGTATGGATAAGAGACCAAGTCTAAGTAGTGTATCTAGCAGTGTAAGTCACCTTGGTGAATAAGGTGTGTGGGCTGATAACACTACATAGAGTTCATTGGAAGTTGCTTTGGAGAAAAGCATCTGCTAAATAAATGAATGTAAATGAATGTGTGTATTCTTACCCTCTGATGGACTGGTGTCTACGCTGCCATGTGCCTAATTCTTCTGGGACAGGTTCCAGACCACTGTGACCCTACATTGAATGTGTGGATGATAATAACGGACAGATGGATTTTAAAACAGAAATAGGACTTTCTTGTGAATGTTGAAAGCCTACAGTCTGAAATTGCAATTGGGATAACAAAAATGTAACTGTGTAATAATCACAACTTTGTGGTCAGGTTATTCTATGTGGGAGGGCATTGATCAGTGGCTTAATATTTCCAGTATTGTAGGTTTGAATCTGACCCCACTTTGCACATTTGCCCTGTATTTGTTTGTGTTCCTCAGGTCATATTGGAGCGCGTTCCAAAAAGGAACTGACACAGTAAATTGGTAACCTCATTATTGTTTGGCTGTGAGGCAGTGGAAAGTTCTTGTTATGAACTTTTGGTGATACGTACCTTACAGCGAGTGTAGTACTTCATAAAAAGGTTGTGGAAGCAAAGGTGCCATTAATGTCCCGGCTCCTTAAAATTACTGCCAAACTGTGCATGATGGGAATAGGGCAGCGATCAAGTGATTTGTCCTGGAAGCCATGGTGATAAAAATCAATGTCAGGACAACAGATGGAGAGCGAAGAGGATAACTGCTTGGAGCTCAATAAAGAATGTACTCAATAACCACATGATGTATTGTTATAATGAAGAAGTGCCCCCAATCCCCTGGCACGCTCTGATTTCTGTTGTTCTTGGATCAAGAGTAATCCTGAAAACCTACTCATCGGGGGGACGACCAGCACGCAGCGTAACGTTCTTTGACGCAACGCAGACGTATGCTTTCCTTCCGCTAAATCGAGTGGGGTGTATTTGAAGAAGATTGTGTTCTGTGGCTTCGAGTTTGTTAAATATACACCAAGTAAACTTGTAGGGCTCTTAAGAATACGGTCTCGTAAGTCCGACGTTGATCTTTGGCTTTTCAAATCCCAGATAGATACATTACTTGGATGGCACGAGTACAAATGGACTTAAAATGGCTGCCCCTTTATGCAACGGCGCAATATTTATTTTGAACAAGAGCAACAGTAAAACAGTAGCCTTATAAAAAGGCCTTTTCAGTTCCACCTGTAGGATGCAGCATGATTGAGGTAGAAGGTGGTGCTTGGAGCTTGTATAACATTGTATCATGGGTATTTGACTGCCAGCCAGAGAGTTGTTTATTTCAGCAGGAGGGTGTTGAGCGTGTAAGGAAGCTAAGGTGTAAGCCGTGTCTCGCGCCTTCGCTCACGCAGCGATGCAGCCCTGCATCAC
Organism: Scleropages formosus; assembly: GCF_900964775.1. Taxonomy (NCBI): domain Eukaryota; kingdom Metazoa; phylum Chordata; class Actinopteri; order Osteoglossiformes; family Osteoglossidae; genus Scleropages; species Scleropages formosus. The sequence continues at coordinate 11,721,997 of NC_041816.1, forward strand.
GGCGAGGGGTGTGCCTAATGCTCGAGGACGGAGCGATCGGGGCGACGTAGACAACGTTTGCCGTTGTCTGCAGATCCAGATGTGTGGCCTTGACTTCGCCGGCACCCTGCGTTACCGTGAAGACGGTTAATGTGCCGGAGCTAAAGGAGCAACACTGTGACTCCAGGAGGTGAGCTTAGGGCAATTCTGTAAAAGAGTTGTACTAAAGTCACATGTGTAGTTCATGCACAGTAGCTTGAAGGAAGACATAAAGGGGCAGAAATGTGTCCCTGACAATTGCGGGCGGGCGGGGGGGAGTGGTGTGAAAGCCTGATATTTGTAATACACAAATGTTGCTCCGAAAGGGGCTGTGTTAAATATAGATGACAGTCCCGGGGAGCAGGCTTGCACGGGTGTCCGCTCATAAACATTTCAGCAGTCACATGATCTGTGCCTCAGAGGGCTTTCTTTTATAGCTCAGTGCTGACCTACTCTTGCTGAATGCCCCCCCCCCCCGTTATAAGTTGAAGTTTAGAAAATAAGTTCAGAAAACGGTCACCTGTGGATGATCAATTTGACCGTGTAACTGAAAGACTGCGTTTGCAGATGAAGTGCAGCTTGCTTAATGAACTGGCAGGTATGTAGACGTTGGGTTCATAGTTGCGATGTTCCTGCTTTTTCAATGCACCCTGATGGTGGCGGTCAGCACAAGTACGTTGCGGTGCTCGTGGATTATGGACAGGGAACAGTATCTCTTTCTTTTTCTTAAAATTGTACCTGCACTCTTAGATGATACCGTTGTTCTCCTCTTAGATGGTCTGTCCAACAGATGAATATGAATTTACAAGTAAATTCAGGTTTGCCGTATGAGCCCTAGGTAAAAGTGCTTTTTCAGAACCTGTGGGCATGGAGGTGGCACACGGAGTCATGCTGGTCCTGCAGGTACATTACAGGGCAATAACTCAGACTCAGTCATGTACATACTCTTGACAGTTTAGAGTTACCAGTTAACCTGAAACAGATGTCTTTGGACTGTAGGAGGAAACTGGGCCACCCAGGGGAAAGTCACTCAAACACAAGGAGAACATGAAAACCCTACATAAGCTAAGCTAAACCCACAGCCCAAGTGCCGTGAAGCACTAGCATTACCCGTTACGTCACCTTTCCGCCTCAATTATGTGCGCGCGCACACGTTGACTGAAACCGCTTGTTTCGAGCGGGGTCACGGCGAACCGGAGCCTAACCCGGCGGCACAGGGCACAGGGCCAGAGGGGGAGGGGACACACCCAGGACGGGACGCCAGTCCGTCGCAAGGCTCCCCAAGCGGGACTCGAAACCCAGACCCACCCGTGCCCCCCCCCCTCGATTATGCAATGGCTGCTAAATTGTGTGATGGTACAAAAAAGAAACTTAAGACGACTGGCTGAAGTAACAGCACTGATTCCTGAGCCGGAAGCAACACTGCGTAGAGCCCATGTGGCCTGCTCTGAGATGATTTGCTGTCACGTTGCTGCCCTGGAAAATGAAGCTCATGGACGATCGGAGTGTCAGAATCAAGTGTGATGGAGTTGTTTGCATCAGGCTACCTGCTGTGTAGCACCTGGTGCTGTGTGCTATTGCTCCTGGCCGTGGGTTTCAGGTCCAACAAAAACATTTGTGAGGCATCAGTTTGTTTGCATATGGCGAGCTTTTACACAAGAATGCAAAGAAAAAACTGTGTGTGTGTACATACTTCCAGGGAGGGTAGAACTAGTATAGATGGGGGTACTTGTGTTCTGCTTTACCCCACAGTGCACAGTGATTTTTGTCGAACGGGGCTTGCAGATAAGGACTTCAGAAGCACACTGGGGAAATGCCCCCACATCCACAAATTTTATGTAAGCAGGCTTTGTAAATGAGGAAAGTCACACTACACTGTTCTTGGTCACACATTTGTGGTAAATGTTACTTGTTGGCTTTTTTTATACTGTGTGTGTGTGTGTGTGTGTGTGTGTGTGGTTTTTTTTTTTTTTTTTTTTTTTTTTTTAAAATAGTTTTTACAACCCACAAAGATTTTCCTTCCTCCTGTGTGCTCACACTTGCAGTAACATGTTCAAGTATTGTTAAAAGTACATCACAGGTGAGTCACCCAAACTAAAACTGTTCTTTATTGTTGCTTGAATATATACTCTATATAATAATGTTTGCGCGCGCGCACAGACACGTGTGTATTAGTTTCCCCCTACCTTACGATGGTAATGAGTTCCTGAAAAACCCTTTGCAAGATTAGTTCCCGTAACTCAGACGTACAGAATTACCAGTAGTTTCAGTGGCATAAATTTTTCTGCGTTCTAGAGCCCTGCACTCTTTTATGCTGAAAATGTCACCACATCCCATTTATATGGGCACATACACTTAACAAATGAGCACGAAGAGAGAAGAAATCTATAAAAACAATGCCGGTAAATTCACGCTAACCGAAGAAGCTGACTTGGCGTCTCGCAGCACCCGGGCTGTGCGGTTCAGCGTGACTTCAGTCTCCACTCAATCTGTGTAGAGTTTGCATGTTCTGCCCATGCTTGTGTGTGTTTTGTGTTTATATATTCACTCACCAGGTATATGTTAGGGGGTGCTGTGGTGCAGTGGGTTGGACCGGGTCCTGCTCTCTGGTGGGTCTGGGGTTCAAGTCCCGCTTGGGGTGCCTTACGATGGACTGGCGTCCCGTCCTGGGTGTGTCCCCTCCCCCTCCAGCCTTTCGCCCTGTGTTGCTGGTTTAGGCTCCGGCTCCCCACGACCCCGACTGGGACCAGTGGTTCAGACAGTGTGTGTGTGGGTGGGTATATGTTAAACAGACAGCTTCATAATCATCATGATCTTAAGATTTTGGTGTGTGATTACAAATCCTAATGAAGATAGCATCTCAGTATGGAAAAGACTTAACAGAACAATGATGCTTCATTATGCCCTGTCACCGACTGGCATCCTGTCCAGGCTGTACCGTGTCTCTCTCACTGTGTTTCCAGAATGGGCTTTGGATCACCGCGACCCTGAGTTGGACATGGCATTATTGATGATGAATGGATGAATAATGCTTGATTGTACTCAGGTTCAGCGATGCTGTGCCTTCAACGTTGTCCAGGTGTACAAGTATGAGACTGAAATATTAAGCAGAGGCGAACATAAGAAAACAAAGCAGAAATAGCAGAACAGTACATTGTTGTGAAAGCACACTCCTATTGTGTTCTTTACACTGTAGCCTCATTAAGTTTTATCACTGTATAAACATTGTTAAATAAAGAGTTCTTTGTCAGCAACATCTTTCAGATGAGAACTAAGATTATGAAATTCCTTTTTTACTCCTGTAGCGTTAACGGTGTGGACCCAGCATCTGGATATTTTCTAGTTGTACAGAATTTATTAAACAAGATAATCTGTGGAACAGAATCCAGTTAAATTGTAAAGGAGCCTTTATCTTTTCTACCATTATCTCTGTGAATGTGGTTCTGCTTTATTGCGTATTGAGAAACTCAGTTCAGATGTGGTGTTTTGTATGTTGCGCCTCCACACGTTACATGTTTATTACAGGTTTATTGCTCTTTCACCGCCGTTGTGTACACATCGATATTCCAAAGCTGTATAGAAAAATTAGGTGTTCCCGTGGCAGGGCAGGTTAATAATTTACTCCAAGCGTAACGTTGTTAAGTCTTTAATCCATTTATGTAAAAGCAGAACGAGATCTTGGCGTACGCATGTAACAGTCCGGAAACTGAAATAATTACAAATGAAAAATTTTGACTCCCTTCTCAATAGACAGTTTGGTTGAGCTCCGTTTACATGGAACACACTTTGCTTCAAGTTTCACGGCGTAGTTCTCAATAAGGCAGCTACTGGTGTGAGCATGAGCGGCGCTTCCAAAAAAGGCAGTGCTGTCTCTCCGCAGTGCTGACTCCGACCCCTTGTTCTTGCTGAGATCACATGCGTAGCGTTGTGTGTCATTCTGAATATCTACGAAAACGGGAATATTCCTGAATGTACCGTAACGGCAGTATCGTGCGCCTGTAAGCGTAATCACCGTTTCCTTTTGTTTCGGCACTGTTACGATTATGAGATTTTGAGGTTGCACTGAAAACGGTTTTGTAAATAAAAGCATTATTGTCGTTGTTATAATATCGCAACGGGGCTTCTCTACTCTGTCATTATATGACTGTTTGCTTTGTATATGCAGAGCTTGACGATCCCAAGAACGTTGGTACTCCTGCGTGAGGCCTTCTCCGTCTAAGGAAGGAAGGATGTGAACAAAACCCTTCTTCACAATAGTGTAATCACTGAGTGCACGTCTCCCACGCAGAATGGAGAGGCGCCGCCACAACAAACAAGGCTTTGGACTGGATTCGGAGGGGCCAGAAAGGGGAGAACTTTCAACCTCCCGAAGCCTTTGTCCCTGTTCTCCCGAAGAGCAGCTTGGCTCCTGAAGGTTGTTGTGTGGAGAATTGCTGTTCTTTTCTTCCCTTTGCCTAGATACACACACCATGTGGTGAAGCAGAGTGAGTTTAGCCAACATTTGGAGACGAATTAACCTTGATGTACTTAGATTAAGAGCTATTTGTTCAAATGTGGTGTTTTGAGTGCGAAGACAAAGGGCTATTTGGGGAGCGCATTGTCCTGCATGTGCTTAACTTGAGGATTGAGCTCCTGTTACGGGACCACGAAAGGATTACTGAACATTCTAGTAGTTGTCTGAGACAGCATTCAGAAGCAGGTCGTTACAGTGGAAAGCTTGACCGTTGTGCATGTCATGCAGAATATTCCAGAAGCTTTTATAAGTCATCTGTGATTACAGTAGTACGCTCAAATATTTCCTCATGCATTTGTGCCTATATAAGCTTTACGAATTAGTTGACATTGTACAGGGTTATATGACTGGAACTAAGCTGACATTATTATGCATTTCACTTATTGTTTTTAAAGAAGGGTTTCAGCAGCTGTTTGCAACCTGATGGAATGAGGTACAGAAAGTGGTCGTTTACCCTATGTGAGGTTTCAAGGAGGTTCCTTTCTTGTTTATTCCATGCTGTGCAAAGCTGCTACTGTACCACCTTATTTACTTATTTTTTGCAGAACTGTGCTGTATCACTAACGTCCCTGTTGCTGCGCGCGCGCACACACACACACACACACACACACACACACACACACACACACACACCGTCTGAAAACACTTGTCCTAAGCAGGGTCGCGGCGAACCGCAGCCTAACCCGGCAACACACGGTGCAAGGCTGCAGGAGGAGGGGACACACCCAGGACGGGATGCCAGTCCGTTGCAAGGCACCCCAAGCGGGACTCGAACCCCAGACCCACCGGAGAGCGGGACCTGGCCAAGCCCACTGCACCCCCCAACCCTGTTGCTGCAGCATTTATTAAATGAATGCTTTGGTGAATACGTTGTTAGTTCCTTGATACTTGTTCTTCCGGTCTTGTCCTCCATCAGAACACACACGGAGGGATCCCCACCCGGGGCAGCTCGCCTTTGTCAGTAGTTACAGGGAAGAGTCAGTGGCTGAACAGAAAGGACTGCTGGATTTGTTAAGTATAACGAAGACCCGTGGCCTACATGGCCTGTGCGTCATGTCTAGGGGTGTTTTCTCATGGGATACGCAGAACATAAAGCACCACGTCTTTGTAGGAACAGTCAGTTCTCTTTTCTACCTCATGTACCCAACATCAGTGCCACAGTGGGCTTTTTAACAACGCTCTTAAAAACAACCTGTGACTTCAAGTGGTTCTGCCAGGTCACATTGACCTGACTCTCATTCAGTGGCTTAAATAACTGACGTTACTTTTTGCACGATAAATGTGATTTTGCAGCAAGACGGGCATTTTGCATTGTTTTACTATAATTTACCTCTTAATTATGTACCACTAATAGCCAATGATTTGCCACACCTTGGTTGAAATGGATCTTCATTTATTTCATATGTGATTTTAGGTGATTGGTTTTACATTTGATAAAACTTACATACACAAAGTTTACTGTCAGTATTGTCAAAGGAGGCATTTAATTTTTCACCTGTAGCTTTACTGTTCTGTAGCAGATAGTTGCGTTACGGTAGGACTGTTTAAATCATTCTTGTCTGCTTCTGTCCAGCCGGTGAGGCTGTTTGTCTCAGCTAACCTCCTCTTGACCTCTGACGTGTGTTATGGGAACGACTGAGGAATGGAATTCCTGTCCTCCAGCAACGAAACTCTGGTGCCTGTTTTTGGCCAGGAGTTACAGCTTTTCAGTGGTTATGGATCTTACCCGCCCCGCGCGGTCGAAACTGTCGTGACAAAGAAATAAATTTGCAATCTCGAGTGGTGTTTTCAGTAATAAGGAGTTCCGTTTTAAACCGTTTCCCCCTTAAGGAAGAAGCGCTTTGTACTTTCAGCTGTCAGATGTGTGGCATACACTGAACTTTTCCTGGAATTTTACTGGAATTTTTCCTGGAACGTACGTTTCAGTTGATTCTCTGGTAGAGAAAGAAATACCTCGATCCCAGCTATAGATGTCCATCTGTTTAGGAGGATCCCCCCCCCCACAGTGCCTCAGCCACTCTGGAGCCAGTGGCACACTTTTATTGTATTCGTAACTGGTATTTCAAACATCCACAACAACTTTGAAATGCAACTTGCTGGACCATGTGATTATTTTCCATTTTGGTGTGCTTAATGTTTGCATTCCACCTCGTTGTCCGGAATCCCCGTTGGGCAAGGACTTGCAGTAAGCACCGAATTGTCAAAACATACATAGCCCAGCCTGTAACTGCAAATCCTGCTAAGGATCCAGCTTTCCACTGAGCTTAGACTGACCTGATGTGATCAGTATTTGTGCCCAAAAGTTGAGTGGGTGTGCGTTTTGAAATTTGAATATCAGTAGTGTTTCTAATATTGATTTTAGAGTTTTTATAAATACAGTACGGAATTTTTCATTGAACCAGTAATGAGGTTCCAGCAGAAAGTATGTATGCATTGGTCTTTCTGTAACGTCAAAATTTTCCCCCCTTCATCCCTCTGTGGCCAAGGTTTGTTTCACAGCCATTATCTGCGAGCTGCAGCTGCTGGGTTTCCAGCATTTTGATGACTGTGGTGGCCTTAGATCTTCCAGCAGGTCTGTGGTACTAGTTGACTGAAATGGTAAAACTTCATTAGGAAACTCTCTATAACAGGGAGCCTTAATTTAATTTACCAGTTGAATATCTTTCAAATGACTGGTCTCTTAATTAACCTGCAGGTTGCTTTTGGGGAAAAAAAACATCTAAATATGTACATAATAAATTTACCAGCTGAGGCTTTAACTGTGGAATTAGCTTTTTTATAAAAAAACAAAACAATAAATGAAGTATCTAATGATATATACACATATACATACACTAAATGATGTATCAGAATGGCTACTAAGGTAAATGTCAGTGTGCATGTACTGTTGATGTGGTGACAGCAACCCTTGGATACGTGCAGTCAATAAAAGCTGTGCTTCTGTTAGTTGGGGGCCAAAATCGTTATTGAGTCAGTGCAAAGAACAGCGCGAAACAGATCTGCTGGCTCAACGCTCTGTTTATGATGGTACTGCTTTCATAACTCTTTAAATGTTACTGGAGATGTTACTTTGAATGAAAATAATTCCAGCTGAAATGAAATGTTTAGAGGGACCTTCGCAGTGCGGTGGTGTTAAATGTGGCCTTTCTAGATTGTCATTGTGACATGTAAAGTAAACTTCGCTCACTTGGTGCTGATAAGAGCTTATCGTAGGCCGGGGTCATGGCAGCCTGTACGCTGTCCCAGAAGCGTAAGGCACTAGGCTAAGCAAGGTACACGCCGGGCAAGACACCAGGCCATCATAGGGTATGTAAGCTAGCATTGTTAGACTAAATATTTCCATTCCCACTTTTTCCATTTTGTAAAGCTTTTGCCACTTCTAGGGCCGTGGTAGTGTTGCGGAGCCTGGCCCGGAAAAATTGGGACTGAAGCAGAATACACTCTGGATGGGATGTTGGTCTATCACAGGGCAGTCACACACATATTGACTCATACATGCATAGAGTAAGGGTGATTCAGGGTCACTGTAGGCTAAATAACATAGGCTAAAGACCACCTAACACATTCATCCGTCAGCGTTACAAAGGCATAAAAAACCTCTGCTTACTGTCACACCTTCCATATAATCATGGATGAGTGTGTGGGCTGGATACTGTCAGGTTGCCCGAGCCTAGACAGGAGACTGGACTTTGTCTGGCCTCTACCCTTTAACCTTCCAGGTATGATTGGATCTGCGGGTCCGAAAGGACCAACCTGTATAGCTCATTAGGTCACGGAGGCGCACAAGCCATCACACCACGCCAAGGTGCGGTCTCATTGTGATGGGACCACCTAACGAGGGGGAATATATCTTCTGGAACCACTGGAAGAAAACTGCACCACATTATCTTTAGAACACCGTCACAGTCAGAGATTACGGGGATGTTTTTATGCAAGTAGTGGCGTCCCCCTTTTTCCTAAATGTTTTAATTGGCCTTACTGCTACAACAGTTTGGTTCACGTACGGGTATTTTCTGCAAAAAATCACGCCTGCAATAATGTTATGGAATTCAAGTCCTGGCAACAGTCTGTGTTTTTAAGATTGGACAGAGGAAACAAAGTGGTGTTTGGCGAATGACTTTGTGGTTATGTAATACGTGTGGATGAACACAGCCTCCATATTTACATTTAAATTTATTCATTTAGCAGGCGCTTTTGTCCAAAGCGACGTACATCTCAGCAAAAGTACAATTTATGCATTACATTAGGCGAAAGAAACAGCTGCAGACATGAGTGTCAAGTAAACCTAGTTTGTTACAGTTTACAGACTAGCCGTATTCCACCTTAAATTACCAACAAGGTTGTAACGGAACTTGTAAACGCACTACGTTACTTAGAGCAAAGCTGATGTCTCAAAGTTGTTCTGGCTCGGAATACCGGTTTTTCAGACTTGTGCTACTTGTCTGTATTAAGCCTTGCTGTCATTGTTTTGGGGATATGCCAGTTGCGGAGACGCTGAACTTCATCTCACATGCTTTTGCATGCTTTTCTACTTGTTTATGTTTTTTATTTTAAAATCGTATCGAGAGTAACTTCAAGCCAAAGTTTTTTTTTTTTTTTTTTTTTTTTTTTTTTTTTCCCCCCTTCCCCCCTGTACCAGCCCTCTTGAACAGAAACGGTACTGCAAAACCCTGCCGCTGTTCAGTGTATGGAAGTGTCTATATACAGGGCACGCCGTTCTCTGTATGCTGATGGTGTCTGTGAGTAGGAAAGCTATTTATCATGCAAATGTATCAGAAATGCAAGCTCAAACATGAGGGTATCCTGCAAGAAACAGAACACATTTTGTGTGCTACATTCCAGGGTGTTTGTCCCAGCTAGGGGTGGATTAAAGGGGTGAGATCGTGCTGTGAAAAGCCGAGCTGCATTTTCATAACCCTTTGTCCTTCTTCTTCCTTGCAGTATTTACAGCATTGTCTGCAATATCCTGGAAACTAGACCATAAAAGAACAAAGTCATCAAGTCTACAACAAAAACAGGCAGACTTTGATTGCAGTCCTGAAATTGCTCCCCGGTCAACCTTGAAAGATTTTTGAATGTTTTCTCCATGTGCACACTGAGCAGCTTGTTTGCCTCTGTGACACTAATACACACTGTACAAAACCATTCCTGCACTGCTTAGACACACTGTCATTAGACTAAAAGGACACCCAGTAGTAGGAGGTGGTGGTGTTACTTGTAAAGGGCATTCATTGCCATTCTCTGGGGCGTTCTTTCTTCTGCAAGAAAACGATGCAGGCCTAAATGTATAAAAATACGAAAATGCGTACTGAGACCTTTCTTTGCCTTGGCATGTAAATCTGCGATCATTGTTGCTAATTCCCTCCTTTTCCCTGGGCTTTCCTCTCTGTGACTGAGTTGGCTGGTGTTCTGTGAGCTCCCCCCACAGACATAGATCTGAGCTCATTGCCTGCGAGTGCCAGGAACGGGTCCACCCCCCCCGGACCTGTGCGATAGGCCAAGCGAGCCGTTCAGCACGTGTCCCCAATCTAAAGGCTTAACCTCAAACGTGCTCCAGTACCAGCTACCCCCTGCTTGATCGTGAGGAAATGAGATTGGGCTTCTACTCTCTGCTCCGATCGATTCACTCAGTATCCAGAACCTGTTTTTGCACAGACATTCACAGATAGTACAAATGAAGAGCAGCTGTGAAAAATTTGCCATCGTAATTATGTGCCCATTATTAATTCACCTCCTGGAATAAGATGGGTTTTTCAGCTGTTACTGTACAGAAGACTGTCATATTGACACAAAGTAAGTAAAGTACACACGGAAAAGGACCCTCAAACCACAGTATAGGCCTGAAACTGTCATTTAATACTCTTTTGTTAAGAATAGATAAAACATTTAATGAATTGTTCATCATGTCGATATTGACATTAATTATTGTATACAGGTCCTTTCATATGACCAACATAGTGACTGTGTTACCGTGTGTGGAAAGTTGGCCATAAGTCTGACTGTTTTCCATACTATGTGTTGAAAAAAAGAACTGCACTGGAGACAGATTTCTGTTTTCTACTACTGTTACTATTCAGTTTTACAGCACGTAAGCCCTGGAGAACCAAAGTTTGCTGTTTTATCTCCCTGCCATAGCATTTGAAGGTGTGATTGGAGCACAGATTTTACGACTGGATGCCCTTCCTGAAGTCAACCCTCACCATTTGCTTGGGTTTTGGATTGGCACTGACTAACCAGTGGCTGGGACTACGGGCATGCTGAGATTCTGTTAGGTGGCAGCGCTACTCGCCGCTCCAACATGCAACCCTCGAGATTTACATTTTCTCCTGGAATAAAACATGTTACAGCATCTTGTATTGCAGAGTGTTCCGCGAGATTGTGGGGTTGTCTGTTGAGGACAAGGGACTAGCTCGGTTTGCTTGGTTTGAGGTGGGTCTGTGTTTTCCTTGCAGTGCTTGCTGATTCCCTTGGTCCTGGTGCTGCCTTAGTGAAGGCTGTGATCATTCTGGCTTTTGGAAGATCCACAGGCCCTGGCTGGTTCAACTCTGAACTGGGTCTCCTCCAGGAAATACTAAGCAGTGTGACTGAGCTGTGTGAAGCTCTCCATGGCAGAGATTGTCGTTAGAACTTTTACGTGTTTTGTAGCGGAGTCACAGCGGTACATGGAGATTTTAAGATGGATTTCACTGAGTGCAATAAACTGTTTCGTCTACAGCTTTCTGTACAGGTATGTTTAGAAAAGAGCAAGGTATATGTCAGAAAGCCAGATTTTCCTTGAAACGGGACTTATAGTAGTCTTTCCATAAACACATGAATACCAAAGGAAAATTTTGTATAAAATCATACTGAGTCAGTTTTTTGCAGAAAATTTTTCTTTTTTCCTGCTACTTCTTTTGTGTATAAATGAAGAAGCTTCCTGTTTACGGTGCAATTCCCAACAACTTCAGAAGATGCAAGACTTTCCATCAATTGACTCAGTAAGTGTCGCTCCACGTGACAGCCCACACTGCACATGTGAAGAGAAGCAAGGAGTTGTCATCATACCGAAAAAGCTTTTTTGAAAGACCATCTCAGTCAGAAACTTATTTTTTTTGCTTACCTTCAAAAGGATGTTTACAGTGTATCTGAAATACACTGACATTTGTGAAGAGTCCATCCATCCATCCATCTTCCTCCGCTTTTATCCGGGGCCGGGTCGCGGGGGCAGCAGTCCGAGCAGAGTCCTCCAGACTTCCCTCTCCCCGCACACCTCCTCCAGTTCCTCTGGGGGAACCCCAAGGCGTTCCCAGGCCAGCCGGGAGACATAGTCTCTCCAACGTGTCCTGGGTCTGCCCCGAGGCCTCCTCCCAGTGGGACAAGCCCGGAACACCTCCCCAGGGAGGCGTCCAGGAGGCATCCGGAACAGATGCCCGAGCCACCTCAACTGGCTCCTCTCGATGCGGAGGAGCAGCGGCTCTACTCCGAGCTCCTCCCGGGTGACCGAGCTCCTCACCCTATCCCTAAGGGTGCGCCCAGCCATTCTGCGGAGGAAACTCATTTCTGCCGCTTGTATCCGCAATCTCATTCTTTCGGTCATGATCCAGAGTTCATGACCATAGGTGAGGGTAGGAACGTAGATCGACCGGTAAATTGAGAGCTTCGCCTTACGACTCAGCTCCCTCTTCACCACAACAGACCGGTACAATGACCGCATTACTGCGGACGCCGCACCGATCCGTCTGTCGACCTGCCGCTCCATTTTTCCCTCACTCGTGAACAAGACCCCGAGATACTTAAACTCCTCCACTTGAGGGAGCAACTCCCCCCTAACCCGGAGGGGGCAATCCACCTTTTTCCGACTGAGAACCATGGCCTCGGATTTGGAGGTGCTGATTCTCATCCCCGCCGCTTCGCACTCGGCTGCAAACCTCCCCAGTGCACGCTGCAAGTCTTGACTTAATGAAGCCAATAGGACCACATCGTCCGCAAAAAGCAGAGACGAGATCTCGCGGCCACCAAAACAGACACCCTCCGTTCCCTGACTGCGCCTAGAAATTCTGTCCATAAAGATAATGAACAGAATCGGTGACAAAGGGCCACCCTGGCGGAGTCCAACATGCACCGGGAACAGGTCTGACTTACTGCCGGCAATGCGAACCAAGCTCCTGCTCCGGTCATACAGGGAACGAACAGCCCGTAGCAATGAGCCCCGAACCCCATAATCCCGAAGTACCTCCCACAGGATGCCACGAGGGACACGGTCGAATGCCTTCTCCAGGTCCACAAAACACATATGGACTGGTTGGGCAAACTCCCACGAACCCTCCAGCACCCTAGTGAGGGTATAGAGCTGGTCCAGTGTTCCACGGCCAGGGCGAAAACCGCATTGCTCCTCCTGAATCCGAGGTTCGCCTATCGGTCAGATTCTCCTTTCCAGTACCCTGGCATAGACTTTCCCAGGGAGGCTAAGGAGTGTGATCCCCCTGTAGTTGGAACACAATCTCCGGTCCCCCTTCTTAAAAAGAGGGACCACCACCCCGGTCTGCCAGTCCAGAGGCACTGTTCCCGAACTCCACGCGGTGCTGCAGAGGCATGTCAGCTAAGACAGCCCCACAACATCCAGAGACTTGAGAAACTCGGGGCGGATCTCATCCACCCCCGGAGCCTTGCCACCGAGGAGTTTTTTGACTACCTCAGCAACTTCAGCCAGGGTAATGGACGAGTCCCCCTCCGAGTCCCCGGCCTCAGCTTCCTCTACGGAAGGCGTGTCGGAGGGATTGAGGAGATCCTCAAAGTACTCCTTCCACCGCCCGAGAACATCCTCAGCTGAGGTCAGCAGCGCACCACTTCCACTGTAAACAGTGTTCGTGGAACACCGCTTCCCCCCTCTGAGGGGCCGGACGGTTTGCCAGAATCTCTTTGAGGCCGACCGAAAGTCTTCCTCCATGGCCTCACCGAACTCCTCCCAAGCCTGAGTTTTTGCCACGGCGACTGCCAGAGCCACGCTCCGTTTGGCCCATCGGTACCCGCCAGCTGCTTCAGGAGTCCCATGAGCCAGCCAGGCCCGATAGAACTCCTTCTTCTTCAGCTTGACGGCATCCCTTACTTCCGGTGTCCACCACCGTGTTCGGGGATTGCCGCCGCGACAGGCACCGGAGACCTTATGGCCGCAGCTCCAAACCACCACCCCAACAATGGAGGCGTGGAACATAGTCCATTCAGACTCAATGTCCCCCACCTCCCTCAGGGCCTGGTTGAAGCTCTGTCAGAGGTGGGAGTTGAAGACCTCTCTGACAGGGGCCTCCGCCAAACATTCCCAACAGACCCTCACTATGCATTTGGGCCTGCCAGGTCTGTCCAGCTTTTTCCCCCGCCATCAAATCCAACTCACCACCAGGTGGTGATCAGTTTCACATTTTTCAGAACCACTTGCCCCTCACAGGGTCACGGGAAACCAGAGCCTACCCGGCAACACAGGGCATAAGGCCGGAGGGGGAAGGGGACACACCCAGGACAGGACGCCAGTCCATCGCAAGGCACCCCAAGCGGGACTCGAACCCCAGACCCACCGGAGAGCAGGACTGCAGTCCAACCCACTGCGCCACCGCACCCCCTGGTGATCAGTTGACACAGAATTTAAGTGAAGAGTTTGGAATTAACTTTGCATTCAGAATTTCACACCTTTTCTGGACACAAAAAATGGATGCAGTTTTGTGTTGTGTGACTGAATTTAAGATGGAAAGATAAGCCACCGCTATTGAAAACAGAAACAAGCTTGTAGGAATGATCATATATTAATACCAGGATAAGGTGACTGTTGCAACTTGGACACAGATATATGTGATTGTGCTTAGTAAGGCAGTTTTGTGTAGCAACAGAGAGAACTTTTTACTGCCATCATCTTGTCCTTTCGTAGCATCTCTTCACTTCCCCTGAATGGTGTAAATGTTGAGCAACCATGGATCTACAGTAGAACTCCAACAGAGCGGTTTTTCTTGCTATAAAATACTTTTGGGACAGACCCTTTCTGTCTTTAAGGTCTATAATTGAAGGGAAATGAACAACTTGGACTTAAGTACAATAACGTGCATGAGTACCATAAATGTAGACCGACGGTTGAAAACCTAGAGCAAACCAACGAAATCACTCTTTGCCCTGTGCCTCCTACAGCCTCGTATTGGCCCAGCTGACCATAGGTTTTTACTGATCATGAGGACCGGTTTTCACTTCTTTTCTACTTACCAAAGGGAACACAAGCCCGTTTGTGTTCTCTAAGCCTCCTGCTCTCACAGATGGGTGGAACTTTATCCTCAGTGTTGGCCGCATGGCGATGTAGTAATTCGTCATCAGGGAAGTTCCCATTTCATTTCTATTGGGAGTTCCATGGAACTGCATGCATTCTGCTGGCCACTTGTTGTTAATCTTGCTTTATATATACCCTTGAGGACTGGTGTGTACCCAAAAGAAGGAAAATGGAAAGAAAGAAGACTATTTAAATATTTGCAGCTCATGTCATTGTAAGAACTTCCCTTGATTCTCATTCTTTCTCTTTAATTTGGAAAAAGTAAAAGTGTGTTGGTTAGGCCCTGTATTATGAATCATGGATGGATTTTCGTTGTGCTCGGCTCAACACGAATCTTTTCAATGATTCGTACTGTTTTGACATTTAGTTTGCAGTAGTGCTTCATTCATCAGACACCATTAATAACTTGGTTTTGCAATGGAGCAGTTGCTCTTCACAAATGGACATATACATAAGAATATGTACATCGTGTTGAGGATTGTTTATCAAAAATGTTATGGCATCACTGTCCATGTGAATATGTTTGTGAAGAAATGTTTATCTTGCCAGGAAAAACAAGCACACACCTTACTTTTGGGTAAGATTGCAGGTGGGTGGCCAAGATGACAAAGGAGAATTTTGGAAGTTTGAGTTCTCCAGGAAAAGTCTATTTGGGAAATGGGTGGTAGAGGGAAACAAAATGATTTTGATTTGAATGAAACTGGAAAAAATAGGAAATTCCATAAAATGTTTGTTATTGCCTTGTTATTCTCTATCTTAAATGGAAGGTGAATTATGGTTAATTGTGTTACAAATGGAAGAGAAAGTATGTGAAACTTGATGAAAATGTTTGTGGTTATACGCCATTAGTACCTTAAACATCTTTTATGAGCATTTTCATAATGAAACCAAGTTACAAATATTGAGCCATTTACATTACATTGTTGCATAACTGAAGTTAAAATGCATTTTCAGTTACTGAGATGAATCTCGGTAAGTTTCTTCCAAGTGGACAACTTAAATGGTAACTCATAATTCCCCTCTACACAACTCATCAGAAGGCCATTTAAGTGAGAGCCAGCTACCTCCCAGCGCTGTATTGATGTATCGGCTGGAGACATTAAGCTTCCCCTGGCAGCCCAGAGTGTTTCGGTCAGCAGACAGGATAGAGGTCATGAGCGACCGACTCGCTGCGGTTCAGTTCCTCCCTGCGATCTGGACAGAGCCTGACAAGCATGGAGTGAGGTCAGTTTGACTGGGACCTGTCAGTCGGGGTGCTTCTCAGCAGACGCTCCTTGTGGAGTTGTGTATTATGAAAGGAATACCTCAAAAGGAATATAGTAAGTGGGTTACAGAGTGATAAATCATACAGGTGTATGTTCTGAACTGCACATGTCATTCTTTGTTGTTCCTTGTGTAATACATCTGCACATACTACAAATTCTAAATCCTTTTATTCTGAAATATGCAAATATTGATGATATTTTATGGCCTATGCATTCAAATACTGTATCTGCACTTTTTCTCTCGTTACACTGCAAATCATTCGTGTTTAATTCGTCCGTAGTACATGTAACTGTCTGCTCTGTTGGGGGCTGGCAGAGCCTTGTGGGTGGGAAGCAGGCCTTTAGCGCATGTCCTTTTAAACATTTTCATTATCGCTTTGCTGTTTCAAATATAAAGGCTTTCACCTTTTGTTTGTAAGCCTCATGAGCAGCAAGGGTTATATTAAGAAAGATCTTTTGCAACTGAAATTGAAACTGCTGTGTTCCCAAGAATTTGGCAATAGGGGTAACAGGATCATATGTTGGGGGGGGGATCATGGTTTAGTTATGCTATAAATATTTATGTTAGGGTTTTTTTTTTTTTTTTTTCCGGGAAAATCACTAGTTTTTATACTTGAGTTTTTACGTGAAGACAAGTATTTCTCCACTTTTATCAAAATTGAATGTAATACTCAAGTGTAAAATGAAGTGAAATAAATTTCTGGAAAAACAAAACTGCTGTTTGGGGAGATTTTTTAAAAAAACAAATCCTAAATTGCAGATTAATGGAAAAATGTAAAGTATCCGAGAGGGGGTGCGGTGGCGCAGTGGGTTGGACCACAATCCTGCTCTTCAGTGGGTCTGGGGTTCAAGTCCCGCTTGGGGTGCCTTGTGACGGACTGGCATCCCGTCCTGGGTGTGTCCCCTCCCCCTCCAGCCTTACGCCCTGAGTTGCCGGGTTGGGCTCCGGTTCCCCGTGACCCCGTATGGGACAAGCGGTTCTGAAAATGTGTGTGTGTGTGTGTGTGTGTAATGTGTGTGTGTGTGTAAAGTATCCCTGAGCTTAAAATATTTAATTTCATTGCAGATTGTAACATGATTGTATAAATAAGGGCAAACAATAAGGCAGTTCTGTTACTGTAATTACCTTGTGAAATTTTAGGTATTTCTTAATATGTGATTGACTAGAGAATTATAATCATTATGTCTATTAATTAATCTTTTTGTTGCATTATTTTCTTGTTTTTATTGGTGTCACAGTGGTCCAGAGCCTATCCCAGCATCATTGGGTGCAAGGCTTGGAGCTACACTATGCAGAGTATACCAGTCCATCGCAAGGTAGCCATACACACAGTCACACACTACAGGGAATTTAGAGCATCCAGTTCACCTAAACTGCATGTCTTTGGACTGTGGATGGAAACCAGAGCATCCGGAGGAAACCCATACAGGCAAAGGAAGAACATGCAAACACCACACAGACTGAGCGGGAGTCGAACGTACTCCCGAACAGCTGCACTGTGAGGCAGCAACACAATCACCCGTTAATGAAAACCTTAGATATAATATTCTCTTGAGTCTCTTTGTAAAAATTGAGATGCACTGTGCTGTACACAAGATAAATATGTCACTTAAGGGAGATTTATCCATGGTCACATGGATCTGGAGAAGTGGGATTAAGGAAGATAATTACTGTGATGTCGCATGTTTGTATATTGATTTATTTTTACATTTATTCATCTAGCAGACACTTTTCTCCAAAGCAACGCACATCTTGCAGAAAAGTACAATGTGCGCGTTACATCGACAGAAAGAGACTTAGATTCTAAGGTACGGTTAGTTTACTTTCCACCATATGAACCAATGTACATCACAAGAGTAGCTGCATATTCATCATAAAGGAGAGTAGTATGGTGGCTCTGATGTTGCTTGCAATGCCCCCCGCGTTTTGCTTCTACGGCATTTATAATAACTGCTGGGTAGGCAGTTGGTAACATAATTCCCTTTGCAAGTTTTTGTAAGTCATGTGCTTATTGCTGGGTGAAATCTATACTGCAAAACCAAGTTAAATGTACCTCACCTAAAGGACCAAAGCTTGAATAAATTCACAAAAATTAGAGTGGTTAAAAGCATTCAGAATATCATAGAACAAGTTTTCATGTGAAATGATTTAATTAATACAATGACACCCACTAAATGGTTTTAAAACTTCATTTGGGAACACTCATTGGTGTTTTTCATAAGTTTTCCAAACTTTATCTAATTTATGCAGTGATGACACTCATGAATATGTATATTTAAGTGCTTTTGAAGTGCATAAAACCATTTACTTGTGACACTACACGTGCAGCACACACATCTCTTGTTTAAACATATCGTGGGTGAGAACACAGAACCCGCCCCTTTTGGCAGCATAAAATTAAGGAATTTGACAGAACTGAGGACTTGTTTGTTAATGGAATCAGAACTCTGGACTTGTGAACGCTCTTTACAAATATATGTTGTGGGATTCTGGTTTAATACGGGATTTTTTTCTAATTGCATTTTTACTGGTTCACTATCACCAGCTTTCAAGTACACTGGTATTCCCCTTTTTCATTGTGTTTAATCTGTTTCTTTCAGTACATTTATCAGTAATTAAAGCACTGAGTCCATGGGCAATGTAATCCCTGCAAGGTAGACCTGTTTTTTGTAATAAAAGGCATTATTTAACCACTTTTGAGACCCACATATACTTTTTATAAGGGATTTAAATGCTGATTTGTTGGCAGTATTTCACATCACACACACATTTTCAGAACCGCTTGTCCCATACGGGGTCACGGGGAACCGGAGCCTAACCCGGCAACTCAGGGCGCAAGGCTGGATGGGGAGGGGACACACCCAGGACGGGACGCCAGTCCGTCGCAAGGCACCCCAAGCGGGACTCGAACCCCAGACCCACCGGAGAGCAGGACTGTGGTCCAACCCACTGCGCCACCGCACCCCCTATGTCACATCATTGCTCTACAATCAATGTCAACAATTTTGCTCCTCTTACATCTTTGAATGCTATTAATTCATCTGTCTGCTGCTCCATGTGTGACAGACCTCACCATAGACAGCGACTCCGTCCTCTCCGTTACCCTGTGGACAGAAGTCATGTTGTACAAGTTGCCCTGGAATTAGCAGCTCTGGTGTTTTCCTGTTTAGCTGCTTATTTCTTTTTCTTTGTAGCTGTTGAGCGAGAAGATAAGTGGGGCTGAAGGCACCAAGCTGGATGAAGACTTCATGGAAATGGAAAGGGTAAGAGCTACAGTACTGTGCTTGATCCATTGTCTCAGTGCCCTCTTTGCTAGATTTTGTGGAGGTTGAGTTTATTATGTTATTCCCACCTCTCTCAGAATATATCTGAGTTTATGTCACTGTTGATTCTTGAATTTTGTGACTCTGTTTAACTGACATCATTTGATTTTAGAAAATAGAAGTGACCAACAAATCTGTCATTGAGCTCTTGTCCAAAACCACTGAATACCTCCAGCCAAACCCAGGTACAATATACTAATCTTTGTAATATGACTTTAAAATTGTCGTGCTATTGCTTTATTTGGTTTGCAGTGCTGTACAAAAACTGCCTTGGATTTAAGATTTAATAAACCTTTGCTGCATGACAATGGGTTGAATGCCTTCCTGAATATTGGCTAGCTGAGTTTTGTCTTAATAGCAGCTTCTTTGTCAGTCATACTGTACGTACCCTCCAGTTGTGATTAATTTACAGCATACAGAGCCAAACTGGGTATGTTGAATACGGTGTCCAAAATCCGAGGGCAGGTGAAGACCACCGGCTACCCCCAGACAGAGGGGCTGCTGGGAGACTGCATGCTCCGTTATGGCAGGGAGCTCGGGGAGGAGTCCTCCTTTGGTGAGTACAGGGGGGAAGAGGCCCTGGGAGTCTTCCTGCTCTCCCAGTGCTTACAGCAAATTTGTGTAAACATATCGGGCTCAAGACCGCTGTTGCGTTCCTGCTTTGTTCGTGTGATTCGGTCCCCGTTTTCTCAGGACCTTCTCTGACCTCAACAGTGACACCTCATGGGCAGACCTCCTGTACATTCATTAGGAACCCATGCTGCAATCTAAGCGACACACTAATGAGTCTAGCAGCTACAAGTCAAATAGTGACATTTACTTGACGTACACCTTTGAATCTATGATTAATTTGTTCCACACATGGTATTTCCTAGAGTGTTGGAGGGCTAAGTGTACTTTTGTTATATAACAGCCAGAAACATTCTGGTGTTTAAATTAAAAAATACAGTATATATATCTTGCATAAATTCAGGATAAGTGTTGGGTGATAGAATTCAGGGCTTTAGTGTTTTTTATCCCATTGGAAATGTTTAAGTGAGAATATAATTGCTAATTTTGGATCTCTTGAGGTTGGCGGTAATGGGAAAGGAAAACAGGTCTTCTGTGAAATAGCTGCCATTGATCTGGATTTTGAACTCCCATCAGGCTGTGCACTTGTTGACATCGGGGAAGCCTTGAAACAAATGGCTGATGTTAAGGATTCCCTGGATATAAACGTGAAACAGAATTTTATTGATCCACTGCAAAACTTACAGGACAAAGACTTGAAAGAGATTGGGGTAAGTCCGAACAACATGCCTTTCAACCCGAGCTGTAATATGAGACCAACCCTATATTCCCAGAGGATATCTTTTGGCTTTTAAAGCAAAATAGCAGGTACTTTTGTTATTTTCACTTTCAGAATGAGATCAGGAATTCTTTAAAAAAGATAAATAAAATTAAATTAAAAAAAAAAATAAAAGAGGTTACAGATTTGTCTCACATCAGCATGTATTCCAGCTTTGTTTAAACAGGAAACTTAAAATACACCTATCAAATAAATTGAGTTCCATGTGGAGGCAAGCATCAAGTGGTAATTTGAACAAATTTTGTGTAGGTCTCCATTTGTTGTGCTGCATTCAAAGTTAATTTCATCAGTAACTAAAAAAACTGAAACAAAATCACGTATAGATGTAATGCAGTTTAACAAACAATTATTTCTTAATTTCATATTAGTTATTGTTAATTCCTAAACTTCTCATGGTCGTGAAAGACAACACTGAAAATTCGTGTTTAAACATTTTGTTGTTATACAGAAGGGGTCACAGTGGGTTAAGTTGTTTAAGAATAGAAAGCAGGTCACTAAACAGTGTGAAGAAAAATTTTTTTGTGCATTTTTCAGTAAGGTTATACGAGTATTTGTATTTCCTGCCATGTCCACCTGTTGTATTTCATTATGCACTGCAGCATCACTTAAAAAAGCTCGAAGGTCGGCGATTAGACTTTGACTACAAGAAGAAGCGCCAGGGGAAGATCCCTGATGAGGAAATCAAACAGGCTGTAGAGAAGTTTGAAGAATCCAAAGAGCTGGCAGAGAGAAGCATGTTCAACTTTTTTGAGAATGATGTGAGTGGGGAAAAAAGCTAAATAGTATTAATCCTCAAACTGCGGAAGGAGCTCTTTCACATTCTTCATATCTTATTATATCAACAACTTTTTTCCCCATTATCTGTATTGGATTTTTGCTGGTCTAGTTGGTTGTATAACTTTTTAAGCGTGTTCAGAAGAACGGTGCTTTTTCCCCCCCCCCTAACAGTCATCTCCTAACAAGTTTATTTGCTGTTTTAGTCACCGTTGTCTTTGTCTGTGCAGGTGGAACAAATGAGTCAGCTAGCTGCTCTGATTGAAGCAGCTCTTGAATATCACCGTCAGTCCTTAGAAATTCTGGAAGATTTAAATGGCAAATTACAAAACAGGTATTTACAAAGAGCCATGTGTTTACAGTGCAAAGTGTCCTCAAATTTCACTGCTGACAGAACAGTTAAACATTACTGGCTCCACACACAACGCATGTGATTTTATATAGTCCAAGATGCATACTAAGTGAAAGCCTAATTTCATGTTCTTTTTCCCTTTCAGGATAGCCACTGCAAGCAACCGCCCCAAGCGGGAGTTCAAGCCAAAGTCCATAATCACCATGGTAGAAACCATTGATAACCCACAGCACAACGGGTTGTCTTACAGTTCGTCAGTCAAATCTACAGGTACTGTAATATTACTAGGAGTAAATATTTCCTCTGGGTGCTCTTGTTTCCTCCAGCGGTCCAGAGGTGTGCATTTCAGGTTCATTGATGTCTCTAAAGCAGGGGGCGGTGGCGCAGTGGGTTGGACCACAGTCCTGCTCTCCAGTGGGTCTGGGGTTCAAGTCCCGCTTGGGGTGCCTTGCGACGGACTGGCGTCCCGTCCTGGGTGTGTCCCCTCCCCCTCTGGCCTTACGCCCTGTGTTATCGGGTAGGCTCCGGTTCCCCGTGACCCCGTATGGGACAAGCGGTTCTGAAAATGTGTGTGTGTGTGTGTGTGTGTGTGTGTGATGTCTCTAAATTGCCTGTAGCGAGTGATTTTTTGTGTGTGTCCGTGTGTGTCTGCATGTGTGGCTTCCTCGCAATGCAGTTGTCCCATCCAGGGTTTACCCTGGCAAACCTAGTGGCCTGGGTTTGTAAACTTGCCTTCTCACCTGAACCCTGACTTAGAATAAACAGTAATTGATAGTGAGTGACCTGCACAAAAATGCAAATGAACCAAATGTACACATACAGAACATAGAACCGATTCTTCGTGTGACATCTTCTACACCTCTGAAATATAAGAGACTGGATTCGAGTGAGAAGGAAAGGTCTGTGTATCGTACTGTAGTTAGTAGGCGATGTGAGTGAGGAACTACGTTTCTTGATTGTGAGGACTTTCTCTAGCTTTTTAGCTGGGTCCTGGTTAAACATTGGTCTTTGGATGTTCCAGCATCCCTCTGTTAGCATTTAAAATGCATATTCCACATAATAGTCAAGTCAGTGCTATAGACTGCACAGTGTAGGCCCACAGGCCTATTGTAATCAGCACCTTGTCACCAGCATGGCCTCAAATGCGAAGGGTCACTGCTCAAGGCGAGTGATGTGTGCTGCGGTGTACTAACTGGATGTGTGACCAATGGGATCCACATTTCTGAGGGCCTGCTGTTGTATAGAGAACAAGAAGAGCATGTAAGGTTACATTTCTGGGTTGGAATTCTTGCCCACATGAAAAAGAGCCATTCAGCCTGAATTCTGAATTCTATTGTGCTTCAGGACTCACTAAGTTATTGATGTGTGTCCATCGTTCATTGCAGATGTCCAGACCACCCACACTATAAATGGAAAAAGTACGTATCCTGCAAGTTCAGGGTTTATCATCACATGCTTGCCTTATTTCAGTTCTTCACTTGAGTGTCTTAAGATTTTTTTCAAGCATCTATGTATTCAGAATCCTGGTTTATTTCTCCATATTTTGGGAACTGTAGCTGAAATACCCCAACCCCCCCAAGACTGATGCCAAACTTAGAAATTCCCGATTCTTAGAGTTGTCATTCATTTCAATGAGTACTAATTCATGATGAGATATAATCAGAATAAATACATGTTATGTAAGTGTTGAGTGTTGATAAACATTTTAAACTGTCGGAATTCCTTAATTCATAACTGAAGTTCTTGAATGGTACTCTGTGCCAAGAAATTGTGTAACAACTGATGCGTTCCATATGGGTTTGAGAAAACCGCTTCTGCTGTCCTCTTGTGGTTACGTTGAGGAAGTGCTGCTATCCTTTAGTAAAAATACAAAAATCTGTTAAATTTTGTGGGAAAAGATTTTGTTTGAGTTACAGTAACCGCCTGGATACACCGTGTATGTTTTCGTGAGCCCGCTTCACATTCCATTTCCCTGTTTTGATTTCATCCAGCGGATGAGTTTACATCTGTGCCCATCTCATGGCCCGAGAGCCCAAAACGCTGCCGTAAGTAGACCCCCGGGCACAAGTCCAGTGCCTGTAGCCTCCATTTGTTTCACTCCCTCCAATCATATCCTCATTTGCTGTCGTTGTCTTGTCTTTTCACACCTCTTTTCTTATCAATCCAATAAATAACATGCTAGAACAGGGAGTGCCAACCCTTGTCCTTGACGGCCAGTATCCTGTACCTTAGCCCCGGATTGTTTCACCAAAATTATTTTCTATTGTAACTCCTCACATTTTGATTCGAGTGTGGGATTCAAATTAATTCTCTAAAACCTTAGATATGCAGCTTTCTAAGAGCGTGGTTTGACCATCCCTGTGCTAGAGGATGTGGCTTTCAAAGCGCAGTCAGCTGTCTTGTGGGATTAGTGAAATAATCCAGAATCGGTAGAGTACAACTGCTTCTGCTGGCTCAAGCGAAACATTGAGGGAAATGCATCTATTTCCTCACCCTGACCAGTAATGATGTGCTCATGTTTTCCTCCAGAGCCCGAGGTTCAAATGGATCAGCCATGTTGCAGGTCACTCTATGATTTTGAACCGGAGAATGAGGGAGAGCTAGGCTTTAAGGAAGGCGACATCATCATCCTCACCAATCAGATCGACGAGAACTGGTATGAGGGCATGATCAACGGGGAGTCGGGCTTCTTCCCCATTAACTACGTGGAAGTCATTGTGCCTTTGCCACAGTGAAAAATGGCTGCGCCTCTGGGCATGAACTCATAAATTTACACCAATTCACCAAGACAGTTTGTTAATGTCTCATTCAGTGAGAGCCTTGCTTTTCCACAGACTTTTAAATGTCCTATTTTTCAATATTTATTTTGTACATTTTACATGGAGCAACTTATAACTGTGGTATATTGTACAATACCTTATGTAGGCCTTGAATTTCTCTTGTTTGCTTGTTATATTGCATATAATGGGGTTGGTATATTCTACTGCTGTCTTTGTACAATTTCTTCTATGATGTAGAATTATTAATTTACCTGCCTGCCGTGGTCTTAAGTGTTTTTGAAACACAATTTTAAACTGTGAGTATATTAACTGCAACTTAATGAATGTCCTCACTGAGTTCTGTTTACATGGTATGACTTACTGTGTTGCAAGAAATCAAAGTAAGTATTACAAGCTCTGTGTTAAATAGGGTAAAATGACCCTGTTGCACTCTATAAAGTGCTTTTAAAAATGTTATTTTCATTGCACTAAAGCTTTAGAATTTACTCCCATGGATGCATGTTTTCCTCCTTGTTTTTCCTGATCATTGCACTTTCAGTTCTCTCCATGATAATAAGAAACACATATTTATATCTCATTTATGTCTCATTTATAGTCATCTGTAGGGTAAATATAGAAGTTGGTATGGATTCTTACTTGTACTTCTTATTGTACAGTATGTGATAGGTTTTTGCTAGCCTTTAGTGTTAGTCCAGTGTCTGTCAGATAAAAACCCAGATAGCTGATGTTAATGGGGTATAATTTGTAATCATGTCTTCAGTCAGGAAGAAGAATGTTTATTCACACAGTACTGCAATCATCTGAACTTTTACCAGTCTTTACAGCCAGACTGATGAACTAAGAGTAGTGCAAATTTGGGTGCGTTTTTCTGAAATTCCTAGAGAACATTACTGAGGGAAATTAATACAAGTTATGTAATAGCCATACTATAAATTAATATTTATGCCATTTGTATGTGAAATTCCGTAACGGTGATTTTCCCCATGTACATCCGTTTCCATCGAAAAACATTTCTGCAGTGTGCTGATATTTTCGTTACTCATGAGATTAGATTAGATACTGCAGTTGTATTTTGTCACACGTTCACATTCATGTTCTTATTACTGGACCAAGTAAACAAGACAAACCAAATAAAGTTTAAATCACAGGGAAATTCGTGCAGATGTTTTAATACTGCCGGCTGGTATGGTGTCTAGATTTATTTAGCCATGTTTGAGCGAGAACACAGTGCTGAATTTAAATGAAGCCAGAACCAGGTGATGTTTTTGACACTGGAGAGATGGCGTGTGTCCTCAGGAGAGCACAGGTCTGTTTTTACAGTGTGCTGATCTGAATTTTTCTGAGCTTGAATTCAGTTGCAAATGACTAACGATGAAAGATATAAAGCTGCGTTAAATTGCATTTTTCCGTAACTTGTTGGTGTTGAAAGACTGAGAGTGAGACACCATAACTGAGACAAGATGAGTATGCCGGAGTCATTGTTTCAGTAGGTCCTCTAGGCTTCCTCCAGGTCTATCAAAATCTCTGTTAATCAGTTGATTTTCTTGCAAACTTTAATGATTGAGAAGTTTCAGTATATGAAAGTACATTCCTGTTTCAATAATTCAGATGTTTTGTAGGTGTTGTAAATCAATGCATTGATACTTATGTTGCATAAATAAAGAACACGCTGAAAAAATATTGCCTGCGCTGACATTTAATTTTTTTCCATTTGCTGCATGTTTTTGTAATGCCATTATATTTAGCTCAGCCAAAGATAAATCCACTGCTCAATAACCACGTTACCTCCCCTACAATATTTTAGTACTGACAGCAAACATTCTTTTCTTTACGTGGTATTTGTAAACTTTCCACACATCTGTGTTAAACGTGTTACGAACTTAATGTTTCCCAGCACGTCGGACTTTTTCAGTCGTTTTAAGACTTGTACATTGTGAACATTGATTAGAAATTATTACCTAAGAATCCTTGCACAAGTGTTCTTTGCAGGGTGCGTGTTTATATCCAGATTTCAGTTCCCTTTGACTTAGAGCTCCTGCCTTTGCTGGACTTATTCTTGAGTGATTGCGCACCTTTCAGATTGTCTTCACTTTGACCTGCAGCGTCCGCCTCAACCTTTAGTGCAGAACAGTGTCCTCTGCAGGACCAGGCTGTCTTGTGTTTCTCCACCAGATCCAGTGTTGGTAGAGAGGCAGTGCTGGTGACATCCTTGAACGTGAGGGAGGCCACAGAGTGGTTGTCCTGGACGATGGCTTCGTAGCCTCTCCAGTTCTCTGGAGCACGCCAGGAGCTCTTCAGTCTTTTCCAGCCCAGGTGGTTGAGCTCCAAGAAGTTCAAGAAAATACAGAAGACCCCAACAGAAAACATGAAAATGAGGAACACCGTCTTCTCTGTGGGCCGTGAGGCATAGCAGTCCACGGGCTGGGAGCAGGGAGATGATGTGCAGACAAAGCAAGAGGGTACCTGGAATCCGAACAGCAGCCACTGAGCAAATACGAAGCCCATCTCCAGGGCAGCTCGAAAGCACACGTGGAACACGTAGTATTTGGATAGGACCCCTGAAGGCCCGTTGCCCTCTGAGCAGGCCGTGGACTGAGCGATGGAGACCCCTGGGCTCTTCTGGGTGTTTGCTGCAACAATGCCCTCCAGTGTGTCCGCCAGACTCTGTCCGAGGTGCCGATGAGACTTGATGGAACAGCTGTCGGAACTACAGCTCCTGTCGCAGGCCTCGCTTACTTCTTTGGTACGTTCCCCTGCTTGCCGTTTCGAGAGGCTATGCCAGGTGTAGATGATGAAGCACAAGGACGGCGTGGACACGGTGATGATCTGAAAAACCCAGAACCTGGGCTGCGAGATGGGCGCGAAGGCATCGTAACACACGTTGGAGCAGCCCGGCTGCACCGTGTTGCAGACGAACATCTCTTGCTCGTCAGCGTAGACATCCTCCGTGGCCACAGCCACGACGAGCAGCCGGAAGATGACCATGACGGTGAGCCAGATCCTGCCCACCATGGTGGAGTGCTGGTGCACGGCATCAAGCAGCCGCTTCAGCAGAGTCCATTCGGTCATGGCTCTGCGACGGAGCTGTAAGTACACCACTTGAAATAAGTCCACTTCAGACCTGGCAGCTCCGTAGACAGAGAGCTTCACGTTGCAGCTCTGGGTCTGAAGCTGCGGGGCCATCGCTGCAGTGAGCCATCCCTTTCTCCTTCAGAGATAAGGCAGGTCTAAACCACTGATGGCCACTTGACACAAGTCACATGGTTGCCTCTCTTGTCTTCAGGGCTCCATTTAAAATGATTCAAGAGACTGCGCTCTTCCTATTTTAGAGGACACTGATAAAGCAAGTTGATAAAATTCTTTTTAGATTAGGCCTTGTGAAGGTGCTGGAGGTTTCTTCTTTAAATGGGCATGCATTCTAAAAGAATGCTGTTTTGCAGTCAAATACAGCTAATATTATGTTACACAGCACCTTTACCTGTTCTCGTAATTTAAAATGAATTATGACATTGATCTTTGATTTGATAACTTCATTATGATTTTGACTTGCAAATGATGGGGCAGCTGGTGGTGTATTGCAGCTATTACCTTGCTGTTGAAGGATGTGGGTTTGAATAGTGTCTCCTGCCACAATACCCCCGAGCAAGGTACCTGGCCTAAATTGATGCAATGATGTTAGCCAGGTGTATAAATGGATGCATTTTAAGTAGCTTGTACGAACCCAGTGTCGTAAGTGGTGTTGCACAAAGGTGTAACTTGATTTCAAGGTGATTCAGATATCTTAAAGTGTAGGGTTATCTGGGGAAAAAAAAATTGCTAACTGTTAGTAAAAGTGGGCATGTGGCTGTTTTTCTAACACTGGATTACGCAATAACAATGGATCAAAGTATAACAAAGATGTAGACGTTACCTGCGCGGGGTCATGATCAGCACTTGCCGGGATGCACGTGCAGAAGGCTAAATGTGGAAGAAATCTAACGTATTCACTGGAAGTTGGAATGTTGTCAGTAATAACAATAATATTAGCCCTACCAATAAGTCAGACCTATGATATTTTTGGAAAACCCTTAAGTTACAGAAAAAATCCCAGCATTCCCCCCAAAAGTCTTCTACAACTATACAGCATAGTGTTTCCTTCACAAAGCCTCTTTTGACAGCCTTAGGTCCAGCTACTGTTTAGGAAGGAACCTGGGACCATAACTAAATGTGTTATCGATTCCTGGGACACTTGAACGGCTGCTTGGAGCAGCTGGCCAACGACGAGACTGCTTCTGTCATATTGGAGCATGAGGAAATTGATGCACGTTAAAACGATCCCTCACAAACGGGCAGCTTTCCTTGCCCGTGAGCACAGCATAAGGTTATATAGTGATAAAATAATTGCCATGACTAAAGTTCTTTCTGACTGTCTTTTGCTCTTAGCCCCTGGCAATCAGATTAAGACCCTGTGGTCCTGGACCTCATTGAGCTTCTTCAGCCTGAACGCATGGAACAAAAGAGGAAAGCGCCTTTTTAATGGTTTCCCAGCGGCCCGTGACACCGCACTGCGATAGGGGTGCTTCCTCAGAGACGTGACCACTGCTCTCCTCTTAGAGCTTTCTGATAACAGCCTCCCCCTCCACCAGAGGGCGGGGCCCGAACCCGCAGCCGCAGCAAACGGAGACGCAGACAACCGCACGGTTGGATGCAGTCAGAGGAGGAACAGGCAGCAAAGTGGTCAGAGATGTCATCTCGCAAGCGGAAGGTCCCTGTTTTAAATCCCACTCCTGCTGCTGTACCTCTGATCAGTGCACCCACCCTCAATAGATACAGTAAGAATAATCACACACACATTGTCCGAAACCGCTTGCCCCAAGCGGGTTCGCGCCGAGCCGGAGCCTAACCCGGCAACACGGGGCGCGAGGCAGGAGGAGGAGGGGACACACCCAGGACGGGACCACACACAACTCATCATGTGACAACTGATATTGTTTCCCAAATTCTCAGATTTTTTTGTTTGTACATCTCGTATCAAAATGAACCTGATAATAGATTCCCGAGGACACTATATTCACTTATATGTGACATAGTGTATTATTCCATTCACCCAGGCTAAGCCTGAGAAGGACTAGCGAGAAAGGATGGATTGTTCTATTCGATTTATTTTTACGCAGCGCTGAACGAGGTTAGAGCGCTGCAATATAAATATAAATTGTATATTGCACGTAAAGAACCTTTTCTGTGGCTCCCATTCATTATGCGAGGCCTCGGGGAAAAGATGGAAAAAGTAGCCTTGAAGGTTTATGAGAAGGTTTCATCTTGGAATGAATGTGGTATTTAACATGAAGTGCATATCTGCGGTGCCCTCGGGAGACAACAGCAGTGCTCTTTTCCTCCTCGGACAATAAGGAGGGGTAGGACGCGGGAGCGAGTCAACGCCAGACTGTGGCCCGGCTGTCTCGCCTAACCCTAAAGAAGAAAGGAAGTCTCATTCTTTGCACTTGCTGGCCACTTTGTTTTTATTCCTATGATAATCTTCGGCGTCTGGGCTCCCTGCACTGTCCAGGCTGTGTCAAAGAAATTATTCACCCTCTCGCTCTGTTCATGAAGGAATTTACATTGATGTCCGTCCCCCCTTGCCTATTGTCTGCCGCAGCTTGTGAATGAATAGCAGACAGGATTAGAGTAAATAGAAAAAGGGGAGAGATGGGAGGGGGGCTGGGTTCGAGTCGCAGACCCGATCTCCTTCCCCTGCCGCACTTTCATCTGAGCGTAGAAAGCGTATAAAGATGGAACACGCCATAAATATGAATGGAAAGGTTCCTTTTGTTGCTCCTGAGCTGTACGTTTAGCTAATATAAGTTCCTCGTGGTTTTAAACGTAGGCAATTTTTGCCGTCCTTAATTTGACGCGTCTTCTAAATCGCCAGACTACAACCGGTGAAGAATCCACACCCATATTACACTTTAATGTGATAAAACATATTTCATCATCGAAAATGAAAGGACAAGTAAGGGAATTTTTGGGTCATATTTGACACGATTGGCACGAGTAACTGAAAAAGGATCTGTTCAGGATTCGCTCGATTTGTTGGCAGTCTCTCGCACCTTCAGCCGCTCTGCAGCGCGCCCGTTGTCCTGGCCGGAGACGGAAACGACGGCACGGATGCTTCGAGGAGCTCCGTGGGAGCGTCTTCTGTGCGTTTCTCGGCGGATCCTGGCCCGCGTTGATCGTGACGGCGCTGGGTGTGCGTGGACCAGTGGGTACGAACACGGGGAGCCTCAACGGGTGCTATCGCGGGGCCCTTAAAGGACCTGCTACTCAAGCCCTGTGTTTGGGCCGGTGGTAAATCCAACAGGAGACCACTCTTCACATTTACGGTCCTACTGCTCGGTACGTTCCACCACGCAAACAACAAGCAATGTAAAACAGCACACGCTGTGTATCTCTACGCAGAAAACAGATTTTTTTTCCTAATTAAATCTTTTCTCGGATACAACCGTGATTAAGCGGTCTTAGTTAAATCGTATTGAAGAGGCCTCGTAGCCAGGTGCCTAATATGAGCGGTTCGTTACAAAACAACCCCTAGGTGCGCATTTTCTGACTGTGAATTATGAAATATCCTCCCGTGATGTTTTCTCGCGGTCAAATTACCATAATTTCCGATAGATTGAAAGGCAGGCAGCAGCATTGACTGACTGGATTAGAGGGCTGTAGTAAGTAGGTGCCCTTGGTGTAACTCACAGCGATGTGAAAAGGATTTCCATTTGTCTAGTCTGTGCCCGCTTCCCCATCTAATCCCCATCTATTCCCACCGCCGACCTTGAGCTGAATGCTAATCTGAACGGTGGCGGCAGACAGCCTGTCGAGCGTGTCTTCGGAGCCAAACGGGCGGGCAGACGGACGGAGACGGACGCGGAGCCCTCGCCGGCTTTCACCGCTCGCTCGGGACATGAGCCGCGTTTTCATCGTGCCGGTGAGCGTTTGGGAGCTGCTGTTTTAACATTTACCGTGTCTGGTGGCGAGTGTTTCTGTCATTCACGCGGAACTCATCTATAAAACACTCAGTCTTTCTGCGCGATGCTGCTCTTGAATGCGGCCACATGCAGGGTTTACAGGTGGGTGGATAGTAGATGTCATTTTTCGTACCCTTGCTGCGTAGACTAGTTTTGCGGTCTGTTACTGTGGATTAATAGCACAATCCTTCGAGGGCGGTGCGCTGAATTCCAGTGAGACGTATAATAATACTGGCTCGCTGCTGTTATTTCCATGTTTGTGCGTGGTTATTTTTGGGGGATGGGATTAAGATGAATTTACCAGGAAGCCAGAGCTATTTTGTTGCCAGCGTCACTCAGCGTGCGGGTAAATGTGCATTTCAGATCTGGATTAGAGTGTAATCCTTGCTTATTTCAGTGTTACATAAAGGTTAAAAAACATCAGAGGTCATTGGCATTCTTTTGTTTTACCAAAACTGTGATTTCTCTCCGCACTGGAATTAGAGAGTTCATCACTATAGACGCGAGGGCTGAATACGCCTTCATATAACAATATGACGAAGATATTTTCTGACGAGGGTTACCGAACTTTTCGACAAGATCAACCGCAACGAGAATATTATTGAATATACCAACAAATAGAAGTATGACCGAAGTGTGTGTGTGTGCGTGTGTGCGTGTGTATTTTCCATTTTTTAACCATGTAACTTTGCAACACTCACACTTGTTTCTTAGGGACAGTTTCAGATAAAGGGAGAAAAATGAAGGAAATTGCATTTTTGCAAGTGGTTTAAGAAGTAGCGGCTTTTGAAAATTGCGTTGACTCACACTTATCAAACACAGGGTTAGAGCCCTGCGGTTACCAGGGTAATTACCCATTTCGCAGAGCCGCTGTGGAGGCACCCTGTTCGGTTAGAAAGTGAAGTGAAAGAAGAGAGCAGCTGATGTTCCCTGCAGTCCGAGGTCATCCGCTCTACTCCTCAACACATGCAGAGTGTGGAACGGAGCGTGTTTCCCATGAAACATAAAGAAAACATGGTGTAATAGCTCATGGGGGCGCAGCGGGTTTGGCCAGGTCCTGCTCTCCAGTGGGTCTGGGGTTCGAGTCCCGCTTGGGGCACCTTGTGATGGACTGGCGTCCCGTCCTGGGTGTGTCCCCTCCCCCTCCGGCCTTACGCCCTGTGTTGCCGGGTTAGGCTCTGGCTCCCCGCGACCCTGCTTGGGAACTTTATTGGTCAAACTCCATGTGAGCTGAATAGCAACTGTAGTAAGAGAAAGTGCAGCTTTCACTATATTTAAGACCTATATGTTACATTTCAAGTGACATCCAAAGGTTGTGTTGACCTCTTCTCATAGGGTTTGTGCTACTACGCGGGTTTTCGCAACACGAATTGACCCGGGTGCAACTGGTAAGTAGGGGAAAGAGGTCAGTATAGCGCGAGACTCGTGCTGGCTTGGAGGCGACTTCATCCCCAATGGGTTTACGAAGCCGGCGGCCTTCGTTCAAGTACTCGCGCGAGGCTCGGTTCCCCGCATCCTTTGCCGTCGAAGCGCTCGTTGCGAGGTTCTCACTTTTCCCAACGTTTTCACAGAATAACTTTTTCTCACCAAAAGAGGAGTAGGCAAGACGACGGAAATGTGCTGGCGATAATGTTTTTAGGTGGTTAGCGGAAAAGAAAAGCTTTAAACGGGTGAAAAAAGGTCGATGTTACGAAGCGTTTCGGAAAAGTGAAAGAACGCGCTGCTGAACGCGCCGCTGGCGTAGAAGAGTTGGTGTTACGTTCAAGGTATGTTTAGTTAAGGTCAAGGTAATATCCCACAGTGGGATATTACCTTGACCTTAACTAAACATACTTTGTGCAATATGTACTGTTGCATTTCTTTATTAATTACGAATTTAACATTTTTAAGCTCTTCTAACATTTTTACTGAGATGATTAAAACAGATAATGCTCTGCTTATCGATCTGCCCCAACCGTATTTTCCCAATAAGCCTTGTTTTTATTGTGCCGTTTTCTATAACGCAAAGTTTTACGGGAACGTATCTGTCGCATCGTAGGAAGACACGACTATTGCTTTAAAGGACATTTTAAAAATTTAAAAAAAAAAAATGGCAAACGAACAAGTAGGTAAAAAGGTTTAAAAAGAATAGAATTTTGTGCCTGCTTACTACTGTCTGATTACCCCTCATTATAGATCTTGTAAGCATCTATTGATCCATTAGTCAGAGGTGATGGATCACTGCTCCTTTTCCCCAGTTTGCCATCCTTCACATAAGGAAGTCATCGGTGCAGGTGATTCTGCGTCCTTCCGGATTTTTCCAGTGTTCTGTCGAGTGAATTTTGTCTGGTCTGCCGTACAGTGTCACTGTAACCTTTTCTCTGTGTTCCTGCCCAGTGCCAGGTGGGGTCCCGGTGAAGGGACTCGATGGCCCCTTGTCTGGCAGCCATGGCGACCGAGGAAACCACGGGTCTGGGGGAGGGTGGCCCCGTAGCACTGGACTTGGTGCAGGTGAAGTCCCTGCTCGAACCTGTGAGACAGGAGCGGCTGGCGCTCCGCCTGCAGGAAGTCATCGATGGCAGCAACCACGTTCCTGCGGTGGTCACTACCTCCAGAACCAACAGGTGAGTCAGTTCCAGCACTGACCAAGGTCACACTTCAATAGAAGAAGGTTGTGCAAGTTGAGAGCGCACCAGGTCGTGTAGTAGTTAGAGCTGCCGCCTCTGGACTTCGTATCACATCCTGCTGTAATAGCCTCGAACAAGATGTTCACCCGAATTGCTCCAGAAAAAAGTACTGCTGTAAAAACAGGTAAATCACCTTAAGTGACCTGGTATTGTGAGCTGCATTGGATAAAAGCATCAGCTAAATGAATAGATAGAAATGATTTCCAGCGGTCAGATTTTTAAAATTGTACCTGGTTACGGATTCCTGGCTCGGTCTAACTCAAGGTGCTCGTTGCACTTTGCTTCCCGGAGCCTTCGCAGCGAAGATCCCTTCTGCCGCATCTGTCACGAGGGCAGCGGCGTGGAGGAGCTGCTGTCCCCCTGCGATTGCGCCGGCACCCTGGCCACGGTCCACCGCAGCTGTGTGGAGCGCTGGCTCGCGGCTTCCAACACCAGTCGCTGTGAGCTCTGTCACTTTGAATTTGCCTTGGAACGCTTGCCAAAGCCACTCTCGGAGGTAAAGGAGGGGGCAGCTGTGCTCCAAGAGTACGTTAAAGCTCGACAAAGCCAACAATTAAATCTGTTCCTAGTTTCCTTCTCTCTGCTGTCCCTTCATGGCCCACTACACAGTGCTGCTTTTATTATACTATAGTATGTTTATAGAGTTTTATTATTTTTTTAGTGTTTTTTAATACTTTTATATTATACCAAATACTGTTATATAGTATAATAAAAAGTGTTATATTATATATTAGCTTGGATTTAAAAAAAAAAAAAAAACTTGAGGATGCTTGCAAGATGTGTGCTCTCATTACGCTCTTGTTTTTCACAATCATGTTGCTGGATTTATACCAGCAGCATATTATCCGGCTCTGTTTATGGATAGAGATAAGCAGCATAGTCTCATACACTGTACAACACTGGTACTCAAATAGCCAGATTTAAAAAAATATTATCTGATCCCGGCTTTGTCTTCTGCTTTCATTTCTCTGCTCGCTTAAGTGTGTGCTGTCTGCCAGATGCTTTTAACTGTAAAACCACTCGGCATGAGAATGAGATTAGATGGTGTTTCCTCCCATGTGGATATGACAGAGTATGACGTATGCTGACATTATGTCCCGTAGTGACCGGGCGAAGGACAGCATACGGTAATCTGCTGATTATACCTCAAGTGTATTACAGTCCACAAGAAACAAGGGCTCATAATGTCAAAACTATGTGTTAACGCTGATTTCATGAAATACATCAGTGAGGAAGCACGGGCAAAGCGATTCTAAACCAAACGTTCCGTTGCAGAGCTGTTGTCCTTGGGAATATGTGCCGTACAGAGGGAAAACAACATCAGTCGTTATTTACCGGACATAGCGTGACCTTGGATGCCGTTCTTTGGAAATGGTACTATGACAAGTTTGTCTCTTCTGTTTTGCTGGCTTCGCTTGGGTCCCAGTGGCTACACGCTCCGTCCACGCAGCACCAGAGAAGGACGTTGTGTGGAGATGCCATCTGCTTCATGTTCATCACCCCGCTGGCCAGCCTCTCAGGGTGGCTGTGTGTGCAGGGAGCCGTGGACCTGTACTACAGCAACAGCACGGAGGCCTTGGGACTCATAGTCCTCACGCTCGCGCTGTTTGCCATCTACCTTTTCTGGACAGTCGTGAGTAGTTTGAATGATATCCCACACACACGGGCCAGGCTCTCTCCGCAGGGATGCAAGCTGCGCCGCGTTCTCTCGGTCTTAGAAACTTCTAGAACGAGTGCGAAATGTACGCAGGAATACGGTCTCCCGCTTCCGAGGTGCGGCTTCATTCGGACAATCATTTGGATGTTCTTTTCGGCAGAACCCCAGTTTATAGGGGGTAGATCATATGTTTTGTCTCTAAAAACATAGTAAAGGGACAGCTGTTAGTGTAACTGTTAGAGCTGCTGCCTTTGGACTCACAGGTTGCAGATTCGAATCTCACCTCCAGCTGTCGTACCCTTGAGCAGGGTACTTACCCTAAATTACTCCAGTAAAATTACCCAGCTGTATAAATGGGTGAATAATTGTAAGTTGCTTTGGAGGAAAGCGTCAGCTAAATGAACACAATGTAATGGTACATGTATTCTGGAATAAATAAGCAGGCTTGCATTTTCTGTCCAGGAAGGCGCAGGTGGCTGAAAAAAACGAGTGGGAGATATTTAATTTTAAAGGTGAAAACAAATCAGCTGTCCCAAAAAAACAATTTTTTTTCAAAAGACCGGGCTAACATTTTTACAGGATTTACAGGAAACACAAGGCCTGTGTGTTTATGCTCATCTCTGGCTCTAGTATCCCTTTCTGGGCCCTGTACATCACATGAAATTCACCAATACCCTATAAAAAGGATTTGGTAAGAAGTAAAAGTGTAGTAAATTTTAAAACGTTGTGAGTGGTACCCTGCGATAGACTGGCGTCCCATCCAGGGTGCAACCCCCCCCCAGGCTTGCACCTCATGACTCCTGGATAGGCTCCAGATTACCGAGACTGAGTGCGGCCCAAAGCTAGTAGATGCACAGGATAGACGACCATCTACAGGTGCTTCTCCAGTCTTTTGAAAGACTGAAGGCAGCACTTGCCACTTGCGATTGCTTTCCGTTGGTGCGTCGAGTGAAGCTTTGGCACACGATTTCATTTGCTATGCTTGCTCTCCTTATGAGAAAGACATGTTTGCAGGGAACCCCATCTTATTACTGTGACCATTACTTGGATTAAATAGTCCTACTCATGGTTTTATTGTGAAGCATGAAATTCCAAAGTTAAATTATCAGCCAAAACAAATGCTACAAATAGTAAGGATATATCTGGATTTCAGTATAACAAACAAACATGCTTTTATGGACAAAATTTGTTTCCTCCTCTTACTTGGAAGTGCAAAGCAGTGTTGTGCAAAATGTAAAACTAGGTGTATCCATTCCCACAGGTTTCCCTGCGCTACCACATCCACCTGTTTGAAACGTGGAGACAGACCAATCAGAGAGTGAGACTGCAGGTTCCCCGGCCTGCAGGATTACTTTGCAGCAAACAGGCACTGCTGCTACATCCATCAAGCAAGGACACCAGCAAGGAGAGCGTGGTTTAGGTCCTGCATGGCAGACCACCTTCCACCATGGATGAGGCCAGGATAGACCTTTCACTTTCTGGGGATTTATTTATCAAATGTACAGCAGATGTAGTTGTAGGTATTTTCTGGGAACTGTTTAATATCAAATGCAACCCTTTTTAAAAAAAAAACAAAAAAAAATGTATTTAGGAGAGCCCTACATCTGATGCACCTTGGTAAAACACAATAAGTACTGTACCTGGCTATGAAATGGCTCCATCCTTTTTTAAAAGCAAGCACACTGCATTTTTTCCAGTAGAGCCCTGTAATCAGCTCGCCTACGCATGGGGTCTATTCAACATACCACATTTAACCAAACAAACCAATGAATTACAGTAATTGATTCAGTAAAAATCTTTATTATGAGAAGAATATTGTACTGTTGGTTTAAGTGCACCATGCTTAAATTGTAGCAGCTCATTTTGCTGGCAGGCAACACAGTATATGGAATAAGAAAAGGACATACATAGTATATAGTGTAGATTTTATTGAAAATAGGATAACATTTAGCATTTGTTAAGCAGTGGAAAATTAAAGGCCACTTAATATCAGACGAGCAAATTTTTCCTCCATAGGATCTGAAAAAATATCGAATGAGAATCCTCAAATCGAAGCAGTCAAACGCCTCACTGGGCACCAGTACACTCCACTTTTGGCAAATTACAATACTGACATCAGGACACAAGTCTCCCTGTGTAACATTTAAATAAATACTCACACTCCACAACTCTCCACCTTATTAAAAATAAAGTTCTTTGGCTCAAAGGCAGACAACCTTTCCAAGTGGCCTTATGAAGCCTTATATAAATATTAGTACCCAAATTATGTTCAAAAGATATACAAGTGCATTTGAAATCATTCCACAAAAAAGGCAACAGGATGAATAATAGTAAGTATAAATTAATGTAGTTATTCTGGGCATTTCTCCATATGGTACAGTCAATGAGTTCTAAGACACATGACAGCTAACTGTATCTCACCATCATAAAACTGGCATCCAGCTTGCGCTAAGAAAAATGGCA
Source organism: Scleropages formosus (assembly GCF_900964775.1). NCBI lineage: Eukaryota > Metazoa > Chordata > Actinopteri > Osteoglossiformes > Osteoglossidae > Scleropages > Scleropages formosus. The sequence goes on from NC_041816.1 coordinate 11,760,434, forward strand.
TTACACAATAACCACAAAATGGAAAAATGTAATGCTTCCTGCCCAAAGGAGGCACAATCATACATCTGTGCTCTAATTCTTACCTATGTTCATTTAACCATTAAGGAGGGATGATTGGAAAGTATTACAAAACCAGTCTCAAGCTCTAAACACTTCACATGATGGCTGCAGGTAAAGGCCTGGCTGAAAACCAACGGTCTGCCAGGAGATAAGAGCTCTCTGTGTGCATCACTGGTCATGTTACAGCACCAGCCAATTTGTGGCCTGCAGCTCCAAGAATGGTATTCTCTGACACTATAAGCTTCCAAACAAGTTCACAGGCAGCAGGAACCATTCCAAGTAGCACATTCAAATACGGGATTTCCAGGTGAGACGACAGCTGTTACATTACAGCACAGCTGGCTTCCTCCGCTCCATGCTGACCCTGCAAAACAATAAATGCCAAGACTTCAGCATCTAGCTCAGCTTTGACAGCGGAGGGTTAATTAGTAGCACTGCGATAGTGACATGCTATGTTAAACAAGCAGAGGGGACTACTTTCCATCGGGGCGGGGCAGCGCAGCTCATGCAGGACGTAAACCTGTGGTACAGGTGTGCCTACGCAGTGGCTCATTCGACGAATGAGGCTCAAGCTAGGTGGCCTTCATATTAGTTTTGAGGGGACTGAAGCAAAATTGAACCAACTGATCAATCCATGAAACAAGCAGGCATGTAGCGGAAGCATTGCTGGGAGTGTCTAATATAGCTGCATTGAACACCTCACCTCCAGTGCTTAGCCCGTCTGCACAGCAGGGTGCAGCTCAGGACACCAAACAACATTTCTTTTTTCTTCTTTTCGGCTTATAAGCACCAGACAAGCCAAAGAATAAAGATAATGTTAAAATCAAAATGATTCTGGTACTTCTGCCAGACTGCACTACAGGTGGTCCAACTTACACCGTCGTGTGAAATTGTTTCAAAATGCATTTTGTAAACATGATCCAGACTACTGACGGCTGCATACCTGTCGACGGAGATGCCCTTCGCTGACAGCTATGGCCTCCTCTTCCTCCAGCTCCACCTCAGAGTCCCCTCCTCCGCCTTGTGCTACACATAGCAGCCTTCGCTCTGCTATCTCCTGTAGAAGACACACGGCAATTCCAACTCTCACAGCTAACTGCCCTACAGTGCTCTGCATGGGCTGAGAAGGAAGGCAGGCTCTGCTCGTACCTCATCGTGAGCATTTACGAGGACAACCCGGACATCGTCGACCGCACCCCAATTTTGCTGGGTCCCCCACACCAAATCACTGGGAGGGTTGGAGGTAACCCCAGCACTGGAGCCCCAAATCTGAGCAGGGAAAGACAATGTGTGTATGACAAATGACACTCACTGCAGACTTACAACATAAGTGATGCTGCAAAGATGAGATGATGTGCTTACTGTCACAGTCTGTCTTCCATTCAGAACGTATGAAGGTGGGATCTGGAAGACAATATCTGGGGCAGTCCTATGGCTCTTCCTTATGACCCACCCACCTAAAGGTTGATCCTGAATGAAGTGAACACATTTTTACAACTCAAGCCTGCTTCCTCCTACACTACTAAAAGATAACTTAAAAAAAAAAAAAAGATTAAATAATCCCAACTGTGTCAGAATTGTTCCGAAGCTTGATGTAATTTCCTTCGAGGTCGATCTCATCGATGGAAACACTCCCCCGAGATGAGGCATGCTGAGAGATCTTGTACCCGGACGAGCCGGAGTATCTTCCCTCCATCTTGCGCTTCCTGCCCCTCGTCCTCTGGGAGGCCGGCATATGTGTGCGGGCCACAGCACCGTGCTGCGAGGGACTGGGAGACAGGTGAAGCCTGCAGAGCAAGAGTGAAAGGCATGCAAAATTAGAAAGGCAACCATTTTCTCTACACAAGGAACCAAAGATGACTCTCCTCCTCATAGTTCTAGCTGTACAGCAATCCCTGGCACAGTCACAGTCCTGTAGACTGACCTATAGCTCAAACACCATGTGATGATTTACTCTAAACATAATTACTTGATATAGTGCACATCACAACATTCTTGGTGTGAGGACATGAACACCAAATACAGTAATCATATACCAAAAAACAAGTAGCAAAAGGAGGGGGGGGGGGGGGGGGGGAGGAAGCTTCACCTCTGTTCCTCTCCTTCCAGCATCTTCCTATAGGCATTGATCTCCATGTCTAGCGCCAACTTCACATCCAGTAGGTTCTCGTAATCCTCCAGCTGAGCCTGCATTTGCTGCCTCATATCAGACATTTCCTGGTCCTTCTCTAACATGCGTCTCTGGCTGGCTCGCCGCTCCCGGTCTAATGTATCCTCTAGGTCCCGCACTCTGATCTCCAGGGTGCAATTCTGGAAAAAAGGATCATGAGGAATAAAACCATCCGCATTTTCATATGCTATACATAAAAATCAGAATTTGCTCCTCCAAGTTTAACATGTGGCAGGACAGATTTTTCAGGCAGGAGAAGAAGCACCTGCTTAAGAGTAGCAACCTAACAGCATAGCTGAGAGTCATAAACACAAGCTCTGCAATGTCACCATCTATGCCACTCTGATTGTATTAGAACAACCATTCTTTGAAATCACAGCAGACGGAGGTTACAGGTTGAAAGACGGTACAGTTTTAAAAGGCTCAACCTTCTTCTGTGTCTGGCTGAGCTGCGCTGCCAGGTTATCCAGCTTCATCTTGTTATCAGCAAGCTCCTCCCGGGTTGAGCTGACAAGGTCACTGTGCTTAGTTGCTGCTTGTTGAGCGTTCTCCAGCTGCAGGATCACATTGAGCAAAACAAAAGCACTTCAGTAAGTGTACGACTTTCCAAAAGTCCAGAATATTCCACCAACTGAACTTTTTTTTTCCTTTTTGCTAACTGCACTCCTCTCTTCCCTAGATTCAACTGATACAACTTCAACATGATATTCTGTTCACGGCTTCTACATTTGCCCTTTCCTTCCTCTTCACCTGTATTCTTTGTGTGGCTCTCTGACCTATCTCGTCCAAGCACTTGCACTGCGGCTGTCCTAACAGCAGCTCCTTTGGAAGAACACGCAGAAAACACCATGCACAACAGGCTGGAACTCAAGCAATACACGGAGTAGCATCACAATTCTACTGCAAGTGACAAGCTGGCATTCTGTTAAGAAAACTTCTCAAAATGTTATTAAATGTTTTGCAATTTTAGCTGCCACTCCTCTTTAAATATTCAATCATACTGTAAACTAAAAGAATATAGCAACTTAGTCCATGAAACAATAGCCGGTGCAACAGCACGTGTAGTCAAGATCACTTCCTGTACCTTGGCACCAAAGGTCTTCCCCAGCTCCTCCTTGTACTGGAGGACTTGGACCTCATGCTCCTGTCGGAGCTGCTGCAGGGCTTCAGCCAGTTTGCTCTCAAACTCCTTTTTTCGTCCGGACTCCACTTCCAGTAGCCTCGACTCGTGACGTGTCCGCATTTCCTTCACCTCCTATGTGCCATATATGAATATGAATTACAAGAGCTTTTGTTAAGCCACATGTCAAAGCACATGTTGTAACCCTGGGCCTTTGAAAACAGAAGCTAAACTAGAAGCCGTCATACTACTTGAACTGCAAAAAAATACTAATTTTAAACATGTTCATTCATTCATTCATTCATTGTCAGTAAACACTTATCCAATGAATTTGTTGCAAAGGGCATGATACAGCTTAAATCCTGAACGGGCTGCAGCACATGCACACTCACAGACACACACAGGGCAATTTAAGAATCACCAGTTACCCTAAAATGTATGTCTTTGGACTGTGGGTGGATAACCATACAAACTCCACAGAGTCAGATTCAAACCCACGCCCAAATCTGCAGCACTGTTGCCGTGAGGCATCAGTGCTACCTGCTGTGCTGCCTCAAATCAAGCGTTGCTCGAAAAAGTAGGGGAATCTTAGCGGTACCAATTAAGTATAATCTATGGATAATTTGCAATATTAGCTTTGATAATGGAAGTGGGCCAGTCAGAAAACAGCAAGAATTGAAAATGCCTCCTCATACTTCTTCACTGATGTGTTTCTGAAAGTCCATTTGTTCATGGGCCGTCTGTAGCTGGTTTTCCAGGTCCACCCTGTGCAGCATCTCCTCGTGAAGCTGAGTCTTGGCATGCTGCAGGGCTCCTTCCAGCTAAGAAGTGAACATCATTCATTTACTGTGGCACTGGGAACCTCTGCTTCGCTGCTGCTTGCTCTGCATGTGACGACACCTCTGCCGACATGAACATTCTAATAAATATGACCCAGGACTCCATTGGGCAAGAGAGGCGAGACCAGCTGCAACAAGTTTGAAGTACGTTTCAGGTTCTGATTACAGCATGGTTTACCCGGTAAACAGTATCACCAACACCTACATTGGAAACCTGAGCCTTGAGCTCAAGCATTTCCTTTTCTTGTATCCGGTTTTCTGACAGCAGGTTTGCAAATTCAGCCTCTCTGGAGTTGAGAGCTGCTTCGACGCTTCTCCATCGCTCCACCGCTGTGGTCAGGTCGGACTCCGTCTTATTGTTCCTTACAAAAGAGAATCACCGCACACCGAGACAGACAAGCCAGGTGAACACACTGTACATAACCGTCTTTCTCGTAGAAACATGGCTGCCTCTTCATTACCAACACTTTAAACTGACAAAAGTATCACTTGATTAACAAAGTCAGCATCTAGTCTTCCATATATACCTTGAACCATTCCAGCTGCAGGTGGAAAACTGTACCAGTTCACAAGGTATGGAGAATGTGAAAACAAAATGAAAGATGTCCTATGTACTGTGTCGGAGAAGTTATTTTTTAAATCCAATACCCAATTACAAACAAGTGAAAAGGTGGGAATGAAATCAACGTGAGTACAGTGTAGCGGTATAATGACGTGAGGATGACGTGCCTACGACGACGTGATGACGTCAAGCTGACAGCCGTCCCACTACCTCGTCTGCAAGCGCGCATGCTCCTCGGACAGCCGGCTCAGCTCGATCTGCAGCCGGGCCCTGTCTTTGGCCGTGGTGTCCAGCACCTTGCGCGCGTCCGCCAGCTCGGTCTCGTAGAGGAGCCGCATGCTGCCCACCTCCCGCGCACTGCAGTCCTCCTTCTCCTCCAGCAGCCGCTGCATGCACCTCTTGTCGCTCTCGAGCTGGCGCACGCGCTCGATGTAGGCGGCCAGCCGGTCGTTGAGCTGCCGCAGCTCCTCCATCTCCTGGACGCGGCTCATGCGGGTGGGGCTGGAGCCAGAGGAGGACGGCGACTGCGACGCGCCGGCCGCGCTGCGCCTCGTCGTGCGGGGGCCACGGCTCGTCGAGCTGACCGGGGTGGAGGTGGCGGAGGCCATGGCTGCGCGGGACAGTTGGCGCGGTCAATAACAGAGTCGGCCAGCACTAGTTTCTCACGCTACACTTCTTCACTTAGACACCTACGACACAAGCCCTGCAAAAGTTAGCGAGACGGCTAACAGCATTACGTTAACTTACTAAAGTTACAGAATAACAAGAAATTCAAGAGGGCACAGAGAAACACTTAGCGCGTGAGGCGTTCATTCTGGCCCCGCGCGTACCCGCTCTCCTTAAAGACGCTGCGGCCCGTTACAGGAGCGCAGAGGTGAAAACTCGCCAAATGAGCTCGTGCAGCGAGCTCCAGCCGCTGTCAGCTGTGAGCGAATGAAATGACGGCGGGCGATGACGTCACTCCGTCACAAGGTCTGGTGCGCGTCAGACGGCCTGAACGCAATTAAAGGGACGAGGAGAGGGAGGGCCGGATTGTGGGTGGGTCTCGAGTCGGGGGTTCAGTAGGGCTGCGCCCTTGCAGTCAGAATGCCAGAGGTTCAAACACCGTTCCCCTCTCCTGTTGTAGTACCGTTATCAAAGTATAGTACTTCTGTAACAGTAACCTGCTGTGTAATATAAATCGGTCAGATGAGTCACTTTGAGTTAAAGTATCAGCTGACAGCTGACCAACAGTTTCATAATTACAATCTACATGCATGATGTACACCTAAAGTTGGGTTGGTCCATGGTTAGTTCCAGACTTGCATGGAATCCTGAGATCTCTGAACAGCAATGCGGCAGTCATGATTTGTCCTTGATTAAAACACTCTGGTATGTATTTTCTGTAACTTTATTTCTGGGTTTACAGATAATAAAATACACTGTTAGTTGTCAGTAAAAATGTACTGCATGCTGTCAGTAGACAGTAGACTGCTGTCAGTTTTATACTGACAATTCTTAGTAAAAAAACTGTTTCACTAATGAAATATTTTCTTATAAACTCAATTGTACAATGCATTGCAATGCCAGTCAATAAAATTCATTCATAAATAATGTGTATCGTTAACATGTACTGATGATTTCATGATTATGAAATGGTTATGACCACAGGATTGAAACAGAGTATTATCTATTACTTTCATTGTCTTTTTGGTTATGGTTGTTAACCTTGCAGAAGGTATCTAATGTGAATCTCCACTTCTGCTGTAGTACTCCTGAGTGAGGTACTTATACTGAACTGATAGGCAGTAATATGTTTATTATACTGTACAAATGTGTAAGCACTGTAAAGTTATATATCTAATACTGTGGAAGTCACCTTTCCTGAGTTGTCAAAAAATATTGGTTAATAATATAAATCTATTCAACATCCAGGGGGGTACGGTGGCACAGCGGGTTTGGCTGGGACCTGCTCTCTGGTGGGTCTGGGGTTCGAGTCCTGCTTGGGGTGCCTTGTGACGGACTGGTGTCCTGCCCAGGGTGTCCCCTCCCCCTCTAGCCTTGTGCCCCGTGTGGCTGGGTTAGGCTGCAGCTCGCTGCGACCCCACTTGGAAAAAGCGGCTTCAGACTGTGTGTGTGTATTCAACATCCAGCCTTTTATATAAATACTCTCCGCTATGCAGAAACATATATCTGTGTAATTATGTCTCAAGGAGTGTGAGAATGTATGTGTGGATGGGGAAGCAGGTACCCAGTCATGCACTCTCATCCCTGTTAAGATTTATCTTGCCTCACGCCCTATGATTTCAAGACGAGCTCTGGACCACCATGATCCTCCATTACTGCACGTGGTTAATGATAATGAATGAGATTCATCTCCTTATTTCTGACCATGCCTAAATATATAAAGCACCACTGGAACACAGACAGGTCCTCAGACTCACAGAGATACATTTCATCCCAAAACTAAAAGTTGCGAAAACAAATGTGCTTTTATGTTTTATTTTTAAAAAATTGTAGTTTATGAGTGGGGTACGGTGGCGCAGTGGGCTCTAGCGAGAAGAGTCATACTAATGTTCTGGGGGAGGAGGTGCACATGACACACAGCTGCACAGCACCAGCACTGCAGTACAGAACAGCGCCACCGATGGACAACAAGGACCAGGCACCATAGGGACAGCATTGCCACCAAGGGACTCCACTGTTCCTCCTCAGAAACAGCACATTTGGATAAGACATCTAGGCCACACATGATGGCAATACATGGACTGCAGCCCCAAAGGTCACCCTTGGTGGGTCCTTGTGGACACAGGGTCCACCACTTTGCTCATCTGGCCACACGTGCTTCCTCACATGAATGGCCTGCTTTCTCCTGGCTAGACGCCTAGTGCACTGCAGATGAAGACGGTGACCAGTAAGTGAGCCAAGGTGAAGGGGAAGAAGCTCCTTTGTGTAGTTGCCCAGGGGCAAAGAAGCAAAGAACATCTAGAATCCCTGCATCAGAGGGCTGAACCTATTGACCCCCCAGGGGGTTGGGGGGTGACATGTTGATGTGCCTGGGGCTTCCATCCACCTCAGTGCAGAGATACTGGCCCTCCAGCCTGTAAGGCCTAAGTGTATAACTGGGTCAATCACTGTTAGTTTTTTTTTTTGGTGAAAAGCATCAGCTAAATGTATTGTGAAATATACTTTTCAATTTTCCAAAATTTGTGAAGTTTGGTACTGTATTTTACTGCAGCAATGAGGTGTTTTTGCTCCTGAAACATGAATTCTACTAAGTATAAATACAGTTGATAGGCTCCCTGCACCCTGCTTGATTCGCATCACTTTGCTCTTTGCTACCAGTTGCATCAAACCTGTGTGCTACGAGTGCCTTTTTTTTACACAAAATCTGGATTTGTACAGTATGGCCCACATTTTTATTTGTCCTCTGTTTATTGCTGTTTCCATTGTTTCTGATGGGAATGAAATCCCCACTGCACGTGGCACTATTTCGGTCCATTATGTCACATGGTTGGACCCTCTGTACATTGGACCCATATGTACTACAGCTACATCCACAGCAGAGGGCAAAATATCCCCATCAGTCAGTGACACACACCGCAATGGGCTTGTTCGACAGTTCATCCGGTTCCTCAATTCATTCCTCTTGTTAATTTAAATATACTTTTCATCAAATGTTTAAATGACACAGCACTCTCCTGTTATTCTCGCCTGGTTTGTTTTAGTATTTTTTTCATCTTAAAGCAGTTACGTACAAAGATCTTTTTTCTTTTAATGTCTTACCTTGTAATGCTATCAAAAAGATTAACAACATTTAAATGACTGTTGGAATCTGCTCATTCAGTGAACAGTGAACAGATCCAAATAGGACAGTCACTAAAGAACTTATATAGGAGCCTATATAGACCATGATAAAGTCATATTTGTGCTGTTTAGAAATATTAATGTTTATTTTTATCCTTTAAAAATTATGAGTTTTTTAAATGGGTTTTTAAACTTCTGTGTTTTACACAGTCACATGTGATAGGCACAAAATAGTTTTTTTTCACCAGGAAGAACTGTAATATGAAAGCTGATATTCAACAGTCTTCAATTTATATATTATATACATTATATATCTATATACTGTATCTAGTGATAAGAGAATTATCCCAAAAATTCAGATAGAGCTATAAGTTAGAAATGTGCTGTGACAATGATGTGACCCTCACTTGCACTTACATCACTTATGAAAAATCAGAAATCATAGAAAAGTCACTTTATTTCAATTGTGTGTTCTCCTTTTATGACGTCATTGTTTTGTAGTGACGCTGTTCTTAGGTTAGGGTAAGGTCTTGTATTCCTGTTGAAACAAATTCCTATAGATACCCGCCTTATTTCTTCATACAGGTATAATTTTTTTACAATGTGTTACTTTCTGGGGGGCGCAGTGGGTGAAATGTGTGTGTGTTACTTTCTCACTGCCACGTGACGTGGGTGACATTATCATTATGAGGCTTTAATTAAACACCTCTTGTGGGGACATATCTGTCGAACTGTGATTATTATTTTTTTAATCACGCATACACACATGCACTCACCCAGTCACATAAAGGGCAATCAGGTGTCACCAGTGCAGCTGAACTGCATGTCACTGGACTGTGGGGGGAAACCGGAGCACCCGGGCCGAAGGAAAGCCACGCAGACACGCGGAGAACACGCAAAGTCCTCAGAGAGCGAGCGGGGGTCGAGCCCACGTCCTCTCGCACCACCCTGGCGCTCTGAGGTGGGCATGACAGGCTGTTTAGCACGAGCTGTGAACGCAACCACATCCACAAAGCGACAAGGCAGTAAATCATTTCTTATACGGTCGCGCATGCTGAACTGGACGTTGTTTTCCAAGCAGCCGCAGCTCCTTCCCTGCCCAACGGGGCGCTGCGCCCCCTAGCGGAGGCTCGCCGCTCTCCGCTCGCCGCTGAGCGCAGAAGCGATCGCTTCATTATGAGTCGCCGGCTGTGCGGCGGGGGAGCGCGTGCCGAGCGGGGGCGCTGAAGCGGGAAGCGGCGGGTTGCGCGCAGTTACATGCGGGGAGCGGACACTTTCCGCACGTCCTTCAGCGGCGTTTTAACGAGAGCTCCTCATCTGCGGACTTGAGGACGCGTCGGGAAATAATTTCCATTCCCCACCCCGTTGTCAAAAGAAAGTAAAATGTGGCTTTCCGCATGACTGAAATATTACCGTGAACTAGAGCCGAGGTAAGACTTATTCTTTTTCCTAAATTTGCTTATCTCAGTTTTAAAAATGTGATCTGAAGTTGAAGTAACTGGAGATGTTTGAAATTGCAATTAATTTTGCTGACATTTCGATTTTGCTTAATAATTCCCACTTTCTCCATAATTTAGCTCTAGATTTTTAAATGAATTGGTTCATAATTGTAACAGCGCACAAGGTGTTCTTTTCCGTCCTCGCAAGTTACACGTTTTAACTGTAAAAGCACTGTTATGCTTAATTAATAATCTTCATTGTCACAGATGTCACTTCAGTTACTTGGTGAAAACAGGTGTACAAACTGTCTAGCTTTGCATAACTATATACTTTTTCATGGCACAAATATACCCTACTATGCAATTTATTCAATGCAATGGTCTTCTTGGGAAAATACAAATTAGACGACTTAAAATTTTATAGCTAGCTGAAATATATTATTATAGTAATAGTTTTGTATAAAACTCTAATAAACTTGTTTTGCTCACATCTGCACATTTATGGCAGGGCAATCTAGACTGTTGTTGTTCTGTTACTTTCTGACCAGTAACTCAGATTTTGATTTTGTTGAATTGCAAACAAAGAAACAAATTTAGGTGATTGTTTTGAAATGTTTATTGTTGCACTGAGGATAAATATAACATTGCTTGACAGCAAAAGATACTGATCGCAGTAACATTAATGGCCTTACTGGCTCATAACATAGTAATTATTTATTTTAGGTAATCATAGGTTCAGAAATTCAGGGCAGTTTGCTGTTTGTGTCAAAATTCTGCAAGTTATTCCTCAGGCTTTTAATTGGATCCTGATCAGACAGTTACACCCAATGCTCGAGGATGACTTTTTCTTTCTATATCAGGTTTACAGCTTTCTTTGTAACTTTGTCTTTGTGTTTCTGTCCCTGTCTGGGCTGCTCACATCATCCCATCACCCCGAACAGGACGGACAGAGTAAGTGTGCTTGTGTCGCAGCTTTCCTTTTCCTCTTGAATCGGAGCACTTCTGGCACTGATTTGGTCATTTAGTGGTCATTTAATTTGGCCAGTCTTAGACTCGGCATTTTCAGAACAAAAATTCAGTCATTCACATCAGATGCTTAGGGTTTTTGCTGTGTTTAATTACTGTCGTTTATTATTTAAGTACATTTACAGCATTTCATTTTAGCACTGCTTTTTTTTAACTTATTTCTATTTTTTAACTTTGCCATTTAAGGCTAGGCAAACTTTCTATCCAATAAATATTTATATAAAATATATTTTGATGACAACTAAGTTTTATGGCTTTTGTGTATGTTCTGTTTACATTTAATTTGTGTATCAGTTATACATACTGTAGGACTTTGTTTTGCACTCAGCATTTCTGTATTGGTTCTCCAGCTATCCTGGATGATGGTGACCAGTGGAAATGTTATATAATCTTGGAGCGTGACTGATGAAATAATAGTTTTATGTAAGAAGTGAAACTTTCCCTTCGCGCAAACACACAAAACAAAACTGCTGGTTTTGTTTAAATTTTTAGCAAGTCATCACAGGGCTAAAAATCAACCGATTTTTAAATGTAAAATCTGCTTTATAATAATAAAGGTAATTTCTCATGAGGTCTTGGCGTGTCTTAAATGAACGTGTGAAACAGTTGTGATTTGCTTGCAAATTGGAATTGCAGGACTAGAGTGTAAAATATTTCTATTTCGTTTAGTTCCTTTTCCAGAAGGTTTTATGTTTTCATTCAGCTTTTTAGAAGCGGGTCAGTTCTGGAGACACGTCCTCCTCTGTTGTTTACACTAAAACTCTCTGTCATACAGGCTGAAACAGCGTGGCTAACAACATCAGAATCTGAAGAGGGCGGCCATGCGGAAGACTGATGCGTCCATATGGGAGATGAGCCTCGCCATCTTTCTAATCTCCTCCAGCGTCCAGGTATGAAAGCAATCTTCTTCTCAGGGACTGCAATGCGAAGTCACTCTCGGTGCACATGTTACACCCCTCACTTTGAACGTAAATCAGTGCATCTCAGATAAGAAGAAAATTATCTGCATTTATTTTCAAAATCATTTCAACCCATTTTAAAACAGAAAAAGCCTAATTTTCTAAGTGCACATGATCAAAACCCCATAAGTTACATGTTTGCTCTGTAGACATTTTGTAGTTTTCATTCTCAATCGCAATGTGCTCATTCCTAAGGTAGATGTTCTGTTTTAGTTTGAGTTTTAAAATCTAAATTGTAAGTATGTATTACAAATAATAAAAGGCAGCACTTTCAAACACAAAAATGTAGGAAAATTATTTAGACAATTTGGATGGGCAAACTTCAGCAAATGGGTTTCTTCATACATATAAAGTAGAAGAGGACTAGACCCGTAGGTGGATAAGCAGAGAAGATATGACTCATGACTTAATTGTTACATAATCTTATGCTAAACAATGTGAAAGTGGGTGTATAGATGAACTATTAACATTTTAAAAGTATATAAACCATGAAGAAAAGGCTATATATTTTGTGAGGATGATGATGATGACAATGATCGCAGATGTTTGAGTTAAATTCTACTCCCGTTACTGCTATTATTCATACATACTTTTTATGCTTCCAGTGCTTTGAAATTAATGGCTCCTTATCTGTTATGCTCTTGTTTTCTTTTTTCATATTAATATTTGTCAAATTCTTATTTTTAATTTTTTAAGCCTAGGTAACAACATATCTGGCATGATCATCAACTACATAACACTCGACTAGTTTCCTCTTGTGAGAGGTTCCGTTGTATAATAATACTCATGTTTTTATTTCTTTTGAAAAAGGCCACTTGAAGCAGTACTGGAGAATGTCCCCCATACTGACATATACCTCAGAAGACTTTCATGACAAATTTCTACCTCTTTTTGAAAAAAAAAGTCATGCCATTTAACAGCATAAGAACACAAGAGCTCCTCTTGGACAGGACCGGGAGCACTTGCAGTAAGAATTTTCACATTTCAAGCAAAACTATTTCCTGCATAATTAAATGCGAACGATTCCTCCGAGGGCTGAAACAGCAGCTTGAGTTCGCTGTCACTCACCAGGAGGACGGAGCTTGTGTGAAGTTTCCTGCTCCCGGGCTGAAACTCACACCTGTAGGACTGCATTCTAACAGTAATAAAGTGCATTCTGTTGTTGCTCCCGACAGCCTAGCATCCCCAGTGACCTGAGCAAGGACACCTGGTCACTATATTTATGTCTGTTTCAGTAACATAGCAGCTCTGTTGAAGAAAGCGGGAAATTAGTTTGATTGCCTCCTCTGCCAGATGATTCGTTGAAACCCGCAACCGTCAAAGTTAAAGTCCAGGCGAATGACTGCATTGCGCAGGAACCCATCCATCCATTTTAAAAGTTTCCCCTGTCACGTACTATATATACATATCTATACATAGCTATATGTGCTTTATCACCATCCTTTGTTAACTTTCAGCCTAAAACAGTGAATATATTGTATTTCTGCAGTCAGATATCAAACTGATGGATGCATAGCCGTGCTGTTCAAATTTAAGCGAGGACAGCTGTGTGTGATTCTTTACTGACTCATGTCATCATAATGTAACTGGCGGCATGCTGTGATGACCTCTTGCAAAATGATGTTGTCTTTTGTCCCACCATGAAGGAGAAGAAGGAATGTCTAATTCTCTCCAACTATGAAGTGTGGATGTGAGCATCTCCTCCTGCCAGGGACTTGTAGGGGACTGGAAAACATGGGATGGTGATGATGAGACAAATCCTTTATGGAAAGGCCCAATATGTACACTGTGGCTATGCGGGGTGGCACGGTGGCACAGCGAGTAGAGCTGTTGTCTGAGTGGACATGGGTTCAGTCCTCACTCAGTCTGTGGGGAGTTTGCGTGTTCTTCCCTGTGTCTGCATGGGTTTCCTCTGGGTGCTCTGGTTTCCTCCCCAGTTCAAAGACATGCTGTTCAGGTTCACCCGCCTTGCGTGAGTGGCAGAGAGAGTGTGTTTCTCTGATGTATGGATGAGTGACCCAGTGTAAGTAGTGTATCTAGCAGTGTAAGTCACCTTGGTGAATGAGGTGTGTGGGCTGATAACACTACATAGAGTTCATTGGAAGTTGCTTTGGAGGAAAGTGTCTGCTAAATAAATAAATGTGAACCATAAGCCCTGGATTCCCTGAGGAAGAGAGGACTCAGAGCTGTTGATACTAATTTACAAATATTTAATCTTGATTAGGAAACATGGCAAATAAGAGAAACTGATGAGGGTAATGTATTTCGAAACAGGAATCTCAAAACACTCATGAGCAGGGTCTTACCTGGGATTTGGCTCTTGGAGGTTTTTGCAGTGTGGAGGACTTTTCTCAGTCTGAGCAGCCTGAGCGCAAGCTCCAGCTCAGCCCAGGCTGGTAGGTGGATTGATTTCAGCTCATTTCCACAGGGTGGAAGCCATTAGATTTTTAAAACTGGTCTTATTTCTGTGAGACTCTGAAATCTAATGCCTGTGATGCAGCAGGCTTACAAACATTATTTTTGAACTCCGCTTCATACGTGGATGGTTCTGTGTCTGATAGGGGTCTGAACTGTCCATCTAGGGGTTATCAGCAGTTTGGTTGATGTTAACTGTTCAGTATTGAATTAACTTTCTTTAATTTTATCTGTCATTCTTGTAAATTTAATAGGATTTAATAGGATAAATTTTTCAGTCCAACTGATTTTATGTTAGACTACATGGTTCTTTTATTCTGCCAGAACAAAAGAGTTTTCATATGTGGGTTTTTATTAAATTTCTTTTTGTTCTTTACTTTTGCTATTAACTTGTTAACCTCTAATATCTCCTGACTGCTCCAAGGTCCCACGTCTCTGATTTATATCTCCTTTAGGAACCCCAAATGCACAGCTGCTTGTAATTGCAATTTTACAGATAAAACCCTAAATCATTGTAACACATAAATATTTTTCTTTAGAATGAAAGGCTCGTGAGCTCAGCAAAATAATTCAGAGAGAATTCTTAATAAAACACACATGGTATACATCAGGCGAGCCAGTGCTTCTCACATTGGACTCACGTTCGCAGCTTAACGCGTACAAGCGCCGAGTGTGGTACTGGACACAGTTGCTCCATTAGGTGTCAGACCCGGTTACATGTGTGACCGCCTCTTGTCTGGTCAAGTTTGTGTAAGACTGCTTTGTGACATTCTGACAGGCCAAGGCTGACATCACAGCAGCGACCATGGGTTCAGAACCAGGGTTTTCGGGTAGGATCCTGACCATTCCGTGGCTGCTTTTCCAATTCAGGAGGAATGGAAATTAAAACCATCCCATTTGTTAAAGTCACATTTGAAGTGTCTATAGAGAGATGTGACATGTGGTAAGATCTGCAGTTCGAGTATGGATGATTGTGGTTTTGAGTTATGCAATTTGTTTTGGTTTAGCAGAAGGCTCACAGGAGGTTTTTTGGTGCTTGATGTCTCTCTGTCCAAGCTGTCTGCACCGCATACACTAGCTCCTCAACTGGGATTGAAAGTCCGTTTCTAAATCGATTTGTTCATAAATCTGAAATCAGTTGCAATCAATAAAAGTTATGTAATGCAGATGGCCCTCAATTTATTGAGAGGTAAGGTTCTGTGAAAACCACAGGTAAGGCTATAATAAATTAAAACACTTCTGTAACATTTCCGTCTATCCGTCCACTGTCAACAGCTGCTTTGCCAGCGCAGGGTTGAGGTGCTTTAGATCCCATCCCTGAAACCACTGGCTGCAAGACAGGGTATACCTTAGAGGGGTCATCAGCCCCATCACAATGTACCTCTTTTATTTTGCTATATTTCATTAACTTCACAATACATTAAAATCAAAACATTTAAAATGACTTAAAATTACAAGCGTGTCATCTCCATATCCAGTATTCAATCCCGAGTGCTGACAAATTCATGACATAAACGTATGAAGTATCTGTCAGCTTCTGCCTGCTTTCTTTATTATCTACACAATTAATAAAAGCTTAATAACATGGAAATGCTGGCATGGGAACTTTGCTGTATTTATTCTAGGACAGTGATAGAATATACGCTTGCTGGAACGGTGCTCATTGAAATATTCAAAAGGTCTTCAACAAAAAGTTTGTTTGTCCTGCCAAATATCGTAACCCTTTGCATGTGAGTTATATTATGTACCTTTGTGTGGTTGCGTTTGGTATACTCATTCTGTCTCTATGCTGCGACCCAGTTTTGTTCTGTTGCTAAGCAAAAATACACACAAATGCTGAGATCACTTGATTTTTTTAAAGGGTGAGGTTGTGTATATCTGTATATATATCTTGCATATATCGATGATTAATAATTTCTGTTTGGGCGCTGGGCACGGAAATACAAGTCACTATTGTGCCACAGTAGAAAATGTTCTTAAATGTTCTTATTTTCTAAAATTTGATGCTTGGACATTTGTGACATGGGGAGCCAGTGTTTTTGCTCATTGGTTTGTTGTCCAGGCCATATTCTGTATTTTGGCAGCTGGAGGATGGACTGGTGTTCATCTTGCTTTTGCTGTCCACCTTTGTGTTTTAATGTCCTTTGTACATCTGAAGTGAAGAGAGAAGCTTCACTGTAATTCTCAGAGAAGATACCCTGAGCCTACAGTGCCTTTTGAGAAGGACAGGAGCTGATCTGAGCCTTGCCTGTGGTATCCTTGTATAGATAGTCGTAGAGTGTCATTCACTCACTGCAGTGAGGCAGCGATCGAACGGAGAAGAAGGTTTGAACCGCACATCATTTTGGGGCCTTTGTATTTATTTACTCAAAGAAGCTTCCATTTCCACACTTTAGCGAGTTATCCGCTTCTAAACACACTAAAAACTGTAACCCCCTGCTTTCGTTCATCTTTTCCTGCTGTGATGATAGTATCTTGACTGATGTTGGAACATCTGCAAATAAAGCACCCAGCCCAATCTCTGGTGTGTAGTGACTGGTGACCATATTACCTCGGTGTGTTGCACAACCCTGCAGTCAAATTGAACACCATTCAAAATTTTTTACACTATGAACAGGCACAAAGATAAGCTTCTGTAAGATGGTCTTTCCTACCTCTGTCACTGCACAACTGCTTCGTGCGGCTGGTAGATGCTTTCACTAAAGTCAGGATCCATGCTTTCAGTGCGTGTGGGGACTTCTTCAAAGAAAGGGGAATCTTCATGGATGCAGCTACAGTTGGGTCCTCTCAGAAACAGAAACTCTCTCCAATGCCATGTGTCTCCTGTTATGCTGCGATCCCACTCAAGTAGCCTGGAAAAATGAAGGGCAGGCACTATGATGAAAGGGGCACAACCCTCACCTGAGAGCCCTGGCAACACTCCACCTGTTAAGTGGCGAATCAGATATGTTTCTGGACCTGAAGTACCATGAAGCTAAACATAACCTCCCGTTAATATATTCCTTTTATCGTCCCTCTTTATTTACTTACTTCGTCAAGCCTGTGTGTTAAAATACAGAGTATACCGGGGTCATTAAATGTGTAGGAGTAAATCATGCTTCCGCAGCTGCGTTCTGGTTTATTCTCTGGGGCTGTGCTGCAGTGATCTGGACCACCCTTTGAGGTTTGGTGGGCTGGAGTGAGCAGCTGTCACTGCAAGTTCACACCTCCATTTATTTTGCTTCCGGTGAAATTGCTCCCTGTTTAAGTGCCAAACACATTTCAACATGGCTTTAATTTTCACCAAGAGTGCATTTTGAGTGTTTAACTCCCATGCTTTCTCAGACACCAAGCACAGCAGTGAATTATTTGAGAGAAGCATTGTCACACTTGTTAGGTCAACATGCTGGATGGTTGATCCATCGGGGGTAGACTGAGTTTTCAATTGAGGTTTTGCTCTGTTCTCATCTATCTCTGTATGTCCTTTTGCCACAATACATTGCAGCGTATATCAGACCCGATGTCCAACAATTCATGCTGTCAAGGGCCTCTCATTGTGTCTCAAGGTTTAACAGTTGGGTGCTGAGTGTGTGACATGAGGGAAAAGTCATCCCAGTTGAGGTACCTAATATTGAGGGAGGTATCGCATGAATTAATGCTGCATTATGATTGCGGTATTTTTCTTTCTTTGTTTGCAGGACATTTCACTTAATTTGCAGACATCTGTACTGTGCAAATTATTATTATTTTTTTTTAACAGTCAGCTAGTAATTCTGCATGGAGTGGATTTGGAGAGTGGTGGTTTTATTTGAGAAATCAATATATTGTGTGGGAATTAAAGGCCTTTCATAGAAACTAATTTGTTAAGGGACTAAGCGGTCCCATTTTAACACTGTGTTTAAAAACCTGTTCCTTCTTTTATTTGGCTGATCCCTGCATATAGGCTTTTACACATTTTGATCAAAGATTGTGCTTGTGCTGCCAACACCTGGTCTCTGTCAGCAGCCTCACAATGAAGAGAGCACAGTGGTTTTACTTGAAGACCAATGCTCTTAGTGTATTGCCAGCATGAGCTCCATTTAAGCCCTTTGCCACTGGTCAGACACAAGACTCCATTGAAACTGGCTGCTCCTTCCTGGGTAACACCTTGGCCTTCTTTGCATCACATCGGCTTTCTATTGCTCATGGTTTCGTTACTCGTAATCCATTTTGGCCGTGAAGTTAAGGATCCTTTTCTATGTCCGCAGGACTGCTTGCAAATAGCCTTGAAGGAACACACACACACACACACACACACACACACACACACACTGTCTGAAACCACTTGTCCTAAGGGGGGTTGCGGTGAGCTGGGGCGAGCTGGGGCATAACCCAGCAACACAGGGCATAGGCTGGAGGGGGAGGGGACACACCCAGGACGAAAGGCCAGTCCATCACGAGGCACCCTAAGCAGGACTCGAACTCCAGACCCACCAGAGAGCAGGCCCCAGCCAAACCTGCTGTGCCACTGCACCCCCCCCTTGAAGGAACAGTAAATCTGAATTTGGGGACATTAAACCCATAATAGAATATATTAAATAAAAGAATATAAAGGAAAATATGTCTTTTGGATGCTTGGATGATTGAAAGCACCGTTTGCCGGTACTGGTGTGGACAGCTGGAGTGGATACTGAGATGAATCATTAGTACAATGTTTATGTATGTCTTTTTGGCTTCCTTTTCCCCTAATTATACAAGCATATACATTGTATTATGTGCATATATAGCTGTTCTTGACTGCAGTATATTCTATAGAATGCTAATTCAATATATTTCTTAATAATTCAGGTGTCCTCTCCACCATTTATTAACATGCTATTTGGAGAATTGCTTTTTCTGCTTCAGTATATTTTGTGGATTTAAAAACAATGGCTGGACTGGAAAACAGATTTTACTGGCTCTGCCTTGAAAACAAGTCCATGGTTCAACTCTTGGCTCTGCTAATGAATATTGGAGCGATTAATATTGTGATTTATGTGCTGTAGCTGTGGGCTGACTTTAAAATCTTGGACAGTGTATGGGCGCAGCTGAACAGAATAATATCATTCAGCACATGTGGTTAGTAGTTAGTACGGGTACACACACACACACGCACGCACACGCACACACACACACACACACACACACACACATGCACACACACACATCTGATCTCCTTTTTGCTGATACAAGAAAATAAATGACAAATATATGTTTGAAGTTGTGTAGTGCAAAAAACTGATATACAAATGCATTACAAACTGGCAAAAGGTGTTCACAGTTCTGGAATCTCATTAAAATATATCAAGGTTAACAGTGATGAACTGATCTAAGAATAACATAATAATACGATCATTAATTTTCTGCAGCCAGTATAGTACTTGTCAACATGAAAAATGTTATTTTCACATTAGAGCTGATTCCTTTCCCTATCAACTGGTATTTAGTTTTCCAGGGTTATAGTATGCTCTTTTTGGATATTTGGCACAATTTGGGTGGTTTCAAGTAAATGTTTTTACAGAGCTATTATTCAAATTGTCATTTGTTCACTGCTGTGCACTGCTGAGACATCTCATTTTGAGGTGCTTCTGGAAGATTTGTTTTTTTCCTCATTTTATGGAATGAGCTTAATGTAATATCTCTCTCTCTCTTACCTGCCCAAGAGTCATGGGAAACCTTACCTGGCGTGCTGCGTTTGAAAAGTACATTTGAAAACTGAAACGACTGGAATATAAAAATATTTTGCCCCGCTAATTTATGGTGGCCTTGATGTATTTAGGTTACCTTGGATGGAATGTATCAACATGTGGCACATACATTCTTCCAACTATGTAGAAAATGCAGGCACTTCCAATTACACTTCACCCTCCAAATTCAGTACAGTCATATTCTGCAGTTTATTTTATTTTTCAAACAATACTAGTAAACAGCAGTGTTGGTTCGAGGAAAACTTTGAAGTTTGGTTAAAGTTTGCAAAAGGCTGTCTTATTCTTAAACTTTTAACTTAAAAGTTTTACTATGCTGCATTTTATCAGAATGTAAAAGCTGTAAATTGTGTCCTTGCCATTGGTTAATAGTAAATTTTTTGCAGATGTCATGATCGCTTTGTTTACCCACTGTCATATTGTTTCGAGTTAGTAGAACTGGTTTCCAACCAGCTCCAAAGTAAATTTTTACTGGAGGCTTTTTTCTTTTTCTAGATGGATGCGAGCCAGTCGCAGAGCGCCTACTTCCTTCCCGAATTTGCACTGTCTCCCCAGGGGAGCTTTCTGGAGGACACTACCGGGGACCAACTTTTAACCTACCGTTATGATGATCAGGTCAGTGTAACACTGTCGTGAAACACTCTTCATTTTCGACATACACATGCACAAAACATCAAAAAATCTTCATGAAGTAAATAATGTGTCTCTGTATTAAGACACAGTATCTGGTAGCATAATTATTTACAATTAATGTCTCAATTTTATTTCAGTACTGAAGTGAGAATAGGCTTATTTGCGCCGGGTGTTTCGTGAAGTGGAAATGTACACACACATATGCTTTAAGACTTTCAGATTTTCCAAGGGATTTAATACAATGGCAGCATCCAAAGCATCAATCAAGGATTTTTATGGTTTGCCACTCTTCTGGGTTTTATTTTCTTGAAAAAGTTTCAGATATCCTGCAATGCTGGAAATGGACAGACAGATAGACAGACAGACACACACACTCACACACAATGCCATGCGCAAGATAACGTAAGGCTGTTTGTGGGGGGGTAGTATGAGCGACAGCTTGGGAGCTGGAGAGGATCGCAGTATCCTGTTTTTTGGAGTACAGTATAAGTGTGGACAATGGATTAGACACAGATGTCTTGTCAAGGGAATGCAGCAGATTGTAATGCAGTGACTGTGTCTGCTTTTGTGTTCTTCTTTGCCTCTAAGCACAGATCCCGTACAAGCACATAAAATGTCAGCAGTTCTAAAACTGATTCTGTTTCATCTGATAAAGAAGCTTCATCCTTTGAATGATCACTTTTGGCCTCTGCTGTAGCATAAAAAGAGATCTTGTTTCTCTTGGGCTGTGAGGGTGTCATAGAAATAAATCTGGTAAACATAAGAAAAGGTAGGGAAACAAGGACATGGCTATATATAAAATTCATAGATAAAACATATGAATCAGAAATGTTTGTTTTACTATATATAATCCTGGTGAGAACAGCCTGTTTGGTCTACAACAGCATAAAATAATACTAATAATAATAATAATAATAATAATAATAATAATAATAATAATATAAAACAGCTCTTTATTGGATAGTATAAGTGAGCAAACACATCTTTAAAAAGCAAAAGAAAGAAACTTTTCCAGATAGTTTTCGTGTTTAAAACTCAAGAAAAATTATCAATGACCAATTAAATTCCTGGGCATTATTATAGTGACTTCTAATCTGAGAATTCAAATGCAAAAGTAAACTGGGAAAGTATGAAATTATTTCAGCTATCAAGGGAATTGATTAATAATTGATTTACTGTGTTATAGAATTAGACTACTGTACTTACTTTATTCCCTTCTTTTTTAACAATAGTTGTTTGTTCAGAGAATGCAGCACTGAAAGTATTTTACCTGTTTTGGTGGTAGACAGGCAGTCCATAGCTAATATTTCTGCTCCTTAAAGGTAGCAGAAAGCCTTCTTGTTGCTCTCATCCCCTACCTATACATTATTTACTTTTTTCCTGTATAATTCCTGTATACAGTGCGTAGATAATTAATTACATATGTTTATAAAGTGGTTTCCAAAATTTTTACCACTCCTCTTGAAGTTTTACATTTTATTTTGTTACAGTTTAAGATATGAATCAATCACTGTTTTCTTTGCATTCACCGTTACAAGAAATTCACCGTATTTAATTTGTTTTTATTTTACATTTAACATTTTTTCCAGTACTGAAAGAGATATTTCTAATTCATATAGTAACCCCCTCAAAGTTAGAGCTTTGTAGATAGATCTCTGGCAGAAAATATAGCTCTGAGATTTTGTGGGCATGTCTTTATAATCACATTTAGATTCTGGAATATTTGCCCATTCTTGCATACGATCTTGCTGAGGCTCCACAAAGTTAGACAGAGTGTTAGTGGACAGCAGTTCTCAGGTCAAGCGATGGGTTTGTGACTTGAGTCTGGTCTTGGGCTGGTACACTGCAGAATTTTTCTTGTATTTAAACCATTCTTTTGTGCATTTGGCCATGTTTTGTCACTCAGCGTATTGCTGGAATGTGAATTTGCTATAAAACAAATCTGTTCAACTTTTGGTTCCTCTAGAAGGTACTATACAACAATCCCTAAGGGCTTGGTGTTCTGACTGTGTCACACATTTATGTGAAAAATATTGCTTACAGTTACTGAAGATATGACTAAAGGGTATTGTTAAATTTTTTAAAAGTCTGATCTCAAAAAGAAGGGTATGGTGGCATTTTAGTTTAACACACACCCACACCCATTTGGCGTCATCACTTCACCTAAGATGCATGTATTTGGACAGTCGGAGGAAACTGGATGTTCTAGTGCGTGTGTGGGATTAAAAAAAAGAGAAAAAATACATTTTTTACTCTGTGATAACATTGAATGGCTCAGGCATACGTCCCAAGCATGCTTCCTGCCAGTACATTGTTAACTCAGGAGCCTTGGTTTGAGAATGCTGGTGTTTTATTACTGCCTTTTGGAGGTTTCTGGCATACACTGAGCCAGCGCACGTGTCCCAAAGCGTCTTCTTTGATGCCTCAAGTCTGATCGGGCTGAAACACAAACAGAATACAGAGGTTCAGGGAGTTTTCATCAGAACAGATCTCAGCCGAGGCCAAAGCTAATCAGCTGAACCAATGTGAGCCTACGTGTTTGTACTTGAATACATAGACTTCTTCTTTAAAATAGCTCCTCTTCACATAAGTCCAGTTCATATTCTTTAGTATTTAGTCAGATGGCAGCAGCTTTATTGCTGCAATATTAGTTGAAAAACAGAGCTGTAAAAACTTGGATCTCATTCAAACTGCTTCTTGCTACTACACTTGTGGCTAGAACATGTGATGGATCTGTAAGGGTACTGTTGTATAAGGAGAGGTGCGGGATAGCCCAGCTGGGACCATGGGAAATCTGGGCGTTGACAGTGGGGGAGAGTGCTGGAGTTTTGCCTCTGAGTTAGATTAGCAAGAGATTTAATGTGAGCTCCTTGGTTTACTTGGAATGTGGGCTTTCGTGGCTTGCTAAAAAGGTAGCTCCAGGTACATACCTTGGTGCAACTGTTTTATGAGGGCAGCGCTCAAATGTTTTTAAAGTAGCTCTGGGAACCATTCATTTTGGGTCTCTGCTGGTAAATAACTCTCTGCCTGGGGGTTCTGTTATGTTAACCTAGTTTCATTTTTGTCCACAGTGTTCTGCAGATACTTGTGGCAAATCTCCTTCAAGTTGTTAAAGCACTTAAGGCAGTTTTGTATGTACGGTGACGCACTGGTGTGCTTTCCAAGCATGCTTGTATAATGCACTGGCATGGCTGCAAGCCTAGCCTTTTGGATGATTTATTATAGGACTGCAGAGGTAACATGGAGTGCGGGATCTTTTTAAAGCCATCCAACCCCAGTTACCATCATTACCAGTGTGTCACTAGGCTCTAGTCTCCATAGGTGCAAGCCCGTGGGGGCTTTTCAGTGAAATTGGCCTGGCACTGCATAACAGCCTGGGTTCAGCTTAGGGCTTTGTTCAAAATGGTATAGGACATGGTGGCAAAAAGGCAAAGGTTGACTGAGGTTGGTAGGAAAAACGTAAATGGACTGGTTTTCATTATTTACATGAAGTAAAGGTGTTCAGGTCCACAGGGTGCTGAGTAAATCAGTGTTTTAGAGCAAAACTGGAACAAAATTCAGGGAAAACCAGGATAGACTCTGAAAGGCAGAGTGCTTCATTTTGGGTCAATCTCACCATAAGGTTAGGATCCTGTTCTTCTTGTCCAGGTTCCTTACCAAACCTTCTACAAAAAAGAGAAGTGCAAGAGACGAACCATTCTGATACTTATGTGTTTACAATACTTGCATCCTCCAAAATATTAGTTTGGTCTCACTGTTAGAGAAGCTTCTAACACTTGCCAGATTATCTTGTTCAGCATTATGCTTTGCTCCACTGACCAGCTTGGTGTCACAACTTTCCTTAAACATCAGTTTATAGATTGCTGACGTGCATGAAATATTACTCTATTATAAAGTATGTGCAAATAAAATGGTAGTAACTTAACAGCTTGCCTTTGACCTTGAATGTCGTTGCTTAATGGAAACAGTGTGTAGTGTGCAGAGTAGGATATTTTATTGAAAAACCTCAGATTTAAAAGGCTTGAATGATCAAATATCAAAAGAAAAAAATCTGAAATCTCTTGATATTTTATAGAACGGAGTTTCCTATGTATACAGCTACAAATTGTCTGAGACAAAACCGGCTCCTACAAATTGAAAAGTTATCTGCCAAGAGTGAGTTATCAAAGTGCTGCCTCCTGGGTGGTGCACCAGGCTGAAGGCCCTCTTTGAAATAACAGGAGGGCAGTAATATGGAAGATATGCATTTCTTAGCCACTTTCTGGAAGGGGTGCCACAGCCGCCACTTATTTTGAGCTTCTTTTGCTAACCTAGGAAGGGTAGAGCTCACCAGTCTAGTGCAGTGAATCCTGATCGAACACTGCTGCTCAAATGTAAAGAAAACAGACACGAATCACTTAGTCTAGGAGTGGCAGCTGAAGGCTTTAGAGAATCTTGGAAAATATGTTTGATTAAAAGCTTTTGGCTAAAGTGACAGCTTGCTTTTGCTAGCGGAGACTCCATATGTATTTTACTCGGTCTGTTTGGGTGATATCTGCAGTACAGAACTTCAAAAAGCAACAGACAGACAGTTTAGTAGATATTGATTCATCTATATATTACCATGTTATAACAGGAATTTAGCAGTATCACCTTACAAGTGAGAACCTAGTGGTGCGACACCAAGTGAAACTGAAAAGAATACCTTTTCTCTTACTTAGAGCCTTTACATTTTCACTGTCAGAATAGAAAAATTTTAAGCCCTACTCTTGGGTGGCTATTCCTGAAATATTTAAAAATATATGGGAATACATTTTCATACCATTTTCTTTCTCTTGTTTGTCCACTTACCAATTCGAGTGAAATCCTTGTTAATCGTATGTCTGTTTTGGATTACCTTTGGAGCTGATGTTTACTTCAGCCCTTGGGGTGAGGTGGATAATTATGTTCCTTCTGAGATTTAAGTGTAAATGGGAACATATCAACCAATCTACAAGGGTGGGGTTGGGTTAGTGCCAGAGCTTTCATCTGTCCACATTCACTCAAGATGTCTTCCACAGTTTGGCTCACTTTCCAATAGAGACATGACTGGATGTGTTTCTTCTTCATCTTTCATCTCCTTAATCCCTTCATTCCCAATTATTCATTGTTTTTCACTCTTGACACATAACCGACACATAACCTGCATCTCTAACTTTGGTGAAAGCTAAGGTTCGAAGTGGAACCCTTCGTTTAAATGAATGTGGACTACATTTGTCCACACATAATTTAGGCACTTTTCTCTCCTTCATTGTACTCATCTGCACAACCCTGATCACAACCCTGGCCCTATTTTACTGTAAACCATAATAATAATTGTTAAATATCATGCGGTGATATGCTGTTAAGCAATGCATTGGGTACTGAAAAGTGAAAAATGGTACATAAAATTCAGTTGGCTTGAGCACCCAAGGTATATCATAGTTCTGTCCTTACCACATTTGCCTCAGGGAAACTCACGGAATACAAATTGACCCATGTTCCCTTGGCTGAGTGAGATCCTGGACTTCCTCTCCTTTTAGTTGTTAACAGTAACGCCTACAGTCAGCCAGACACCTATAGAGCTGTAAGTGTCGACTGTGAAATGTTTTCCTCCACATGTGTAGCCTAATGAAGGCTGCAACTGGTAGAGAGAAGAAAAGAGGGCGGTACACACTGTGCTCATCACTTATATGTATTTAACTTCACCTCTTCTCACTTTGTATGGTATCATACTCTGCACTGCTATATGCAAATATTGTTAGGAGATGGGGATAAATAGGAACACTTGGAGATACTGTAAATCAGCTTTACTTACTATGCAAAGAATTCCGCTATTCTGTCAACATAAGAACCATATAATCACCGAAAGACATTTTGAAACTGTTGACTAACTTAAATGGCATTTTACCTACTGGGGACAACCCCAAACATTCTGTTTTCCAGTGTTTACCGTCCTTGTGGGGACATTTCTGTCAAAAAACATCTTTGCATATCTGGCACAAAGTACAAACATACAACTCATACAAACACACAAATTCATAGTGCAAATTTCTTTCTTTTTTGGGTAGATCTGGGAATTACTTGGCGATGCCCAGAAGAAGTCTTATAGTTTGAGTTTCAAGAGGTTTAGTGGTGACCAGCTGTAGTTTAAAGTGGTAGTCTTGTTTCACGTAGCATGGTCAGTGTCACAGACAGGGATGGGAGGCAGGAGGTGGGTGGTTTGGATACAAGCGTGAGTGAGGTCATCCCGGCTGCAACACACCCAGAGAAGCAGACGAAATCGGTGGTCAGGGACAGGCGTCGATCGATCGGGATGCAAACGTCGTTTCGAGGGCGAGACAGTACTCAGAACCAGGGAAAGCAATCAGAGGTTGAAAGCCAGGTAAACACAAGAACGAGGAACAGGGTGCAAGGGATAAAACGCTGAATTCGCAAGCCGAGGCGCTGCGAGATTCCGCAACTTTGTGCCGGAACGGCGCTGCCTTTATCCCTGGCCTTGTAGATTGTCGTCAGGTGCGGCTGCTTGGCTTGTGGGCGACAGTCAGAGTTGTGCTGCCGCTGTCAAAACCCATGCCGCCTTCTCTGTAGAAAGTATTATGTTCTTTGTAGACTCTAGGAAAATCCGGGTGATTTCCTTTTGTAAGGCATAGGCTTGTAGAAATATTAGTACTGATAGGTGATATAGCCGTATAGATGTATTTGTTAAAAACATAGCCGAGAGATGTTTTTGTGTTTAATGTCCAAGCAGACCTTAGTTTATACTTCTTATTTTTTATGACACAGTGGTAAGCAGAACCCCGGCTGAAATGTACATGTTGTAACTAATTAGTCAATCCCTTCATCCCATTCCCTTGGAATGAAACCACATTCCCCTGGCACAAGGGGGACTCCTTCACTGAATGGTGTACCTTATGTGCTACCCATGCTCAGAGCTGTAGGATCCAGTCTTTGCCCTGGAAGAATCCCTTGGCCAACTCATCTCAATACTTTTTAATGTTGGTTTTGATGTATACCAGCAGTGCTTAAGATTCCAGTGTAGTAAATGCAGATAGCACACATCTCTATGGCACAGAGACATACTTAAGCAGGAGTGGATAGCCATGAGCCTTTCACACAGCCAATTTGAAGGCAAATCTGGCAGTGCCGGCCACTCAGGGCAAAGCCCAAGCAAGCATCCAAATTGCAGTCTCCCCATAACTGTATAAAAATAATTAACTCTGACATCTGTTTTTAACACTTTCCTCATAGTTTTTTTGGACTTGTGCCTTTACTGAGCTGTAAGGTGGCTGGAAGAACAAGGACTAGCCTGAGGATCGTGTACTAGTGCAACATTTGGAACGCCACATATGTTTGAATAAGCGCAGAGGTGAAGTTTCACTGCTGTGACATAGACGCGCTTCTCAACGCATTACGTACGCTCTGTTATATCCACAGTGTGTTGTGGGTTAACTGTTAAATGTCGTCCGTTGTGCATTGAGGTCTTATTTCTTGTATTCCTCTACTGTATCTTCCTGTACTGTATATAATACCTGCTGCATTATTGCACTCTGTCAACTTGTTTTTTCTGTCCGTCAGTTGGCGCTGTGCTTTTCGTGCATTAACATCTAGAGTAACTGAAGCTTTTCCTGCACCTGTAAGACCTTCCGTTGAGACTTGAGAAATGAATAGCACTTGGGGTTTTTGTAGCTTTGGGGAGCAGTTTTGTTAAGTGCCCATTAGCACTAAAATATTCTGCCTGATACAAGCATTTGGGCCAACTTTTCAGATTTTATTATAGGGAAACTCAGTAGAAGGTGCTGTTTCTGTACTTTTGCGTATGTTTTTTTCAGATTTATTCACCTTCATCCATGGCGACTTACACCTATATTGCAGTATGAAAATAGAGCATATTATAACTCCAAAAGCACAGGCTCTGCTAAATGAGGAAATGCAAAGGTTTCCCGCAGCCTTTTCACACACACACACACATTTTCAGAACCGCTTGTCCCATACGGGGTCACGGGGAACCGGAGCCTACCCGGCAACACAGGGCGTAAGGCCGGAGGGGGAGGGGACACACCTAGGACGGGACGCCAGTCCGTCGCAAGGCACCCCAAGCAGGACTCGAACCCCAGACCCACCGGACAGCAGGACCGTGGTCCAACCCACTGCGCCACCGCACCCCCTATGCAGCCTTTTCAACGTTTGCCAAATACATTTCCTTGACTGCCTTTGCACATGTGTGTGTGTGTGTACTCACACACTTTTTCCTCTGTCCATCTCCACTTAAAAGAACGGTCAGTGGTGCTGCCAGTGTTATCTCCCCCTTTTTCTCATCTCTCCTGCTGCTATGCCTGCCTGTCATTCTAAGCTCTAAGGTCTACAGCCCTTGCCCACCTGCTATATGCTATATTTTCTGGGGGTCCAAGCAGTCCAAAGGCTATAAATTTAAAATTGTGGCCACAATGGAGCACATGTGTGAACTCACTCAGGCCATGGAGGTAGGAGTGCTGCTGTGGGGGTCACTCAGTGACTCTGGGGTTTCTACTGCCTGTGCCCACACCCCAGCTCACTCTCGGCCACCCAGGTAAGCTTCAGTGTGATAAATCTACATAGTTTCTTCACCTTAAAAGCATAAAGGGTAACTTTTTCAGTTCTTCATTAAACAAAAAAACCTGAAATTATTATGGAACCAAATTTTAAATTACAAGTATCACGATTTACAAGAGGGCACGGTGGTGCAGCGGGCTTGGCCAGGTCCTGTTCTCTGGCAGGTCTGGGGTTCGAGCCCTGCTTGGGGTGCCTTGCGATGGACTGGCGTCCCGTCCTGGGCGTCTCCCCTCCCCCTCCAGCCTTGCGCCCTGTGTTGCCGGGTTGGACTCCGGTTCGCCACAACCTTGCTTGGGATGAGCGGTTTCAGACACTGTGTGTGTGTGTGTGTACTTTAGTACAAGACGTTTACAGAGAATTAAATGGCATGTTTTCAGGCAGGAGTGCTTGTGATATAAGGAGTATATGACAATTGGGATCGTCACACACAATTAACACAGACTGAACAGCGTAAATCAAATGTTTCTAGCATGATAGACTTTTCTGAGTGATGCAAAATACAGAGCAGCGACAGGATACAGCAGCTTGGACTTTTGTGCGAACAGAACTGCTTTTGGAATAGTGCTCTTTGAATACAAGAGCAGACTGCAGTGATATAAAAGGGCCCCAGCATGCTAGAGAGGAAACACAGCGGTAGATCTGCTCACTAACTGGAAGCATAGAAAAAGATTTTTTAAAATTCACTTTAGCCAAATTCGAGCGCTTAGATGAAATCCCACTTTGTTGGTTCGTTTCAGGATTTTGGTGATGTAAATAACGTGTATGCCAGAGAATGGAATGCTGTTACGGACCCTCCTGAAGAAATTCCACAAAAGCTATAATTTGCTAAATTAGATGCGAAACATAAAATCTGGAGATGCACTCAGGGTCTGCCAAAGAGTTTTATGAGACTGTTTTCAGGTTTAATTAACTGTGAAGTGTTTTAAGCAGCAGCATAAAGGATCACTTGTTTCCTAAATGTGGAGAACCAAGAGGATGTGCATAAACAACACCCTACACTTGTGGGATAGCAGTTTGTCTTTTAAATGTTACCATCATTACTCCCACATGTCATAAATCACAGGGTGGCCTAGCCA
Source organism: Scleropages formosus (assembly GCF_900964775.1). Taxonomy (NCBI): domain Eukaryota; kingdom Metazoa; phylum Chordata; class Actinopteri; order Osteoglossiformes; family Osteoglossidae; genus Scleropages; species Scleropages formosus. The sequence continues at coordinate 11,790,810 of NC_041816.1, forward strand.
CTTGCTGTATTGAAAAGCAGAGGAAGGCATCTGAGAAATGAATCAGTTAATCTTGGATTGATGACACTAAATCCAGTACAGATTTGTGTTGGCCATAAGCACAGTGCCTCCATTAAGGTCAGGAAGACTTGCAGTTGGCACACACTTCAACTGAGGATACACAGCTGAGGTCTTCTGCTGCAGTTCCCTGAATTTTGAATTCATTTATTCACTTCATACATGTTGGACATTCTTTTGAGGGTTTTTTGTCCATTGCAAATTCATTTTGAAACATATCCCAAAAGCCCCAGAACCCCAAATATTGTATATGTTTGTACTATATATGTATAGAGAGAGAGAGCGAGAGAGAGGGAGAGATATGTATATGTATGTATTGTGGCCTATAGAAAGTTGTAGACATACCAGCGAGAACTGAACTCCTGGACTGCACTAAAGGCAAACTTTGGCACATCCCTGTTTTTCCCTGTTTTCCTCTGGGACTCCTGACCCTGTTGACAGGGCTCGTGTTCCCAGCCACAGTGCCTGTTACAGTGAGGGACCTCAGCCAGAGGGAATTAGGAGAGGAATGAATTCACAGTGCCCCACTCTGTTGCTGGATATCAACACATGCAAGTGACCCTGGGTATTCGTCTTTGGAGAGTCGTGTCCTCTAAGGCCGATAGAGAGGCAGGGTCTTCTCGGTTGCCGCACCAGTCGCTAACTTTCATTATACGCTCTTGAATCAATGTCTATTGTCTTGTGACAAAGAGTCCCATGCACAGATTTTTCTGCTGCGTTACCCTAACCTGGGAAAAGCCACTGAACAGCTCCATTTGAGTGTTAATGTCTGACAAGACTCTGTTTTACAGTTGGTTTGTCTCTCTCAAATTCATTCTGCTCTTTTGCTTATTTTATTTACCAAATGAAAGGTAAAAAGCCCCCATGCGTAGAATTATAATGAATTGTAAAAAATTCTTTCATTCTTTTCTGTTAAATCAAATGCCTGCAGCTTCTCACTGTGTCTCTCAGTTTCAATTTGCCGAACAGCAGCTTTTTGTTTCTTCACCGAATAAGTTTTTGATAGAACTAAAGAAAACATTGCCGTGATGAAAAGACTAAATACCCGCAGAAAAGACGAAGTACTTCTTTCTTCCATTGCTGTTTGTGAGGAGTCCTGTATCCATGAAACTCCGTATGTTCATGCCTCTCAGAACTAGGTACTGATGATGTTATGGAACGAAGACTCTCCACTTTTACATATTTGGCAAAGAAATGTATTTCAGCACTGTGGGCTACACCTTAAGTTCCCTCTGTAAACATGTGGATGACTGAAGTGTTTAAATTTCTCCCACTTGAAAAATGTACATTTGATTTGCATGAAAGTTCTTATGAATCCTGGAATATCTGGACACCCTTCTGGAAATTATTGGAAAGTGCTACATGATCACACCTGTCATAAATTGTAACCTTCTGACCCTGAGCCCTCGCTTTACATATGTGAACATATTTGCTTTTTCTCTGTGTACCGTCTTTCTGTATGCTTTTCTGACCCTGTGCTGTGCATAAAACCAAAAAAAAACATAAGTATGTAATGTAGGGGTTGCTGGTTCAAGCCTCAGAAGGGACCCTGCTGGATAAAGTTGGAAGCCACATTACATCATCATTAACAGTGGTGAGAAGATCTCGCCTGGAATACTGCGAAAAAGGGCACTTTTTTCTGGATGTGTCATGTCAGATAGAGCCACACAGTTATGGCTATCATGAAGCCTGCTATGGATTGTTAGCATTTTACAGAAAACTCAGTTGATGGATAATGAATAAAATAAGAGAAGGGGAGTATAAGGATTTCTTAGGAAATAATTTTTGAGACGATGGAAAGGTGTTATTAATGTCTAACTTGGCTGCAGGTATCATTTGAACAGCATTCTCCATATATTCATACTTGGAACTGTCACATGTCTGCAATGGTTCATATCACAGCCCAGCAGAAGGTTTAATGTCACAAAGTGACACTTAGAAGTAAGCTTCCCTATTGGTTTAACCTCTGCCTTGTTACAAACCACAGTTCCCTCAGCAACTGAAGTCCATTGCTAGATAGGTGAGGTGGTCCACTGGGAACAGTATGAACAAAAATAGCTTCCTACAATAACTGAATGCTACACAGAACAACTTAAATAAAGCACATTTAGCTAAGAGGAATACAGCCATTGGCAAGGGGTTTCTCATATTTCTTTCCTATTAAAATCTTCAGCTGTCTCCAGTTCATGAACTGTATTTCACAATATCTGTCACTCTTCAGGGACATAGGTATTTCTAATATGCACATGAACAGATTGATGTGCAACTGTTGGTAGCTCTGCATCTCTGTGGAAATTATCTGTAGGGGGCTAAAGGAGGGTTTTGATGGATGTGGCAGTTTCTTAGGGAAACCATGTGTAATTTTACAGGCGAAAGTGCTGTTAGAGATTAATTTCTTACTTGTTCATGTGTTCTTCTGCCCCTAATGTGTTGTGATGATGTGCAGACACAGATATTTGGCTGGAAAAATTGGGGTGGTGGAAAAATTCTTGATTGTAAATCCTTGCAGCATGTTAAAATATGTTTAATAAACTTACAGTGGGTTTAGTTAGTACTTAGATGCATATACAGGGATCCCTCAATTTCCAAAATTAATGTGTTCCTGAAAATGGTGTGGATATCAAAATTTTGGAAACTGAAAGCCTATTTCCCAGTACAATATTTTAAATGGGGAAAAAATAATGCATTCCCAGCCCATCCAAAAACCCCAAATAAATTTTCCCAAATATCACTAAAACACAGTAAGACACGTAATTATCAACCCATAATTTGAGAGTGAAACACTTATATTTATACACTTACTGCTCCTGGGTATTTACCACTTTTATTTTTAAATCATGATTTATATGCTGGAGGAGCAACAAAAACCAAGCAGGGATCCACTGAACACTTCAATCATCATATTTGTTTGTGTATGTGTATATATTCCCGTCCTGGGTGTGTCCCCTCCCCCTCTGGCCTTATGCCCTGTGTGCTGGGTTAGGCTCCGGTTCCCCATGCCCCGTATGGGGCGAGCGGTTCGGATGGACGGGCGTGTGTGTGTGTGTGTGTGTGTGTGTGTGTGTGTGTGTATATATACACACACACACACACACACACACACACACACACACACACACACACACACACACACACATTTTCAGAACCACTTGTCCCCTACAGGGTTGTAGGGAACCAGAGCCTAACCCAGCAACACAGGGCATAAGGCCAGAGGGGGAGGGGACACACCCAGGACAGGACACCAGTCCATCACAAGGCACCCCAAGCAGGACTTGAACCCCAGACCCACCCAAGAGCAGGACCCTGGTCCAACCCACTGCACCACCACACCCCATACATACACACATTTCTAAATATATATGATGACTGAGATATTTATTTATATATATATATATATAATACATATATACATTTATTCATTTAGCAGATGCTTTTCTCCAAAGCGATGTACATCTCAGAGGAAGTATAATGAGTGCATTACATCAATTTGATGCAGACATGTGATTCTAAAGCACACATATACAGTATATATATGATTATTAGACACACTAGTTTTCTTTGGAGTAATAGTAGTAATTTGTCATTCATTTCATTTTAAGGGCCACATGGAACACATGGAAGAAAGAAGGACAACAATATGTTTATGAGCTAAATGTCTTGGACTCAGGGGGGCGTGATGGTGCAGTGGGTTGGACTGGGTCCTGCTCTCTGGTGGGTCTGGGGTTCAAGTCCTGCTTGGGGTGCCTTGCGGTGGACTGGCGTCCCATCCTGGGTGTGTCCCCTCCCCCTCTGCCCTTACGCCCTGAGTTGCCGGGTAGGCTCCGGTTCCCTGCGACCCCGTAGGGGATAAGCGGTTCAGAAAGTGTGTGTGTGTCTTGGACTCTTTCAGTCCTAGTGATTTGTTGTTGGTTTGCAGCTGTAGAACAGTTGAGCTCTGAAGGGTGGCTTGATTTCTGCATAAGCCAATTAGAATATTATTATTCATCAACATGTACTTAGCTGCCACCTTTGTCCAAGGTGACCTACAGTGCTAGATAAGACCTTTGACAGAAGTGCTTCATAAAAAGGCCAGTGTGGTCCTCAAGGTGAACACTGATGTAAGATGAAAGTAAAAACAGCACAAGGCTTAGTAAGAGTTACCCAGCTTTGCACATGTGAAATACGAGCTGCTGACCTCATTACTCTGAAGAATTTGTCCTTGGGGGAGGCACACATTGATTGGTTTCCCATCAGTTTAGCATCCGCTTAACTGAAAACACATTTGGATGAATCTAGTTCTTAACCCTGCTATGATAGAGCTGTGGACAGTGCTTTATGTTTTATCTGAGCAACTCAATTTCCTATCAAATCTGAAGTTTTCTGAGTAGATAATATTGATATTTTTCATGAACCTGAAACCATATTTCTGCTGATCTGCTCAGGACTAATTCAAAGTGATTATTTACTGTAAACATCTAAAAAGTGCTTTTGATGTGTCTAAATAATGACTTAAGCCATGCTTTATTTTCAGGAATATTAATTGGTGCCATACATAAACATGTGTTCATACAAGTCTATTTCTGAAAATGCTTCTTTGATGAATTGTGTTTATCCATTAAAAAGAGAAAATTGCAGTGACAGAAGCGATTATATGATTTCATATTTGATTCCACACAACTTACAGTAGACCAGAAACTCAGCTGAAGTTAAACTTGTTCCTTTAATTCTGACTGTCATATGAAGCACTTCATTGTAATTGTTCTGGATGGAGAGGGGAAAAATATGTCAAACTTTATTTCAAAATTCCTGCTTCTCACATTAATTCTGTAAGAGAATTACTTAGAGACTGGAGAGTGTTGGAAATTTCCAGAAAGAGTGCTTGAAGAGAGCGAGCCCATTTTGATACTGTGGAAACACATTTTGGTTCAGCAAGAAGCAACAGAATTCTAAAAATGTTCATTGTCAATAATTGCTTTAGCTAAACTAATTTTCTTCACGATTCGTCACAACAAGGAATAATGAAAACTTTGTTTTCAAGTAATCTGCAAAATCAATTTTTTTAGCAGTGTTTTATGTTATGAGATACATCCTGCAGATGCACTGGGACATATCATCAGTGATGTGACCTGAAGTCATCAGGTGTTTTGGGTCTTTCAACATCAGACACCTTCGTCCAGGCGACCCAGCTGGGGCTGATCAAGCCCAGCTTGCGTCCCAGCAGCAACTGACCAAGGATCTGCTCTCTTAATCCAGAGCTACCTAATGGCTCTCTCTGTGGCTTCAGTAGCTGATCTGGTGGCCTTCTTCTTTGCCTCCCCTGTTATGCCCAGCAGCGTTATTGCTTTGCACAGCGAGCACCCTGCAAATGCCCGACAGCCCATCTCAATGGGCACAGAGCGTGTTAACTGGCCTTTCCTCCAACATTGTTCCACAGGCTCCTGGTACTTTGCATGTTTCTGCTCGTTGGCTTCCTCCAAGTGCTCTTTCCAGGGCACCGTGAGCTCCAACATGACCAGTTGTTTGGTTGCCTCTGAAAGGATGATCATGTCCAGGTGGAGAGATGTGAACACGATGTGTTCTAGGAACCTCAGCTGCTTGCCCAAGTCCACTCTCAGCTGCCAGTCGGAAGCTGTGATTAGGAGGCGTGTTTTTACTCTACACTGTGGGTGGGTTTTATGGCCAGCCTTGACAAAGAAGATAGTATTCCTTGCAGGGTAGTAATGCTTGGTGGCATTGATGGCTGTGACAAAATGGTCTTCAACTGCATTTAGCACCTGGTTGTAATGCCAACCTAGCGACCTTCTCCAAGAGCTTTTGGACAGTTGTCCAAAGAACACCTCAGAAGGTGTTCCAGAGATCCTCTTCCAGTACAAAGAGGGCAGCAGGGCAATTCACTCTTCCCCCAGACATGGAGTTTAGCCGGACTTGGTAAGATGTCATACACGGCTTGGACCAGGAAATTTACTCGGTGGGAGTCAGTCTGCCGGATGTTTGACCGGGTAACTTTTCGTTGCAGTGCACTCTCCCACTTTGTCCATGCTCCGTACCGATTGAGCCCCACCATCCTGCTGGGTCTTATTTTGTCCATGCCTGCCCGTACTTCCTCTTGAATCATATGGTGCCTACTTTTGCCATGGGCCTTTCACACCTAGGTCTTTGGGAAGGGTCAAAGCCTGCTCTTCCTGTTGCTACCATGCTCCCCAACACCTTCCACCTCAGGCACGACTCTGCTCCTTCCAACTGTTTCTCTGCTCTTCATCTCTGGCCTGTTCGTACCTCAATGCCAGCTGCAGCCACCTTGAGGTCCGTAGAGTCTCTGTACTGGAGCACTTCTCTTGTACGTGCCACCATGAACTCTTCCTGAAGCCCTCGAAATGGGAGTTGCAGGATGTACAGGGCCACGCTACTGATACTCAGAGGCAAGCCAAGCCATCTGCAGAGGTAGCTGCAGATCTTCTTTTCCAGAGACTCAACTATTGTTATGGAGACTGCGTGTATTAACAGAGGCCACAGGAGTCTAGGCAAGATGGTGTATAAATTTAACATGATAATTATCCCTGCTTCTGTTTTTGATTGTCTACATTGCATTTTTTGTTTAGTTTCATGGCTTTAGAGTAGTTTCTGGGCATTATAATGTTATAGTTTCTCTTTGTGTTTTCTCATTTCAGCTAATAATAGTCTTTGTATGCTATATATTTCTGAATAATTCTATAAACTGATATATTTTGGCAGCATTAATGCAATACACACATTTTCTGAACCGCTTGTCCCATACGGGGTCGCGGGGAACCGGAGCCTACCCGGCAACACAGGGCATAAGGCCGGAGGGGGAGGGGACACACCCAGGACGGGACGCCAGTCCGCCGCAAGGCACCCCAAGCGGGACTCGAACCCCAGACCCACCGGAGAGCAGGACCCGGTCCAACCCACTGCGCCACCGCGCCCCCCCATTAACGCAATAATTTTGGCAAAAAAAATTATGCATGCTTATGTACACGTAATTTATTGCTTTCATGTTTTCTGCTAGTAGGAGCCTCTTATGGTTTTCCCCTGTCTAATTGCCTTTGAAGACATTATTTTTGAGCTAGGATGCTTTTGGCGATTTTTAGTTGCCGTGGCGCTTGACTCTACTATACAAAACAGGATATGACATTTTCTTTCCTACACATTCCCAGCAAAAACAGACACAAGGTAAGACATTACTATTAATGAAGCACAAAGTCCCATGAACCTCTTTTTTACCCTGCCAGCCACGTTTAACAGCCTTAATTTTGCTTGAACTTATGCCCTGCTGTGTTGAATAAAGGGATCTCAGGTTTGCTGCCCTTTCTGCTGCTCCTTGGCAGCCTCCGATCTTCAGCTTGGGACAGAATGTTTTTCAATTAGAACAAACGATCCGTCCCACTGAAAGCTTATTTTTGTTCTGGGATCACCTCCCACCCCCTTTTGTTTTCACTTTTCAGTGCTTTCTTTTGTGTATTTTCTCGTATAAAAGTTCAGTAGAAACGACAAAACTGCTCACCTGATCCTGCTTTATTAAACTCGGAAGTACGGCCTATGGGGTCCGTGTTTGTTCAAGTCGCGCGAATGCCATTTCCATTCTGCTCTCCTGCCAGTCTGGCCCCTGGGGCTTGTCTAGATTTTCCTCTATGTGGCCAGAGCTATGGCCTTATGTTTGGCCAGTAATAAGAGTTGCTCCTGCCCCATGCCATCCCTCTTGGCTACAGAGCTCACAATCCATCCTGATGACCTGCTTTCTTGTTCCTTTCTGCGTCCATCCTCTGTGAAGCTCATTGTGGCAAAACTGTGGAACTCTGGAGCTCAAGCTGCTTGTGTGAGTTGGTTCAAGAGCTGACCTCATGAAATGCTTGTTCACACCGCTTTTACCCTCAAATTCAAAATTTTTGCTTTGTTTTTTTTTTTTTTTGGTGTTCCTCAGGTGAAAAATCACAAAAAGTATTTGAGGCTGTAGTGATGTCCAATGTGAGTTTTTTTGCATACTGTTTCACTCATTAAGTAAACAGCAAGGTCAGAATTACATGCAAGAGTTTATTTGAAGGTTGTTGAAAAATAAACCGTTTGATTTATTTTTTTTGATCCTGCAGGTGTTAGATAAACTGAATCTGTTGTGCACATTTGGCACGATGCAGGAAAAACATCATTTTACTTAAGTGAAATGTAAATATGGTGAGCCGAAGGACCTCACCAATAATTGTGAGGAGAAACCTTAATTTGAAAGAGAAAATGTCAGTGGACTGCAGTATATGTGAGGGGGCAGTTCTAATATGGTCCTACAGCCAGAGCTTTGACTTCCCAGCACCCCGCCAACCTCAGTGGGGGATTAGGTTTCATTGGGCTCCGTTTCATCTAAAGGATGATGTCATGACATCAATGACCAGGAATGGCTTTTGTTGATCCCGGTGAGCTTCATTGCTGATAATCTCTAACAAGCTTTGTAGCAGCTGTCTGTTTAGTGGTAGGGGCACTCCAGCACGGGTCCTGTGTCACCAAGGCCTTGCAGTGTCGGAGAAGCACGGCTGCTTGCATTAGAGTAAACTTGCTTAGCCTCATCCTACTCTTTCAGCACCTTTCAGATTTGTTCAGCTGTTCTTATACATGGCTGCATGGTCCTATGACTACACAAGTTGGTCCGTAAGCCAATATAGTTGGAGTAAGGTGCCTTTTGAAAGCTCTCAATTTTAATTTGGATATACTTCCTTCTTTCCAGTTATGTACTGTACGATCTTCCTTTTCTCCAGTTACATTTGAATATTTGAGTCTTAGGGGCTGAACAAATGGATTGTGAAATGTGCACCTTAGTTTTCGTAAAGTACGTTTCTGACCTGGCAGGAGAACAGCGCGCCAGTGTGTTGTGGATTTTCTGATTGCTTGAGAACTTGTCATTTCCCTTTTTTAACAGCTGAGCAAGCAGCGGAGTTCACATAGTAAGATGGGCAGCACCGAAAAGAAAATAGTGTGGACTGTAGACTGCAGGTATTTTTACATTCAGGCTGTAAATGCAGGATATTATGAGAGTTGAAGACATATCCTAATATAATGGTGTCCCCGCCAGGCCTGTGGAAAAGCTCAGTGAAATCCAAAAAAGGGATGGTCTGAAGCCGTATGTGGAAAAAGCTAAAGGCCTTGAATTACCTTAAAGGATTACTTTTCCCCTGGTGGAATTTGGACCGGCACATGAATACAGAAGGCCACTCGGAGATCTGTGAAATATGAAATATGCACATTATTTGATGTCTTCATTCACTAATTTTTGAATGTCTCTGTTCATCATAGTTGATGAACATGAAGAATATAGTGGTAGATTTATATTTGTAATGAAAATCCAGTTTTCTGTTTCAATTTATGGAATTTCATGATATTACAAAAATAGTACAAATATTCAAACACCATTTTAAATACTAATTTCCTTATTTTCCCAAATGCAACAAATGATCAGTTTAACAGTGACATTTACTATTTAAAAGTAAATTTTAATTCATTTTAATTTTGTAGTCACACAAACTGCTGTTTAGCTGTCAGAAATTTATTCTAAAAACAGAAATATTTGATGTATGTGAATTTTCCTAAATTGACATCAAAGTGAAGCGAACGAGCAAATGTCAGACTCTCTCAGCTGATTTATTTGTTATTGTTCCTTCATTGAAGAATGTGGTGCTCATCCAGTTCTCGGGAAATATTGGTTTGTGTGATTAGATCATGTAAGGTTTGTACTCATTTTATTTCTAGCAACAGTATATTGTTATAAAGATTATTTGCTGAAAAGCTAAACAGAAGGCCAGATGGTGCCGATCTAAGAGCTGATTAATGTACTAATTTCTTTTATTTAATTTAAATATTGAACAGTGGCTCAGCAACTGCATGAATTCCTTCATCCAAATACACATCCAATTTGTAGCTGCAGGGCCGGCATCTGAAATGTGACAGCACTCTGTTACATGTGAACGCCATGGGAAGTAGCTGAGCATTTTTGCAGCAACTAAACGATTTCCTGAATGTGTGTGTGTGTTCTTGAGGACAGTCCAAATCTGAATGTCAGCACACACTTATAATACACAACAAATGCATTTGGTTTTTTGTATAATTTTTCTTTCTTTAGTCAAAAAGAATTAATCTTGGAACTAATATATATAAAGTAAAACGTGTCTAACTAGGAGAAATGATTTGGTGACTTATAAAAATGAGTAAATGAAAACTTTTTATCTGCAATTTGTTTTGATTAGGTGAACTATTTACTCAGTTTTAACACCAATACCCATACTTTCCATCAGAATCAGAAGGATTTTGATTCAGTAGCCAGAATGTTGACTTTGATTTATGAGATGTTTGTTTTTTTTAGTAGAAGAGTTGTGTTTGTAGGATGAGGTAAGGTAATCATTTTAATTTGACAATATTTTCATGGTTTAGAAAGAAAATTGCTTTGCAGGAATACCAAAATGGAGTACATAAATATTCTGAATCTTACATAGATTGCGGACAGAAAAATTATACGTTCCATTGGATAAATAACTAGTAGTATGTTAACACAGTTGTTGGGAGAGTCCTCTAAAATATTGTGTGGAAAACTCGTTTTGCATTTGAGGAAGGGTGTAGTTGGGTTGCCACACACTGCTGGATTGCTCATTCACCGGAGACATTGGACACTTTTAGCAGAAGCAGGTCAGTTTAAAATGACAGTGGTAGAAAGCTGTTTTTTTGTACCACAATAAAAGAAACTAGTCTCAGCCTGAATGCTGTAACTGAGTCTTTTAGAACACGTGTAATTGGTCTCTTGGTTGTGTTACAGGAAGTGTGAGCCCCACCAGGGAACTTTTGCTTCTAACATGAGCCATAGATCTGCCAAAATGAGCATTGAGATGACTTGTAAATGTCCTAAATATTTTTCTCACATAGTTAATGGGGTTCTTTAGTGACAAGAAAAGCCGAGTGTTTAAAGAGGGACTTATTTTGTGCCAATGTCTGAAAATAGTGAGCATCTGAGTTACAACTCATGGTTCTGAGTTCAGTCATTGTGACGACAACTTAAAATTTTTATTTTCAGCTCACACATTTCTCAAAAGTTTCTTACAGTGTTGGGTTTCTATACTAAGCTATGGACAGTCGTTTACTCATTTAAACAGCTTGGTATTTTTTTTCTGGAACAGTTCAGGTTAAGTACCTTTTCCAAGGGTACTACAGCAGGAGTGGGGTTCACACCCAGGTCCTTCCACTTTGCCACTCATGGGCCTGTGCTGTATGTATTATAAATATAAAGTTTTTCAGTGTGTTCTGATAGCACCGATCACTTGGCACGAACAGGAGAGTGTTAACTCTTCCAACTGGCATCTCTCTGACCTTGAGCGAACTCTGGTTGACTCTGGCCAATTAAGATGCACTGGGAGGCATGATGGGAAGGTGGCACACCTCTTGCTCAGCTGGACCTATGAGCTGGAGAATGCTGGTTATGCTTCTGATACATATGCCATGTAAATTTCTTTAATAACTCTTTCACCCTGTGCAAATCATTATGCTACATGTCATTGTAACGTGGCTTCTTTCATTCATGCTGCCACATGCAGTATTCACAGAGAACAAATGGTAACTTTGACTGTGATTACAAAGTGGATAACAAGGCATCAGTTAGCTGGGGTTCTTTAGGGATTTTGGTTTAGGTCACAAAGAAGCTGAAAAACTGATATGTGCTTCAGCATGGCTGCAGGATGGTTTTTCTTGACAAATTAAATCCAGTAAGAAGTTATTGGAAAAATGTAGTTGTTATATTAATGGTCGTCTTGTTAAAATTTCCAACCCATGTTTCAGTGCCTTTATCCAAACTCCTTTCCTGATTATATGCCACAGTTTTATTTAGAGAGGGAGCTGAACGTTAGAAAAATCCTGAAAAGTAATGTCTTTGATATAGTGGTCCTGAGCTGGTAGATTTCTACATTACTTTTCTGTCTGTTTGAACTCCATATTACTTGCAGCAGGATAGCAGTGTGTTAAAAATGAGCTGTGGGAATTTTAGAAGGAAGTAGGCTGCAATCAAATTACGATAATTTCGTTTTAATTGATGACTTGGCTGTGTTCAGGATTAGACCTAGGTTTTTATCATGCACAGCACAACTATGGGGAAAAAGGGTAACATAATTTGTGCTAATAGAAACTGCATGTGGTGGGCTATAATTGAATTTCTCAGGGTAGCTTGGTCTTCTTCCAAGCCTGAGTTTTGTTCTTCAGTTGACTGATGCCAGTTGGCAGTAACAATCCCACTGATGAATGTTAATGTCCCTGTTTTACCCTCTGGATCAAACTAGGTCAGGAAGATCCTTATTAAAATAAGCTTTTTGTAAGTGTTACACATCCTGTTGGCGAATTGACTTTATAAATGATTATCTGCCGGGTAACTTTCTAAGAATGTGCTAAAGGATGAGTCCAGTTCATGAATAAGTTAGTAGTGCTTGCTAATTTTTCTTTGAATAAAACTATTGCCTTTTGTTTATTTTTCAGGTCAGAAATATATGCAGAGTATGTCCACTGTAAACTAAAAAGACAGCATTATGAATGCCTCCTTTTATTTTTTTAACATTAAAGTTATAACATTTAGACCATTTATAACTAGTAGGTCAAACAGTGTAATGCAATAACACAGTAGAGCAATAACAGCATCTCATAAATTCTCACTTTGCGTCTACCACCCAACACTCCCCTGGCCCTTAAAGTGAAGATTGGAATAAGTTATGTTCAACACTCATCTGTGTTCTGAAACTTTCCCCTGCCCTCCGTACTGTAACGGTTGTTTAATTCAGTCTTTGCATTTTTAGACAGCAGTGATGTACTTGGCCAAAACCGTTTAAACTACTACTATATGTCATTAATCATACCAAAGCCTTGTGGAATTAATGCAGTCAGATCAATGATGTATTGAGTGAATTTCCTATTTACGACTACAGGTTTACATTTCCTTTATTGCATGTAGAATAACTGCTGAAAAATTAGCGCCCAATGAATAGGATTGCAAAATATTGCAACAGCCGGCACCATTAATCCAGTCTTGGAACACATGTTTGGAACTGGAGGACGAGTGAAATCTTCTGGGTGCTGACTATGTAGGATGGCTTTCTGGAAGAACTGTCGCCTTCATTAAGTAGGTGTAGTATTTCTTTGGCACTGGAGAGGCCTCGTATGAATTAAAGGCTAATATCAGGATTTACTCTTTATGTCTGAAGCCTTTTGTGAGGCTTTCGTTGTGAAACTAAAGCCAACACCATTTTACAAGTGAGAATGTTGTCCACAGATTGCAACAGTGGCACAGTCATCACCACTTCCAAGGGGTTGCAGAATTTTATTTAGTGAGCCCATTGTCGAAGGCACTCAGAGACAGGAAAAAAATGAATGAAACTTGCCGATCTAATCCCATGAAAATTTAAATAATCTGAAAAAGAGATTGGTTTAAGCAAAATTTTCTGGTTAATTTTAATTCCAAAAAAGAAAAATCTGTATGCATATTCACTGGCCTTCTTTAGTATTTACAGTACATTTTACACCACGTCAGTTTTTCAAGCTTGATCTTAGTGCTGTAATTACTGAATTCTTATACCTGCTGCTTATTTTCTTTGCTACAATTTTGCTATAAATGAACATGGTTTAAAAAGGTTGCTCTTAAACATGTTCAGCTATAATACTCTCTCAGAAAATCCCGTACGGATTATATTTTTATTTATAAGCAGGCAGCCCACTGGTGATAAGAAACCAGAGCTACAACACAGGCCTCCTTGCTCTGGTATACTATGAGGACACAGGGGAGGGAAGTGCCAGTTCATCTCATGGCTTTCTTGCATTGTATTTAAAGGATTCCAGGTAGTCAGAAGGCTGGCTGACTTCTCAGGAGCTTCTCTGGCATTGAAGTGGAGATGCTGGATTACTTGCCTCTTTGTAATGAATTATTAAAAATAATCAATTTTCTTCTGAGAGGATATACTCCTCGATAAGCAAATGAGCTATTGCAGACTCCTGATGCCAAGGGCCCTCATGCATGTAGGCGAAGGATGACACAAAGCAGTAATTGTATCGGACAGTACTGCAGCTGTGTTGTCCTGTTTTTTGGGAGGGGAACACATTGAGATTTTAGTATTAGTTGTTCCTCGGAGATCGATGGCTACATTAACTTGGCACACATGTAAAGCACCAAATCCATAAAGGGCCTGATCCACATTTCTTTGTTTAGCTGATCTCAGGTCTCTATGATTACATCATTAATTTCAGCATTCTTGCAAAGATTGATGGGGTTAGCATTAAGACTTTATATAACACACTTTCCTGTTGTTTTTTTTTTTTCTCAATGAGAAATATCTTCCTCACAACCTGAAAATAAGACTTTTCATAGCTTCAAAGAACAAGTGCTCAAATATGCGCACAACATCATCTAAAAACAATTCTTCCGAGCATGTATTTTTTAGGGCACTGTATATCATTTTAATTTTCGGTGCTAATTAGATGTAACTTCTCACATAACTGTCCTGTGTGCTCCTGCTTTAGTTTACCTGTAGCTCTCATTTGCTGCTCAGAGATCTAGATTGTGTGGGTGATTTGACCCCTGTTAATATCGTTAATCTCTAAGAATTTGTGTGATCACTGTATTTCACGCTTCTTTTTGTTTATGCACCCCTGTCCTCTGTTCAGTGCATGTGAGTGTGTGGGTGAAGAAAACTGTGTGGACATACAGTAATACTAAACAGGCAAGATCTTGTGTACAAAGACTCAGTAGGCATTAGATGAGGTCAAAACAAAAGACCTTTATTAATGAATACTTCAGACATGAATCATGCCTTTCAAAATCAAGTATGCACACAGAGTTCTCACTGGCTCACTATCCTGTTGTGTGATCAGCCCAGCTGACTTTCTTTCTTGTCCTGCCTCATTAGAGAGACAAGAACCAGCTGGGCATCCTTACAGCATCTACATACAGGGTTGGACTCCTGCTCTTTCTCCCTGGAAACCTCAGAATGAGCTGTGCTGGACTCTAGTGAACCTTATGTAATGAAGCCTCGCAATTAATAGAAAACACAACCACTGCGTTAAGCAAGAAAGTGTTGGACTTTCACTCAGGAACTGCACAGGCAGATTGCTTAGGAGTTTGGGCCTGGAAATATTTCTAAATGGTAGCGAAAATATTTATTGTAAAAGCTTTGTAGCCTGACACATAGAATTCCAGTGGAAAAGGTAATGGCCATCAATTTATGTTGCATGAAAGTACTGTGCAACCCCAGGTACTTCTGTTTCAGGTAATATCTATGATGTTACGCCTAGAGTGTTTTAGAAATATCGTCTCAACAGACAACAGGATAATCAGTTGGCAGCACATTCCAGAGTGATAAGGATGATTCAGTACTTGCGTGCTGAGCTGAAACCCCAGCTGCTCACTTACCCTCTCACCCTATCCCAGAACCATACACTGTGCAATGCATGCACACTTTTGCCTAAATCCTACTTGCAAGATTTTCTGTTGCATACCAGGTTGTAAAAAAAGAATGATGACCTGTATGATTCGTGACAGCGTGTACCAG
Source organism: Scleropages formosus (assembly GCF_900964775.1). NCBI lineage: Eukaryota > Metazoa > Chordata > Actinopteri > Osteoglossiformes > Osteoglossidae > Scleropages > Scleropages formosus. The sequence goes on from NC_041816.1 coordinate 11,806,406, forward strand.
TCATAGGGAGCGTTTTACACCGGCCGGTTACTGACAAAAAAATCTCCTCTGTGTTACTAGAGAAGCCCACTGACCTTGAATGAATGCATCCTACCTAAGCCCCACATCAGCTTTCTGACACCTGCCAGACAGTTAAAAGTCAACTACCCTTCACGACACGGCTGGGACCGTGTAAACTTCTCAAATATAGGCAGTCTGAGACAGTAGGAACTGGAAACTCTGCCTTTTCGGCTGCTTGGAGGAGAAGATGACATTGCCACCTGTGATCTTTCAGCTCCCACGTTGCACCACTTTAACATTTCAGCAAGAATTCTTCTCCTCAGATAATAAAATGGCTGAAAATGGCCCTTTGCCTTAAATGAAGTAAGACTTCTGTGCGTTCGGATACCTTGACTGGATTACCGAATAAACATCTGAGCATTTGCTCAGTCCAGGATCTTATGTCACTGTTATTATTTCTGAGTAGTTCTTGCCAGCAAAATGATTGTAATGACTAGTGACTGAAGTTTAGTTCCTTTATAAATATTCACAAAGGCAAACTCAGCTATGGCTGACATCAAAAGCCTTCTTCACAAGCCTTACACATTTTGACTCTTCACTTCTGTCCGTCATTTGCATTTTTGTCGTACTCTTTAAAAATTTAACATAATCTCTAATGGAAGCTTAGAAGCACATTTGTTGAAGGGAGCACAGCATCACAGAACAAATCTTTTACAAATAACTGCTGAGTGTTCAAAAGAGATTTTTTTTTCTTTCTAGCAGTCAGCGAGCAGCGCATTTGGAATTTGATGGATGAAATGCGGGAAATCCTGCTTAAGAGGGTCTGAAGATCACCAGCGAAGCCACTCTTTATCCACTTGAGTGTTTGACACAGCTCTCCAGGCCCTGTTGGTTGTCTTCTCCCTTCATACTTGAGTCTTGTCATAGTTTCATCGGTCGCATCCCTGGTGAATGACCCACTTCAAGTTTAATGACCACGCATCCCTAGTTTTGTCATTCTGATTGAGTAAGGAGGAATTCCCGTGTCTGCGAAAAATTACACCAGCAGAGTTTATATTTTTAGCATTAATCTCATATCAGAATGCTGCTGCTTTAAAAAAAGTTTCTTTAGTAGTTTATTTTTAGCCAAAAATCAAAAATAGTGCTCAATCTTATTGTCAGACTCTTGTCACCATGCATAGCAGCTCAGAGAAGAGCAATTGCCTTTATGCGAAAGGAGTGTTTTAGAAGTTTAGGATTTTGGATTTCTGGCCTATTCCACTCTGGTTTTGTCATGTTGATCCAAATTACTATTTTTTAATCAACACAAAATGTGACAGTTATAGAGTGAAGGGATCTGGACTAGCCTGGCTGGATTCTCAAGTCATCCTGGACCCTGGAAGTCACCCGAGCAGCTGGAGGAGCTGTAGGATCTGTCAGTTCTTCAGCCTCCAACTGCTGTGCGGCAAAGCAGGGAATCTTGTGTAGAATTAGTTGCTGCAGAAATATTTTCATTGGCAGGTACCAACAGACATTTAACTTGACTCGAGGAGGCTGCAGAGTTGGGTATCAGATTGCAATAGGGCTTGTCCCAAACGAGGGACTGGAGGGCTCTCTCTCTCTCTCTCTCTCTCTCTCTCTCTCTCTCATACACACACATATACAGCGACGTGTACAGTTTACACAAGATATGGGTTTTTTTCAAACATATTTGATTTTTCAGCCTGCATAGAAGCCGTATAGTTCCTGCACACAAAATGATATTTGTAGCACTCCATTTTAAGTGGCACTGCAGGAAATGCATAGCTAAAGTAAACAGATGAGACGAAGCTTATAAGTAGGGACCTTTCAGAGACCCTCTCTCATGAAATGGATTAGACTTTTGACTTGATCTCTGGTGACTGGAACTGCAGCCAAGGTCTTGCTTGAAGTAATTTTAAATTCCTCTGTGGAAATGACCTACAATTACAGCCAGTAGGTATGACCGATTAAAGAATGAACCTTCTGAGCAGACCATTGTTTTTCTGGACAGTATTAATGGGTGGATGTAAATGGGCATAAAGCACTGATTCAGGGCACGTTTTGTACGCATTACGTGGAATGTGGATCACCATGCCAAATAACGGAGAAGGCTCTCATCATATAACTTCCATCATATTTCAGATGCCTACTGCAAAAAGAGCTTAAGTATTTCATCAAAGGTTGACAATTTTTAGCAAATCAAAACTTGACTGTAAATCTTAGACTGTTAAATCAGACTGTATAGTAATGGAATTGTTTCAGCTTAATAAAACATTTTTATGCACAAATAGTGACAATATTATTACTTTTCTATACTAGTATTTACCATTGTGATTACTTACAGCATGCAATTAAATATGTGCTTCCTGGGTTATACGGATGACACCGAGTAATTTGCACGGATGACTTCATTGGTTTCTATTGCAATTATGAAAAATAGCTGAACCAGGCAGCTTTTTCTGGGCACCAATCTTCAGGCCCCCAAAGAGAGTTCAGAAAGATGCTATCTCATTGACATGGCTTGCTTTGAAAACTGCGTCTCACTTGGACTGCTGAGGTCGCTGACATAACACCATGCTGGGACGCCAACTTTCCTATTATTAGTGAGTCCAGGCCAGGAAAAGCCAGCTCTCCCCTGGCTTGTAAATATAAACAAGATACCTCAAAAAAAGATAAAGCCGGGAAGGTACTCGGAATGGAACCTCCAGAGTGAGATGATGGCCATTCCTTGCCGTTCTCCTCTGTGCGGTTGGCTTTCTAGGGCTGCAGTGGAGAGTGCCACAGGGCTGCTGCCATTTCTTCATCCAGATGGAGGGGGAGATGTTGTTTACAAGATTGTAGCCCCACCTTTATGGCCCGGAGCTGTGACCTCAGCTGGAATTTGGGCCGGGCGTCAGCACACACAGGAGCTCTTTGTTATTGTAGCCAGAGCCCAGCAGTCTGTTCCCAGCAGCTCAGACCCTCCCACTTAAGATGAGACATAACTCCGAAAGACATGGCCCCCGTGCAACTTCAACCGCAAATAGTACACTTTCTGTTTTTGATAAACTACTCAGCTGAAGCTGAAGTAGTTTATTTCAAGCCTTTCTTCTCATTAAATGACTACCTGCAACTTTGTCCTGCACTGATTTTTTTTTTCTTATTTTGGAAATAATCCATCTCTCTTTAAACTCTCATTGTTATGTATTTGTCATTTGAACCCTTTATTTGCAGGCAATGTAATGCATTTGATGAATATGGCTTTATTCTATTTTCATATAACTAAATATGGCTTTTACCACAGATGTCAGACCTTTCCAAATTATCTTAATGAGCAGTGTGCAAATCTGAATGTTGCTTACATTATCAAACCGCATTTCTGTTTTCTTAGATTATGGCTCTGGCAATGTAAGCAATGACAGAACAGGAAAATCATAAATCTGAATTATATCCAGGGCACAGGAACCAGATTGTAAGAGCTGAATGTTACTATGATCATACACTGGTTAACACTCATTCTCACTACACTTTTTCTACAACAATCAACTTGGAACTAACAATATGTCATGCTTTCTATTATAAAAGCTTTGCTGTCCCAAAGAGTGACGCAATAGTCCTAACATGCAAAAGCTGAACATAAAAGAGGATAAACAGAGACTAAAAACATCCACAAGTCCTTAAACTTAGCCTTCGTACATCTGTACAACTGAATATTTCAACGTGCTGAATTAGAAGTTTCAAGTACCAGATGTCCTGTCCTTTAATTTTCATCACAAAAAAGACTGTCCTTATTGTCCTCACGAAAAAGGTTTTGATAATTACAAAAAATTAAGTGCAAATATTTAAATCAATTGCTGTGTTGAATCAGTCAGCGATATAATTAAAAGTAGAACATGTATAACTGCTCTGAAATTTCTCCAACTCAGTTTTTTTCATTATGGCATTTTTAAGTGTTGCACTCTATTGTTGTTGCAGGTCAGAAGATTATATTGTCAGGTTAGCCGGTGACACATGTTGAGAGTTAAGATAATTGCACGCAGTTAACATGTCAGAGATCACAAGGATGCTTCTTATACTGAGAGTGGATTAAAATAAAACTTTTTTTAGGTGAACAGCGGGCTGTTTCAGACCTGCTTTTAAAGACCTCCCCATGTAATCAGGTCCAGTTTATCGAATGCATTAACCTCTTTTAAGAGCTATTCCCTCTTTTTCTCCTTTTAACAGCTTTTTTTGGGTTTAGTAATGTTTTCGTTCAACTAGTCAGCTGGCTACACATTGAAAAGCAATTGCTTTTATGACTTAAGAAACAGACATGACTTTATAGATGTATTTAATGTAACATGTTTTTAATGTATCTGCTCCACAAACCAAACCTGTTCCATCTGGCCCATTATACCTCGGTATCTGTGTGTAACTGTGTAGGAGTCAAAAAAACCTACTGATGCCAAATGGACGATATTGTTATTTTTTATGTAAAATGTAGAAAAATCTGAAAAATGAAGTCCCTTTTGACACTCTTTTCTACCAAGGCATCAGCCCTTTTTACTTCACCCTTGCCGCTGTGCTCGTCCTGCAGGCTTCAAGGATGACACGGTCAGATGAGGATGGGGACGACAACTGGGATGCCTGGGGCACCTGGAGCGAGTGCTCTCGAACCTGTGGAGGCGGGGCCTCCTATTCCTTGCGTCGCTGTCTTAATGGAGAGTGAGTAGCCCCTTTTCTACAGACCTGTCTATTCTAGAGTGATAGAGTTACATAGAATTACATTCCTCAGCTCTCTGTCTGACCTTCTAGTGGAATTTGGCACTTTTCTAAAATCCATGTGTAATGTTACATTCACTGAGTAGTGCTAGGAGTGCAACCAAGAGTTGAGATGAATTCCACCTGTTCTACATATCATGTCTTTCCTGTGTCAGGGTCCATTTGTGGTCCATTATGGAATATAATGGGAAGAGAATTCTGTAACCATGGCAGGAAATATCAAGAAAACACTGGGGCCACTGAGCTGGTGCTATTAGTCCATCTAAATACTCATCATTCTCTGTGATAATAAAGGGCATATTTCTGTAACTGCACCAGGAAATTGTGGTTTATTTCATATGTTGTATTCTCTTAGCATACACTGAAGGCTTCCATCTGCTGTATGTGCATTAATAGGAGTCCAAAACATTTTAAACAAGAGTGAACAAAATCTCTCACACACACACACACACACACACACACACACAGCGTGAAACTGCTTTCCTGAGTGGGGTCCCGGCGAACCAGAGTCTAACCCGGCAACACAGGTTGCAAGGCTGGAGGGGGAGGGGACACACCCAGGACGGGACGCCAGTCCATCACAGAACATCCCAAGCGGGACTCAAACCCCAGACCCACCAGAGAGCAGGCCCCAGCCAAACCCGCTGCGCCACCACACCCCCCTGAACAAAATCAATGACCTGCTGTTTTATACATATGGTTTCTTTCATCTGATTGATCCAAAAGGCTTTGTGACATTCTACATATCAGGTATCTGAACACGTAAAATTAATGATTATTATCTAAATTTTATGTGTTTTATTCAAATTTTGAGCATATGTGTCGTTTCTTGTCAGACCTGACCGGCTCTGAATAACTATAATAAATACCAAGTAAAGTATCAAATGCCAGATTCAAGAGTTCACACACACACGAATGGTATCAATTAAATGAGATCCATAGATCATAAATTCCAAAAAGAAGTGTAGAACTTGTGATAATGACTTGCAGTGAACTTGGTTAAAAGGTGTAACACAACATGACATGATAATCTATGTTGTATAATTACTTTATAAAAAAAATCATAATGAACTACCAAATTTTGGAGAGGAACACAAAAAAGAGAAAGTTGTCTGTAACACAGCCCAAGGTTGAATACAAGCCTGAGTGCAGATATGTTTCTCAGCTCCTTTCCACAACACTGGAGTTATTTTCCCTATTGGGCTCCGAGTAGCTCACCTGGTGCAGTACCTCAGCACTAGTCCTGAATATAAAATTGATAAAGGATCCATGTAACCTCGAAAACATGGAGTACGTGCAGTCAGCAGCAAACCATTTTCAGGCTGGTGAGATTTCTTTCATAAGCCACAGTATTTAATTTTTCTTTGCATACGTGCAGTGCAGCATATTTCAGATGGTCATCAGTCTCAGCAAATTTCATTTTCCATGGCATGATGTTATGATGTTAATGTTCATTCATATATATGCACGTTTAAATAAGAAATAGGGAAGCTGGTTTGGGGGACAGCACAGGAATGCACTGTCTCTGGCTTTATCGTGCTGTGCTGTTGCATTGAAAACTGCAGAATTCTCCTGAGTGTAAATGGGTTTGCAGTTGCTTGTAGCTGAAGGTTCCTCAGATATTCCCTTTGAAAAATTTCTAGGGGAATCTTGTGTGGAAAAAAACAAGCAGTAGCGGCTTTGTGTATGAATGAAAGTAGCAGAATGGAATGAGGTGAAAGAGTGATGTCGGTCATTGATTTATAAGTGCGCTATTCCAATTAGGCAAGTTCAGGGATTCGAGGACACTTTTCTGTCTCTTGTAGAGTATGAGATAATACGAAAGTGATTTATTCGGGTTGTGTTTGCTCGGTAGTCCCCTTTGTCCGTCGCTTCTTTGACCCGTGACTGCCCCTAGCGGCTCCCTGAGTGGTCCCCGCCTTCCAGCACACAGGCGGCCAAGGTCAGATTAGGCTGGGGATTGATTGTACCCAGTCGACAGAAGCCAGATCTGCGGGAGCGGCCCAGCAGGGCTGATTCACAGTGCCATTAGAACAACATTTTTATTTACGTGCCGCTGCGCCTGTTCAAGTGTAGCCGGGCGGAAGGGAGCAGGTGTCTGGGTTTAGCTTAAGCCCGAACCATCTGTAGACGTTGAAGGAGAGCAGGAAGAAGAAAGAGGGGAGAAGGTTTTTTGAATAATCTGTTTAGATCTTGTTCCTTTAGCATTTTGCCTCACTCGCGCCTCTCTAGTCACAACAGGAGATAGAATTTGGGGTATGTCTCGGTCCACAGTTGTTCTTGGACCCCGAAGCGCCGTGCCCACTGCTTTTTCTGGTTATAGTCCTAAGCCCCTTTGGCTCCGGTGAGCTTGGCTCCTCCTTACAGTAACACCCAGACAGTAAAGCCTCCCCAGGTCTCACACCCCATTTTTGCCAGCAAGAGGACAGCGGTCTGCTTACTGGAAATATGCATGTCCTACAGCTGTCTTTTGACACTTAACTGTTCATCCCAAATTGAGTTCCCTATTGCCAGAGTTTGCATATGAACTTAAGCCACTGGACTCAAGCCCAGGAACTCCTCTGAAGATCCTCAGCAGTAGTTTCAACATTGTGGTTGGTATTCTGTGTTGCCCAAGCAGTACTGCCCCAGTTTCTTTGACATCCAGAGGCACAGAAAGATCGGTTAAATTGTTATTGTTGCTGTTAGCGGTGAAAAAAATGCAAAAAATTAAATGAAAATTTAAAGGATATTAAGCCAGTACTGTTTCTTTTTGTTTTTGGTTTTTCTCAAAGCCATGTCATTAAGTGTGGCAGAGCATAGTGTAATTAATCCTTTATTCTGAAATAAATAAATGTATTACGAGCTATAACTTTTCTGCAGTTAATAATAGACTATTGAAATTAAGACAAGGAACCCACATATTTAAACGTATTTGTATATATTATATTGCTCATTGTGCAGCTGTGACAGCTAACCTTTTAAACTGGTCCGCTTCGCATAGAGCTGTGAATACCTGGGTTTTTTTTTTTTTTTTTTGAGAAAGCCAGGGTAATCAGCAGGAGCAATCTTCACTCCTGCGTCTTATTCTGTGTATTCACTGTTGCGACTGTTAAGGGTCAGTCATTGCAAATCTCAGAGATCCAGAACAGACTGGCAGAGGACTGATTCTATTTACTCCACGTGTTCTTGTTGAGACAGATGCAGGATATGGGTTGTTTTTCATAATTCAGACAATTAAGAAGGGAGGACCAAGATATCTTGGGGCAAAGATATTTGTGATCTCAGTGCCTGATGCTTTACTGAGGATTACATTCACATTCTTCCATAAGCTCTTGAGCACTCTGCTATTACAGTGCCTTAGTCATCTTTACTCTTATGTTTTGTTGTATTATATTTCTCTTTATGGGAAAATCAATACATCCATTTGTTTTTCTTTTAACAGAAACTGTGAAGGTTTAAACATCAGATACCGAACTTGCAGCAATCTGGTGAGTTGGCTACATCGATACTGAAAGCATTATAGAAAGGTTTGATTATTGAATTGTGCTGGGAAAAATCAATTTCTTAGGTAGGACTGAAGTCTGTGCCACAGTATCGCTGGCAATGGTTGTGCCCAACTTACTCAGCTTGCTCCATGTGGATGTGAAAACTAACTGAATAACATTGAAGAGTTTTGCAGTGAAAGTCAATATTGATATAATCTTTTCAAAGTAAAGGGAAAAGCTGATATTAATTCACATGTAGTCATTTAGCCTACTGATCCTCAAATGCTAGCAGAAAGGGAGGTAGGAATGCAGACAGGTAGGATGTCCAGGCAGGAGTTCCTCATCACATCACACATGTAGACAGGATGGCACATCATCCCCTTCTTTGTGGAAAAGGTACTCTGTGGTGCTTGTTTTTTAAATGAGTCAATTTCTCATTCACTTCTCTAGGACTGCCCTCCTGATTCGGGGGATTTCAGAGCCCAGCAGTGCTCTGCCCACAATGATGTCAAGTACCAGGGTCGTACCTATGAGTGGATCCCTGTGACGGACGACCCCTCAGCTCCCTGTGCCCTGCGGTGTCAGGCACGGGGACATGAACTGGTGGTGGAGTTGGCACCCAAGGTGCTGGATGGTACCCGCTGCAAGACAGACTCCCTGGATATGTGCATCAGTGGGGTATGCCAGGTGTGTATTCTTTGCTTCTGCTTCAGTGCCCTTAGTGGGCTGCCTTCGAGTTCCCACATGCGTACATTAGTTCTATGGCCATCAGCTGTGACCCAATCCATTCCGTTCCATCCACTTAGGCTGGACAGCCTTTTCATAAATACTTTGCTTCAGAGGCATCAAATAGGCTTCCTCCCTTCTACTAACTAAAGAGAACATTCAATAACCTGCTTTTAAAATGTGCTATATGAAATTGAATATGAATGATTACTCGATCACTGATGGATTTCGTCAAGTTTGTCTCATCAGGCCAGGGTGGCTATGTGAAAAGATGATTGATTGACTGAGGTCATGTTAGGGAATTGCAATAAACAACTGCTTTCACTCACTCTTTCTTTGTGGGTGAAAAGACATGAGGAAGTGGAGTTTTAGATGTTAAATTGCACTCTCCCTCATATAGTCAATTTTCTTTTTAGCAGTAGTAGAGTGCTTCATTGATCTTGAGCACAGTGATCTGATTTGGTAAGTAGTCAAAAGTGAAATGAAATGGAACAAATCTTTATCACAAGGTAACGGAGAGTAGTAGCTGAACTTTGGCTGATCCTCTATTGGCTTGTCTGATCTGCAGCCCTGTTCTACCAGAAAGTGCTCCACTGGTTGACAGCCTTCTATGAATTCCCCTCCCCGTAGATCAAGTTAATAGAGGCAGGTGAAGAGGGAAAGGAAAACACATTCAATAGGTACTTATTTATGGGTTTCAAACTTAGGTACCTGGAAACAGGGACCAACTTTCAAAGGGGCCACTGCTCCAGGAGACAGACATGGGGTGATTAGACAGACAGAGAGCCGGTTTTACCTGACCGTGACTTATACACTGGCAAAGTGCCAGGACTGCTTGGAGATTGAAAAGTGGGTGGCTTTTTGAAAAACTGACTTTTTTTTCTTTTAAGTGCTTTTTATCTATTGGGCTATTACATACCTTTTGGACTGATCTTTATTTCACATACACACACACACTTTCAGAACCGCTTGTCCTATACGGGGTCGCGGGGAACCAGAGCTTAACCCGGCAACTCAGGGCATAAGGCTGGAGGGGGAGGGGACACACCCAGGACGGGACGCCAGTCTGTTGCAAGGCACCCCAAGTGGGACTCGAACCCCAGGACCACCGGAGAGCAGGACCCGGTCCAACCCACCGCGCCCCCGCGCCCCCGCCCCCCCCCCCTGATCTTTATTTCACACTATGAACTTATACTGACTTTTAGCACTGAAGTTAAAATCTGTTCAATTTGAAGTATAAATGAAAAACTTTCACGGACAGCATTTTCTCTATTACTAACCCTATTTTTTGTTTGTCTGTACATGTAATTAGTGCCAGGGATAACTCTGTTATGTTTAATGCATATATTCATATAATATTTCTTCTGCGGGCACAGCATTTGTGCCTGATGCGCTTTTAAAACATTTTCCAAAATCACTACTTGTTTAGTTGAATGAAAAACCAATTCTGTAATGAGAACAATCAAACAACCATTATTTCACCATAGGAGTCATAAGAAGCTGTCTAACAAGCTTCAGCAAATGCTGGTTGATTAATTTTCAGAGGTGATGCCATTAACCTCAGATATGTGCCATTGCGGAGAACTTCTGCCATTGCACAAGGCCGTGTTTGAAAAGGAAGGAAAGCGGTGCTGTTTTCTGGTCTAGCTCGAGCGTAAGACAGCCCATGAAATTGGACTCCTGAGCTTTGTGGCCTAATGCACTGCTGCTTTGATATGACGATGAGCCTCGAGGGAACAGTCAAGAGTTCCCGGATATTTATGAGATATGGTATGTACGGATCTCATAGACAGACCCCAATAATCACGTTTACACTGTAGGACTCCTCTCTGCCAGGGTAGTTTGTTGATAAGAGCTGGTAGGTTATAGCAGACAGGAGGGTTCTATGATGTCTGAGCTCAGCGTCTACCTTGCCAGACTTTGGCATCTGTGATTCCTCCACCTTATTAAGAATGGCTCATGGCGTGGCAGAATAATGATATCACCTGCAGGCAGTAAATGCTTCAAACCACTGTTCCACAGGGGCCTTGGGAGGGTCTTCCTGAGTGTGTCTGGGTTTCTGTAACGTAGGTACTGAAGAGAGGAGGTGTAATGAAACCCAAATGGTGACCTCCCACTGAAATGGAGACCCTCACAAGTCGTGGATGCAGAACTTGGCAGGAGAGTGGGCATTGGCACAGGAGTGCAAGAGGTGGGCCGGAAAGGAGCCCATGATGGCATCTCCTGGTGATGGATGGAACTGGAAATGAATGGGGAAGCTGGCCCCAAGCTGACAGAATGAGGCCAGGTTCCTCTCAAAATATATAAATGATAAAAAAAGGAGGGGCCGTGGTGTTAAAATAAACAGAGCTCTCGAAAAGGCAAGGGTGCGTGTGTGCGTGCGTGCGTGTGTGTGTGTGTGTGTGTGTGTGCGAGGCACCCTCCACCTGACTGTTGTGTTACTGTTGGCAGGCGGTGGGCTGTGATCGACAGCTTGGGAGCAACGCCAAAGAGGACAACTGCGGCGTCTGTGCCGGGGACGGCTTGACATGCAGGCTGGTGAGGGGACAGACCCTGTCGCACGTCTCTGAGGAAGAACGTAGGTACACGTGCAGGTGCTTGTGAAAACACACTCTCTCCCGTCTCAGTACCAACCACTCTCTGGCATGCGTGCCGCGCATTGGCACCTGTCTCACGAGTTTGGTTCCCAGCTATTGCTGGCATCTCAAAGCGGTTTATGGCTGGACATCACTGTTTTTGTGGCTTACACGGTTTATTTACGAACGCGTTACTGTTTGTTTCACTTCTGCACTATATACTGGACAAGGCTAAGGAATCTAAATTTCAAAACAAATTTCCCTTCATTTCTTGTAGGTTTTAAACTTTCTATAAAGAAAATCTTGTCAGATTTTTTGCTGCCGCTGCTATGCATTTTTCTCATTTGTAATTGCAGTCGTTTTGGTTTAATCACGCGTGATAAATTATTGGCTTTACCTGAGAAAATCAGCAGCAGTTTTAGTCAACGTCATATAATCCCTAAAAGCGTATTATATCTAAATGGGATAGCTGTAGTATGCTAAATTTTTTTCTTTTGCAAATAATTAAATACATTTTGTTTTATATTGTTTTTTTCTGTGAACATATTGTAATCACAAAATATGAAAAACTGGTGAAACGCATTGAGCTCTGATGGTCAGGCAACAATCAGGCTGTGTTTGTACTACTCTTCGAGTATTTTTTTTTTTAAAAACAAAACAGAACAGAACTGGGCCACCACAGCGTACAAGTGCTTTCCAGTGGAAATAGAAATGGTATTATTCAGTCTTCAGCACTGATCTTTTAGTGACTGCTATGTTGCTTTTCTGTTCCAAAATTTGAAGAGGTTGGATGAAGAATCACTAAAATGTTTATTTTGGTTTTTGTTTCTCACAAATCATGCCACACTTACAATTGCTTTAAAAAAAATATTGGGGGGGCACGGTGGTGCAGTGGGATTGGCCGGGTCCCGCTCTCTGGCGGGTCAGGGGTTCGAGTCCTGCTTGGGGTGCCTTGCAGTAGACTGGCGTCCCGTCCTGGGTGTGTCCCCTTCAGCCTTATGCCCGGGTTTTGCTCTGGTTCACCACGAGCCCGCTCAGGACAAGTGGTTTCAGACAGTGTGTGTGTGTGTGTGTGTAAAAAAAAAAAAAAAAAAATTGTGCAGTAGCTGAACCTAATCCTTTCTGTTCCTGCTAAGGAAGGTAGCCTAAATAATAATAATTCGCCATAGGTCTGTGATGACATGAAGGCATGATTTCACACAGTAGTTCTTGTGGTTTCTGGTCTATCTTTCTGCTTATCTTATCTTCTGGTCCCTCCTTGCTGTTACTTCTTGGGACGATATCTGATATCTCCCCTTCGCTGATTCTCTAAAAGCTTAACAGATAAAGGTCAGCTCAGCTGATCAGTTCAGAAACTTGGTCAGCCTTTTTGATGTTGAGTTTTGATGGTGATACTTCATATGTGATTTACAATTTAAAATTAAGCTTACATCTGTGCTGTGTTCCCTACCAACTATTATGCAGTATTGCATGAATATCTCTTCTGGTCACATCACAGAATACTTCTGGGGAATGTTCCTCAGACAGTTAAAGCAAAGCTCTGAAATGTCATTAAACACATTTCATTGCAGCCATAAATTCAAAAGCTTGCAGGGTGTGCTTCCAAAGGTAATTATTTCTGCGGGACTGAAGACATTGGCAGCCACCCAGTAATGGCTAATTGCTAGCCTTGTTTCCCCTTGCCAGAGTGAAAAATTGGTTTTTCACGCTGTGGAAAATAACTTTAATATTCAGCCTATTCATAAACCTTGCACCATTCCTAAATGATTTTCTTTTACATGCTTTTAATACTCATGACCATAAAGACTTTCTAACTATGCTGGTGCATGGAACATTCTCACCCTGCTGAAGTTGAATAAGGGCTTGCAGTGGCTAAAGTGTAGTTTCACAAGCGTTGTGCTGTTTTTCGAAGAGTATCTGTGTGTGGATGTGTGTGTTTCAGATGAGACGTTGTTCACGCATCTGTGAGTCTTGAGTGATGGCGGTGAAACTAGTTTGTTTCAAGAATGGAAAAACTCACCCGTTAATCCCACAGTGTTAAGAAAAGGAAGCGGTAAACTTCCTGGCTATGATGCTGTTGCGAAGGGTATTATCTAGTGTACGTGTGGCAGTGCGTTCACACAGATTTTTCTGTATTTTCTTTTCGAGATGAAACTCCCAAAGGTGGTACTGAGTTCAGACTGATTTTGCAGTCCAGGGATTCTACAGCAATTTATTACACCAAAATAAATATATATATATACACACACACACACACTTTCTGAACCGCTTGTCCTATACAGGGTCGCGGGGAGCCGGAGCCTAACCTGGCAACACAGGGCGTAAGGCTGGTGGGGGAGGGGACACACCCAGGACGGGACGCCAGTCCGTCCCAAGGCACCCCAAGCGGGACTCGAACCCCAGACCCACTGGAGCGCAGGACCCGGTCCAACCCACTGCACCACTGCACCCCCTTTTTACACCAAAATAACACAACATCAAATGTATCTAGGGCTTTCTCAGAGAAAGAAATAAAAAATAGCACAGTGCTGAAAGCAAAGCAATGTTGGCTTCACGCTCTGGGTAAGGGCTGCATAGTGAGGAGGCTCCTCCTACTCACAGTCTTCCCTCCTTCAGCCTAGCTTTTTATTCTTGTACATGTTTTTTTATTCCTGTAATAGTTTGCATGTTGCATAATTCAATTTTTCAAATTAGCCATAGTTATAAATCATTCTGCCCAGCCAGAGATGTCTACCTAGAATAGAAGACAAGATATTTTTGGAATCTGAAAGCTTTATTGGAAAAAGATGTTTACTCAACTGAAGGGTGCAGGACATTGCATTTTCTGTCTCACAATGACTGCCATATGTTCTTTAATACAAAAGAGGTCTCAATAAAATCTGAAACTGGTTTTTATTCTTTTGTAAAACTTTAACCTTTTAATCTCGACGTAGCGTTTTTCATTCGCTTCCGGCAAACTGGCTGCGTGAAATGTTGCCTGTCCTGCATGTATGCGACTATGGCATCCTGGCCTGTGAATGAAAGAGCCCAGCTTTGCGTGTGATGCTGATGGTGCGAACAGTGGACAACCCTTAAACCAGAATTGAGGAGTTACTAAAAGACTGTTAATTGTCTGTAAGTTCCTTATTCAGTATTGTACACTGTCGCTCCACAGAGTTCACATTAGTTGTTTGCTGTGTGAACCCAGGAAATGGAAACATACAGATCCATTTGGGCTTGGTTCACCATGGAAGTTTAATATATGTGTCACTTGTCAGTTTACTTTAACAGTGTGCGGAAGGTAGCGAGTGAGTTATTGGAAAAGTATTTTTTTTTACCGTTCATGCCTGCAGCCCTGAAGACTGTGCTTGAAGTCCCACTAGGCAGCCGCAATGTGAGGATTACAGCCAAGGGACCAAATGTCATTAGTAAGTACGCAAAGCCTCTGCATCTGCACTAGTGTTGTTAGAACGGTTTAAAATGACTTGACGGAGACATGGACAGATGACATGCAGTTTACCAACACCAAAGGCCTCGTACTTATGTGTTTTAAATGACCGCTTAAGAAAATACCACTTCTATGGCTGTAATTGTAATTTGTAAAGGTGTTGAATTTTTTATGTTCATAAATAACAGCAGTGCTGAAGTCATTAAATTCTGAAATATACAGTAATTTACAAAAACATTACTGAATTTTAAAATAAGTCTTTATTCTTGCTCTCCATGATACATAAATTTTATTCCAGCTGTGCACCATATAGCCATCCCTTGGACAAGATGTTTCTGACGTAACGGTCATTAAGTTGCTTTTGATTAAAAAAGCATTTCATTTGGGTGTGTCCAATATGTACTGCAGCTGGCAACATGTCACGTACATGAGTGCGTTACCGATGAGCATGTTTCCCTTTGTGCCCTAGGAAATGTACAGGTACAGCCCTTTTTCCTCAGCTAAGGGGTCTCTTTCCAACACGAACAAGGTGCAAACGTGCATATAAATGTAGCTCTCTCCTCTCAGGCTGTTACCAGGTCTTTTACTTGCTCTTGCGTTGAAGCTGTGGAAAGTGTGCAGACCCCATCATTTTCAGACAAAGACATTACATCGCAGCTGTGGTAGCTGGGACCCCTGAGAATAGCCCATTAACACGGCAGGGAGTTTTTTCCTCGGTGGATGCTCTTTGATGCAAACTGTGCTGGAACGGAGCTCTGCGTGTTGGGCATCCTCCGCCACGCTCCATCTCGATGGGAAAACCCTGCGTATGTGCAAAACAGATTCCAGTTGGATCTTCCCCTGCTGGCCGGCGTCCAGGTTCCGTCACATTGCGGCCGTGCTCCGCACTTCCTGTGCCGGAGCTCCGTGAAGCAGGCGTGGGCTGGGACTTGTGAGGCCAGGGCCTGAGGGGCGCTTCTGAGTGCTGGGTGGAACACCCAGACCAGGACAGAGGTCGGCTAGAAAAGATTCGAAACGATCTATATCCTTCAAGCAAATGTCTCATCTTGAAATATGACGTCTTCCCTTTCGCAGGCGACCACTCTTCATTTGTTGGTGGCGAACACATCAGTAAAGGGTAGCTGACTTGTACAGATGTTTTTTTTTTTTTTTTTTTTTTGTCAGAAGTTCCAAAAAATGGTTTTGAATGACCTTTCAAATTTCTTTGACAGATCATTTAACAACTGTCAAGGGCAACTTTGCTTCGCTTTTCCTTAAAGTCATTAAAGGGGGGAAAAAGTCCACCAAAAAAGCAAAGGAGTATTTTGAAATCCTACTGCATGAGATTTCAGTTCACAAACTCGGCTTAAAAGAAATATTGTTTGGGAAGAGTTCTAAAATATGCAACACATCCATATCTTTGTTTCTGAATGACCAATTATAACATGATATGGCAAGAGTTTGTCACCATTCACTGCTTAATTTAACACAATTACGAATATGTAGTATTATTACAGTGAGCCTTTCACACAAATATAATGACTCTCACCAAAGCTTTTTGAAAGAGGTGCATAAGTGCATGTAATTTTTGTTCAGTAGTATGAAGGACGAAGAGTAGTAGAAAACTGAAACCTGCAGATAATTATCACTTTCCCAGGAATTTTTTCCTACCCGTTTAAGGTTCCGTTTTCCACCCACTGCAGGATTTATTATTATATGCTTTAGTTGCTTTTCAATTTTAAGACTCGTTTCTCCCGGCTTATACTGCGGTAAAACTTTCCCAATAATGTGAACATTATAATCTCTCCAGATGTTGCTGCGATTATTTGAGCTTAGAATTCATTCACCCTGGGTTTCGACTTAGTCATTCCCGAGCTGTTGCTTTAGCGTGGAAGTTGTATCTTGATTGGCAGGTGAATCAGAGCTCTGCATTCACTTAGAGGTCCAAGAATATATGCTTGATAAATCTCGGCTTCCTTGTTGTCAAGCAACACATAACTCTTCCCGTTTTGGCAAGCATTCTAGAGATACTTGATAAATGACAGATGATCACATGCATCTTTGAGAAGACACTCAGCACTCAAGATGCACACAAGGTCATTGTGAATTAGGGACTCTAGAGATGAGTGCATGCACTTTGCTAAATATGTATTAATCTAGTGAATATGTGAGTTGCAGTAAGTGATGGACCATGGTAGCAGTGTTGTGTGATAGAAAGCAACATGTTTGTGTGCTACTTCCCAGTTGTCGAGTCACACAGTCTTCAAGGACATCAAGAGGAGCACGGATTTAGCTCTCCGGGGTCCTATGTGATAGTGAACACCACTGTGGACTTCCAAAAGTCACTGGACAGACAGACACTCAGTGTCCAGGGACCTCTGACAGTGGACTTCATCTTCAAGGCAAGAATAAAGAGAAGTTATTATAATGTCTTTAATAGACTAGTCTTTTGTGGTTTACTTGACGCTGCCAAAGATACTTTACTAGTAGATTATAATGGTAAGCGCTCAGTGGCTTTTATAACAAGTTACTCTGCAGTGTTTCATGATTCCGTTTTTTCAGTCCATATATTTCCAAAAAGGTTTATGTAAGGGATATAGGAATTGTTTTCAGCATTATATGTTAAATCTTCAATACACATGGCTATAAGTCTTGCAAAATGCAACTTTTATTGATCTTTAGTGTAATAAAGCATTATATAATTTTAAAACAATGGGCTCTCTTGGTGAATTGAAGTAGCATGCTGTGATACCTCCTGTAGCCATCACTGTCCTTAAAGCACTCTTTGGGATATTTCATTTCAAGTGCTATCTCAGATTTTACTTTTCTGTGTGTGGAACAAGTGATGCAATGCCATTTAGGATTTGGAACTGTGCCTGCATTGTAAATTTAGTGTATATTATCCAGAAGTCCAGTGTTTAGTTTAGATTGCTGATTCTTTCTCTTATTCACTGTCATTGTATTTTATTGAAATTCAAGTTTAAATTATTACTCAGTTTTCATAGGCACTATATTTAATTCAATTCTGCATGCACAATCCGGGAGGTTAAATTCTGAAATTTTCCAAGTTAGTCGTTTATAATTTTTTCTTTTTCTTTGAGGCTTCTGCTTCGTGTCTGAACTGTGCTATTTTGAATCTTCTGACCTGTGACCTCCTTTCCCTGTAGGTGAAGTTTGTGGCTTCCCAAGACACCCTTGTCCAGTTTGTGTTCTACCAGCCCATTCGCTACCAGTGGAGAGAGACGGACTTCTTCCCCTGTTCAGTCACGTGTGGAGGAGGTGGGACTAGCAGCCAATGCTTCCTGTAGAGAAACCCTGCTGCTGTCACTGTTTTTGGGTGACTCTCCCTGTGGCCCTCAGGTTACCAGCTCAACTCAGCTGAGTGTACAGATGTCCGGTACAACCGCACCTTGCCCGACATCCAGTGTAGTGGATACCCTGAGAACAGGAAGCCCAAGCCCAAGCTGAGAGAGTGCAACATGGACCCGTGCCCAGAAAGGCCCGTCTTTTCTCTTTGTGTCTATGCTTCAGTTATTTATTTATTGCAGTGTCATTACATGGCATGAGACTATCAGGAAAGCCGAATAAATTAACTGTACTGTCTTTACACTTTCATACTCTGATGATGAATGGGTAGGTCAGCATGACCGTCATGCTTATTAAAATTGTCTTCTACCCTCCCAGCGATGGCTTCAAGGAGGTGATGCCGTACGACCACTTCCAACCCCTCCCTCGGTGAGCAGCATCTACCGACTCCCAGTACAGTTAGGACACACTGAATCTGTCTACACATCTCATAAAGACAATGAATCCAACAGGAGAAGCTCATTCTCGTATCCCTTTGTGTTTTAAATTGACCTCAGGTCCATTTTTTTTAAATGTCCTAGTGTCATAGTGTTGCAATGTAATGCATAAATCAACATATACAGCTCATCCTGGCATACCGTTACATATCTATACTTCAGAATCTTTTAACGTTTTCTCTATGTTCCGTTTTTTGTGTAGTAACTGTTATACTTCCCATGAGTTAATGCTTGCTACGCAAGAGCGGAAACGTTTTGCACAACTGTTTGAAACTGAACGGTGAAGGATCGAAGTCTAAAGGGGTGTGGTCATAGTTCCAATGCGATTGTCAAGATCTGAAGGGTCGTGGGTTCGACGTGAAGGTCATAGTTCGATGAGTCATGGTCGTGGTTCGAAGGGCTAGAGTTGAGATCCGAAGGGTCGTGGGTTCGTTTCAAAAGTCGTAGTCTGAAGAATCGTGGTCGTGGTTTCTCGATGAGATTCCGCAATCACTGTGGGTAGGTCTCCTTCTTTTAGAGAGTGATTTCATTAGGTACAGGTGTTTGTTATGTGTCTGGGATTAACTGATTACCTTCCCCTGTGCTCCTTTGAGGTGTTTTCCTCAGAGGCCGTGACAGTAACACAATAATATGAACAGAAAACATGAAAATCTGACCTCCTCTGCCTTTTTTTATGGTCTGTATGTATAGAGCAATACTCCACATAATAAATATTATATGTAAAATCTGTATAAGAATTACTCATCATAGCTTATAAATGGAAAGGTATTTCATAATACCTTTTATAGTACTATTTGACTGTATTTTGTGAAAGTGTGATGCAATCTGGACGTCCTCACCGACCAGTTGTGTAGCCAACAGGTGATGATTAGAATCCTTTTCCTGTTGAGGAACTGGTTTTGACATTGCCTCAGACATACTTAAACCTGCCAAAGACACTTTGCTCATGCTTTTTGTGCACTTGAAATGTTATACTTTGCTTAATGTTATACACAGATAGCCGATTTTCCCTTCACATACAATTTGCTTGAGTTATAAGGGAGACAGGACACAGGTTTTCAACTGAATACCTTCAGTAAGTACCTGCTGGTGTTTCCTGCATGACGACATGACTGCTGCAGGTGAATTAATCCTTTGGTGGATTTTGGAAATAATTTAGACCTTTCAGATGAGTTTTAATTTTACCCTGCTAAAGGATTCTATTCCCTGCTCCTTTGTTCATGCTAGATAATTGGTGTTAGCTGAAACTGGCCAGACAGGCTGTGGGTTTCTCTCACTTTGGGTGTGATGCCTGAGTTTTCTTCTGCTGTAGACCACTTGAGGTGTCTAAGCATTCTGATGGTTATCTGGGTGTGTTTCTTTGTGCAGCTGGGAGCACAACCCCTGGACAGCATGCACAGTGTCATGCGGAGGGGGTATCCAGGAGAGGACCGTGCTGTGCGTGGAGGAGAACATGCACGGCCAGATCTCCCAGGTGGAAGACTGGAAGTGCACCTACTCAACTCGGCCAGCACTAAAGCAGAGCTGCAATGCTTTTGACTGTCCTCACTGGGTGGCCATGGAATGGTCTCAGGTGAGGGGGGCTTTTGTTGCTAGTGGCCCCCTTGCACTGTCTCATACCTGATGAAGACCCTATGTAAGTATCTCTGTTTTTTCCCGATACCCTCTGGGTCTTCATCAGTGTGAAAGACAATGCTTTTCAGTGACATTTTGCTTAAATGTTTGTGCTGAAAATACATTGTACATAATAGCCGTGAGCGTGGCCTTGAGTGTGGTATTGTAATGACTTGTTAATTTTCCAGTGCACAGTTACCTGTGGCCGTGGCTTGCGTTACAGAGTGGTTCTGTGCATTGATCACAGAGGGCAGCACACTGGGGGATGCAACGCCGGGCTGAAGCCTCACATCAAAGAAGACTGCCTGGTTCCTGTTGCATGCTACAAGCCCCAAGGTATGCTGTCCCCAGACAGCTTCTATCATCCATCGTGTTCATTCATAGTATCAGAAACAAAAGACAAGGTGATCGGTGAGATTTAACCTCAGTGAGACTCAGCAACATGCCTGCATTGCAGAGGAGCTGCCCCCAGAGCACATTTCTTAAAAGAGAGTACATCTCAATTGCTTCATGGACTGAACATTTGCAGCCGTTGATGCTCAGCAGTACCTGACTTAGTATTCTGTTTCTGTATGGCTTTTTTGAATGTTTGCCATCTGTATGCTCTGCACTTCCAGAAAAGCTTCCTGTGGAAGCAAAGCTGCCTTGGATAAAACAAGCCCAAGAGCTGGAGGAACCACGAGCCTCTTCTGAAGAACCCATGTGAGTTCCCCTCCGTTCCCCTTCACCCTCTCACTCACTGTGCCGTTTCTGACACAAAACAAAAAAGTACACCCTTCTACTCCACCATGAGTGAAAGGGCAGACAGATGTGATCACTTGATTTATTCCCCAACACACAACACGCACACATATGAGACGATAGCCTGAAGGCTCACTATGCCAATACAGCTTTCAGTTATCCCAATGAAACCGATTCATTGTGCATGAAAGTCCAAAAATCCTGTTTCAGTATATTGGTTCCGCCTCTTGCAGCTTGTGTGGTTTTTTGAAAGCTTACATTCTTCTACTATTGCAGTTATCTTTGTAAGGTCTGAAATGATATATTCTCTAACTGCAGCCAAGGGAGAGAATAAGGTCCACATTAGAAACCCGCAAAATACAGCTGAGCCAGAAAGTTTCCCACTCCATGCATATGTCATGCTCTGTGGTTGACCAAATACATCTCTTAGAAGCTCATAAATGGAGAAGTATGTGGGGCGGCCGTGTTTGAGTGTTCACAGAGGGAAAGGCCAGAACACTGCACGTGTAACCCTTGTCGGAGGTGAGTCTTCTATACTGAGTGTACTTTTTATACAGTAAATTCAGGAACACAAACATTGCACAAAGTCAGAGTTTATTGATATAATTTTTGTTTTCTTGGTTGGTTGTAGTTTCTATGCAGAGTTTACATATTCTCCCCATGTTTGCATGCTAATCCTCTGCACGCTCTGGTTTCCTCCCACAATCCAAAAATTGTGCTCCAGCTGAACTGGTGGCTCTAAATTACCCTTAGTGTGGTTATGTCTGTACAAGTGTGTGTATGACTTCCCTGCTATTGACTGGTGTCATTTCCAGGGTGTACATACCCTGAGCTTCTAGAACAGGCCCAAGGCCACCATGATTATGCCTTGGATGGATGATTAATATAATAAGAAATATAAATGCAGTTTAGCAAAAATGGAGCAGTTAAGCTACCTTTGCTGTAATAATCAGAATTGCAGATTCCTTGGCACAGAATCAGTTCTTGGACTTCAGCCTGACTTGTTGCTGTGCGGCGTGATGCTTTTATAAGTGCTGCCCCTTCGCTCGGCTCTAATCCGTGCGCTGATAGCACATTGTTAGAGCGTTGGCATCAAGCCTTCTTGTTAGTCTTGTGTGCAGCTTCCCTAGCTCATCCTGGCGTCTCCCTTCCAGGCCAATTCTCTTTCCTCCCTTCCCTGCTGAGATAATGGTGTGATTAAAGCGCTGGTTGGCGCCTGGATTTGTCTAATGGGTCAAAATGCGATCGCCAGAATCTGGGCTGAACTCTCCCACTGAACACTGACACCCTTCACTCCTGAACCAAGTAAAGACAACCAGGTTGAGTGTAGCAGGAGACAAGACTAGTGCCATGGATTCTTAGAACATGCAGAACTGATTTCTTTCATCTGAGGCATTGTGGATCTGGGATCTAATAGCGCATTTTAATACTTTGCTGACATTATTCAAAATATGGCATTCTCAGGGAGTGCATGCATCATAAAACTTAATCCATTAATGTAGGATGCTCAGACATCGGGGTCACAATGTGTGTGCTAACATTAAGTTGTTTTGGTCTGACATATTTAAAAACTTCCATTTGCTTGGTCATGATGTTCCTGTAATGTTTCCCTGACTTTGATAAAAGGAGAAGAAAAGATCTTTCTAGTTAGAATGATAAATGAAAAATGCTGTAGCCAACTCGGCATACTTTCATACTTTAAAAATTTTATGAAGGATAAATTTCATAATATGTTTAGGAGGCTGTGAATTTTCCACATTTAATGAAATGTACACTCTGTTATGCTGTGATTCATTAAAAGTTGGATTAGTGTCCTGCTATTTCACTTGCTTAGATTTTCCCTCTATTTTTAGAAGAGGTTTGGCACAAAGCAAAGATTAATTCTCCACAGAAGGCAAAGATAATTATTACAAGCCATGTTTTGTTTTGATATTTTGATATAGCTATCTTTCTTTTCCTCTGCTGAAGATTAGCTGCGCTCTTCTAAGACTGTAAAAGACACAGTTAACACTTTCCAGTGTTTTACTAGGCTACCTAAATCAAACCAATACAGTGTTTGTCCATAAAACTGTCTACTTAATTTAAAAATTTTTCAAAGAATATGACTGGTTTTGATTTGGTACACATATAAATGTGTACGGTATTTAATTAGTGTTTGTTAACTATATGCTTGTAGTAAAAGGTTTTAATAAATTTTGGCCATTTCAAATACGTGTAAATATTTACCGGAGGAAACTAGCGGTAGCTGGCTGGTCTCTTCAGTCTTCTTAGGCCTGACAGATTCTAATTCATCCTTAAATTAATAAAAAAAAAATCATGCAGCCATATTTCTGTTTTACAAGTAGTGTGTGCACTAGTCAGTTTCATACCATCATATTTACATAGAAAAGGTAATCCAAACTTTTTAAGGGTTTCCAGCCCTTAACTGTGGCTAAATGTTTGCCTTGTCCTTAGACGTTGTTAACAAGAAATAGTGGACGAGAAAACATTCAATAAATAAATGGAGCCATGTGTTGATTTGTTCAGCCTTTATTCAGGAATATTTTCCGCACTATGTATTACCATGGAAACATTTATCATTCTGCTGGACAGTGATTACATTAGGATGAGGAAACTCTCCAATTTGAAGAATCCCTAGTGCAGCTCATGTTCGACAGCATGGTGTCAAGGAAGTTTTTTCCCCCAAGACTTGCTTGCTGTCCTGTGCAGGTTCATCCCCGGTCCATGGCAGCCCTGCAGTGCCACCTGTGGGCCCGGCCACCAGCGGCGTCAGGTAACCTGTAGAGTCTTACTGACCTTCAGTGAAGCTGAGGTGGACCTGCCCGATGAGGAGTGCAGTGGGGATAAACCACCCATCGAGAGGGCTTGTGACCTGGGGCCCTGCATCTGGGACTCGGCCCTCCAGCAGTTCCCACGTTCTCCTCACCAGGGAGCGGTTCGCCACCATTGGGAGCACAGAGGATTCACCCCCTGCTCGTCATCCTGCGCCGCAGGTAAAGTGCACCGTCCTTAACGTGGGGTGACTGCATGAGTCAACCATTAGGAACAACTGTTAAGAGACATCAAAAACAGCTACATGAACTAGGAAAAAATTTTGTAAGGCAATAGACTTGTAGTCTGTGTTCGTGCTGTTTATTTGTCCAGAAAACACTTCTGAACTCTCCAGCTTGCAGTGCATATTTCCTTTTGCAGCACGAATCCAATGTGAGGGATGTTGAGAACCAGATCCTGTCGACACCGTTAGCTCTGCTCCAGCTCTTTGGGGCCCCCAAAGGAAAGCACCTGTCCTCAGAGTTCCTCCTTCCACAGGAACACAGGAGTCCATTGCGACGTGTGTGAACAGAGAGCGCGGTGAGGTGGCGCAAGACTCCTTCTGCGACGGCTCCAGCCGGCCGCCAGTGATGACACGAACGTGCAACCCCGATCCCTGTCCTCCCAGGTAACAGTGGAGCGAGGCCGAGCTTGACCGCTGGCTGAGGACTTTCTCCCCTTAGAGGCCCTGCTGCTCCTAATTAATGCAAGACACAGCCTTTAGCTGCAGATGTTACAGTTGTTTTCTGGTGTAGTAACAAAACACTGGCAAGTTCTTGAGCACATTGCTAATGTCATATATTTGTGTGCAGGGAAAGGTGAAACCAGAGCAACATGTTTTCTGTATTCCCAGAACAGTGCTCCACCTTATTTTCTCCAGACCCGTGTTTTTTTTTTTCCGTGAATATGGCTCTATGAGTCTACGCTATTGTTTGCAGCCTGTTTCTATGAAGGGGAAAGCTATTCATTGTTAGTGTCATGGCTGCATTTAAGGTCATTTGAAGAATAGAATGCAAAGCGAATAACTCGGTTAAGATCAGCCACTTGAAGCCCTTAGCTGCCAAAACAGTGTGTAGTATTAGTGAGTGTAAGGTGGAACATATACAGAAACAGGTGGTTCAGATATTACAGGCTTCTCCCCCCCTGCGTACATTGAGCGTAGTCATAATTATGAAACGGCATGTTCTCAGCTCGGTGCACATTTTTTGGTGCTGACGTGTGCCCTTTTGAACGTAAAGTTGATCCACTTTACAGTTTTCAGACCTACCCAGTTCGGATAGTTCCATAAAAGTAATTAATATTTAAGGATGATACATACTGTATGTACCATCTCTGGCTTTCCTATCAGTTTAGGCTTAACATCATTGTTGTCTTTTCATACTTGTTATCCAGACAGGCTTTTTTGAGCTTGCGTGTCATTCCGTGTTGAGGAATTTGGCTGTCTCTCACATAGAGAAAGTGCCATAGAGCACTATTCCCACGAGTGACAGCCCACCAGTCGAGTAAGTGGCCATAAAGGTTAATCTTCCATGAAAGTGCACTGCTGCACTCCTCATGATCTCAGCAAAGGGCACGAAAAGGTTGCTTGCCTGCTTATGTCTTCCCATTCATTATGTAAGGACCAACGCTATGGAACACTGAGCTATGGATCCCTTGTGTAAGAGTCCATAGGGAGTCCATTAACATTTAGCATCTGGGAAAATTTGTGGTGGGCAGTTGGAAGATCCTATGGGTGACACAAGGATGAAGAGTTAATTTTTGTCATGAGTGTATCCTGTGCACCTATCCTAATGTCAGCATGATCTGGCATCCTGCTCTGTTGGGTTCTTCAAATGGAGCGTAGCACACGGTCTAAAAATACAGCTTCCTCGGCCACTACGCTGTACAGGGACACTATGCCTTTTCCTTGGTTAGCTAACATTGTCCAGAAGAAAGCTGCGTCTTTGCATGGAAAAACACAATCTTTGTGAAATAACGTTTACTTTAAATGTAAAATATCAATATATAAATGGAGTAATGGAGTAAATCGAGTGCAGTAATGGAAAAAAATGGAGCATGGAAAGTAAGCATGTGTCCGAGATCCCGTCTAGGATTCGGGTGCCTGTGAGACTGTGTATTCTGATGTATTCATCCTAAGTGTTAAACTGGCAATCTGGTGGCATGAAAAACACTGCAAGTCCACTTGAAGCCATACTCTATTCCAAAGTCCTCCAAGTTCTATTTAATTAGTAATAATATTAATCATATCATTAATAAGAGGTCAATTATAATAATAGGTGTTTTTCGGTCTTTGATTTTCGCTAATTGAATGAGTAATTTTTCCTCTCAGTTCTGATATTGTTAATGGTTGTAAAAAGAACTGGACCAGGGCTGGAAAACACGGATGTAGGCAATTATTTAGAATCACTGTCGGGTACATAGTGATGAAAATAAGTTCTTTCAGCAGCTGTATTTTTTGACAATGGACCTGAATTCCTGAGGGAATGGTCAGAATCTGCTGACCATTTGTTTACCAAAGCCATTCACAGTGTATTAAACAAGAGCAAATGTCTAGCAGAGAACAGATCTTTTTATTTACCTTTTCATAATGGTAACACATATTTCTTTTAACTGACATGGCTGTTTTGCAGAGCGAAAAATAGGATCATAACACAATCTGTGTTCAAAAAAGGATTAGACTTAAAGTATGTTGTTCTGTTTCCCAGAAATAGATACCAGATGTTCTCACATATTCTTACTTTTTCCGATCGGGGTTTTGTAACTTTGCGAGAAAGAGTACGAAAAGCAGTTTTCAGCCTGGTATTGCTCCATTCCGCTGTTTGCCCATGTTGCAGAAGACGCCAGGAAACTCTGTCAGGCCCTGGAGAAAACTTAGCAAACTCCATCTTAAGCTACATTATTTATGAATATTTCAAGTATCTGGTCCATTCTCCACCATAAATGAGATACGTTTAGAAGGGTTAATCTCCCAGTTCCGGAAGAGGCTGTAGAATCCAAGCTTCAGACAGCTTTGCAGTTCAGAATACGCAGGTTCCCCTTCCCATTTTTCCCCTGACCTTCTTTGCCAGGAAATACCCAGCAGGATTGTTCTTCTCTCTGGCCTCTTGATTTGCCTCTTTGTCTGTTTGCTGCCCAGGTGGGAAGTGGGCCCGTGGAGCCAGTGCTCAGCCACGTGTGGTATGGGGATTCAGTCGAGGAAGGTGCTCTGCAGGCAGCTGATGTTGCAGGCGCAGGGTGATGAAGCCACGGTCCCAGATGGGGAGTGCAAGGACTTCAGGCCTTCTGTGCTGCAAGCATGCAACCAGGTTGACTGTCCTCCAAGCTGGCAAGCAGAAGACTGGCTGGAGGTGAGGCTATGGTACGGGTCCACGTATGCTTCTAATGAGGTTCCGGTCCTTCCGCAATACATCCTTCCGTTTCCTCCGCAGTGCTCTCACACGTGCGGGGAGGGTGTTCAGTCACGCAAGGTCCATTGCATCCAGTTGCTTTCTATGGGAGGCAAGAGGAAACTGACAGATGATGCCTGCTTGGGGGCCAAGCCGATGGCCCAGAAGCCCTGTGCCAGGGCAGACTGTCCTACTTTGATTGCAGGAGGAGAGTGGTCCAAGGTAAGGAACCTTTATTCACAAACACATTAGCAGAATTAGGCACTATGCCATTTATGAATTAGCCATTTATGACTTTGCGTAAGCCCCCCATGTCTTGTTAAGTTTGAGTAGAAAAGTCACC
The DNA here is from genome assembly GCF_900964775.1 of Scleropages formosus. Lineage (NCBI taxonomy): Eukaryota > Metazoa > Chordata > Actinopteri > Osteoglossiformes > Osteoglossidae > Scleropages > Scleropages formosus. Next base: position 11,834,019 of record NC_041816.1, read on the forward strand.
AAACAAGAACCGAGAGCAAATGCCATCTGTAGCCAGTGCTCTGCTTCATGTCCCCCCAGTGTTCCGTGACCTGTGGGACAGGGATCCAGATGAGGGAGTCGGTGTGTCGGAGGCGGACTGCCACGGGCCAGCAGGTCACCTCAGGTCATGCAGCTTGCGTCAGCCCCCACGCCCCGCCCCTCTTTAGGACCTGCCGTATGAGCGCCTGCAACCGTAAGCACCGCATGCGGGCACCGGGAGCTCTTGTGTCTCTCTGGGGTTGGAGCACCAGCTATAGCGCTACTCATCGGTCGGCACGGCACGGGGCAGCTCCCTTTCTCAGAAGCCATCTTGACGTTTCTCAACAGTTAATCATAGATTTTTACTGTCCCTCTGACTGCACTTGTTAATTTACTGGCAATATTTACGTGTGCACCTTATGCTCATGCTAACCATGAAACATGTGCTGTGGTGAATTTAAGAGAAGTGTTCCCTTGTGCAATACTTTCATTGCATTTAAGCCATGAATGTTCACAATCAACAAGTGAACTTTCTTTCACCTGCGGATCCTCAGATGGTCTGGCTGTGTTCTACAAGTATGACAGTTTTTGGCTGCTTTATGTAACAATACAGTCATTTGTTAGCTCTGGAGTGGTTGTGTGCTTTGCATGATAAAGGTCAATTTCCGATTATTTATTTCAAATTTGAATGTTTAACATTAGGACAAGTGTGCTTGATATTTGGATAGGCCGAGTTTTAATTTTCGTGATATAGATAGAGGCTTCTTAGTATTATGTTTACCGCCTCATGGGTAATCAAGTTCTGGACTTCCAAGGTTTTCGTACTATTCATAATTATTTCTTTATTTAGTGACATTGCATGTCACTTCTCAATATAATTCTCCTTGTACTGAGCCTGGAATCCAGCAACATCAGCCAAGCGTCTGAACCGTATAAATGGACTTGAAACTGATTTTTTGCGTTCCTAAAAATGTCCTTGGCCTTCAGTGAAACAGTGTCACATGACGCGGCCTTATCTGATTTTAATCAGAGGTGGAATGCTGAATCATCCAGTAGCCTTCGTATGAACTGTGCCCTTGGGTCCAGGGCCAAGGTATGTGCCGAGGGTGTGATGCTTGTTCGAAAATCAAACATCTCTGAACATTCAGTTTTTTCCTGGGTGAATTAAATACTGTTATTAGTTCTGCATTAAGAAACGAATATCGAATCATTTCCTACGGTGCGAAAAATCAATTTTTTTTTTTTATTTTGCACTTTACTATGGCGTTTTATTAAAAATCAAATACATTGAGTTCTCTAGGTTATTTGTCCAAAAACTGAAACGACAGATGCACACTTAGCTCAGTGGAAGTAATCGGAATCTTTTTTTCTATCATAACTAAACATGCATAATAATAAACTCAGTAGATTTTCTTTTTTTGTCTCTGTTTCTTAATCAGGCACCTGAAGTTTGTTTGTGTCCACAGGGAAGCAAATGGAGAAGAGGCCTGATGTACATCAGGAACGTGGTCCAGAGATTCTGGGCCTGCACCGCATCTACATCCAGACCCGACAGGAGAAGCGCATTCACTTCACCGTTGGAGGACAAGCCTACCTACTGCCCAAGACCTCTGTCGTCATCAAGTGCCCAGTTCGCAAGTTCCAAAAGCTTCACATCGGGTGGGAGAAGGACGGCCGGCCTCTTGTCAGGTCCAGACGGCTGGGGATCACCAAATCAGGCTCCCTGAAAATCCACAGCCTGGAAGCTAGCGACATTGGGGTCTATCGCTGTGTGGCAGGCCAGGCCACAGAGACCTTTATCCTTAAGCTGATTGGCAATGACGACAGGCTACTCAAACCCTCCGATGGGAGGAGCCAAATTCTGGAGCGTCACAGTAGCTTAGCCAAACTGGAGCCCAGTGAAGCCAGCCATCTGGACGAGAAGTGGAACCGGATGAGTAAGATGTGGCAGAGCTGGAGCAGAAAGAATAAGTTTTATTTGGATGACAGCCAGGCCCAAGATCGGCCCTTTCTGAAAGTTCTTGGCAGTTACTTGACAAACTCCACGGAGCCCAGCCACCCCCTGCAAGTACCAGACAAACACCTGGAGGCCACAGTGTTTCAGGGCGCCTACAGCTTGGAGCCAAAGCAGTTTGAGGAGCTGGTGAGAAACATCAGTCAGCTAACAGAAAACGCGGATGTGGCCGAAAGCCTGGCCTCCCAGCTCATCCGCAAGCTGATGTCAGAAGCATCCGGGCCCCAGGCTGCTACAGAGAAATGGGCTGGGCCATTTGAGAACAGCGCCCTAAAAGCAAAGCTCACAGACAAGAACCACAGCTCATCAGAACAGGCTCATGACAATGGCAAAGAAAGACAGGGGAAGCCCATCATCATTCGACAGAAGCAGAACCCCCTGATGACCTTCCAGAAAAGCATCAACATAAGCATCGGGAGATCAGCCTTTTTGACTAACACAACACACAGTGTGTTCCTGCTGTGTGCCGCCTGGGGTGTGCCAAAACCAAAGGTCACTTGGACCAAGGATGGTGTCCCCTTACAACATACAGAAAGGTACAGAAATCATGCAGAAAGTTTTTTAATATGTCACATCTGTGACTCATATTGGAAGTAACAGTTTTGTTAGTTCAAACACCTTTAAAAGATGTAAAGTCCACAACGGCAATGCTTTTATGCTCAGTTTTGACCTTTACTTGCAGTCCTGTTTAGGTCTACTTCTTGAAAACTGCTGATTTGTGCATTGAAATAGTTTAATATGTTTAATTCTCAAGGCTAGGAACGTGAAATACTCAAACAGTGGAAAAGGCAAAACAGAGTCTACAGCAAAAAGACCACTTTCCAAACATGGAAAGAAAGCCTTTCTCAGGAAGCCATAATTATGTTTGAGCTGTTGACATTATAACTGATATATTATTATATATAGGTATATAAAATGAAAATGGATTTTCAGGTATTTAATCATCATCTTCTGTACACGTTCATGCAATGATAGTGTGAAAGTGCTGAACGGTTTTCAGTTAGTGTTGTAGATGATATAGTTTATTAACTTTGGCCACAGTGTGGTAATACAGTAATATTCCTTTGGATTCTCTCATGCCACTCACAGCCTCCTGGTGAACTTTGCAAAAGGGTTGTGATATTGAATCACCATTGTAGATTGCTGCCCTTGAGGAACTCTGCTGAGATCATTGTAAATGTACTTTTGTTAAACTATCCATAATTGAATCCACCCACGCAGTCACTAGGCATTATCTTTCGAACTTACTGGAGATGTTCTTCCAGAATGAAAGAAATCAAGATTACACAAATAAAGACTCTTGTTGCCAGCAGCAGTATCAAAGGCCAAGTACAGGCAAGACATCAAGAAATCAGGGACGAACTCCATCTACACTGTCCCCCCTCTCCGAGCTCATATATTCCCCCATTCAGTCCCATCAATGCTTCTGTCTGCCTCCAAGTAATTCATATGAAGTATAACAAGGCAACAACTTTTTGGCATATGTGGAAAGAGTTAGAAATGGTAAAAATATTAGAACAAAAGCAGTCAAACATGAGGGGTAAGCGAACTGCAGGTTCCAGATTCTCTGGCTAGAATGTTCCATAGCAGTGAGATGAAACATTGCTTTTAAAGTTTGCATTGTTCTTCTTTGAGAGCCCTGGCATCATGACAGTGCAGGGGCTGTTTGCACATGGATTACCATGTCATGAAGGCTGCTGGTCAAAGGGCTCTTGCGCTTTCTGTCCGGTTTTGTCTCCATATCCTCACGTGTCCTTAATTTTTAAACTATGATTAAAAGGCCTCCTTCAGAGAGTTGGTTTCCGACATGGCCAAGCAAAACACAGCTCCTCTAGCTGCTGTTAAAATGAAGGTACAACATGGATGGGTTGTGGATTTGGAGAGCTGGAATACTCCCTCGGTTCCAGTCGATTCCATGCTGTTTGTGCCAGTCACATTTCTGCGTCTCTCATGATCTCGAATCTTCTTTTACATTTGTCTAACCTCCTTCGGATTTCAAAGTAGGTTCCAAAACGGCCCCAATGTCTGTTAATCCCTTCAGTAAGAAAGAAAATAAACAATCCTGTCTGAGAGAATTTCTCGAGCAATCAAACTATAGATTCTGTAACAGTGAAATGTGAGTGTTAATGTTAATGTTCTTCCTTCTTTGCTGGCGGGTGGGAGGCTTCCTGAATGCAATCTGAGCTATCACAGATTGATATTTTTTTTGCTTTGCTGGTTACCTCAATTCTGTTTCACCTGCCTGCTGTAAGCACTTACAATAACTGAATTAGGAGTTATGGCGCATTGAAAACACTGCTTCAAGCTAAACCTATATGTTGCTACATGTTACCAAGATATGAGTCTAGAACATGTTGGGAGCTTCTGAATAACAATACAGTTTGTGCTGTAGATACTCTCTGATAATCTTATGACATTTTCAATAAACAGTTTTCTGCAGAAATTGTTCCCATGATGTACCTTCAGGATTTTAGGGAAGCCAGTGAATTTTTGAACTGTGAAGTGATGTTTTTGCTATGACTTTCATGCAGATTTCCCGATGTTCTTCCTTCTGTTGTGGACATATGTGCCAACACTGGAGCTGAGAATTTCTAATGAATGAATTACTTAATATGTAAAAGTGCTCTCTATAAAAACCTTGCAGCCTTATTACTGGAACAGAGTCGATATCCAGTGAATTAAAATGATAAGCGTGCAATACTTAAGGTTTTACTCAAGTAAGAGACCCTGAACTTAAAAGAAATTAACTTCATGATTGAGGGGAACCTCTGTAGGATACATGTGAAGCCCTTTTTACATCGGGTTTTCCATTGTTTTCTCTATTCATTTATTTCCAGCCATTCTTGCTAACCGATGCTTTCCGTATTAACTGCTCCATGTTAACTTTGAGCATGCAACTTGGAAAAGATCCTCAGAATTCCTTGTCAGGAGCTCTTCCACTTTACCGCTGCAGATAGGAACATGATTCTTTCTTGGCTCTGATTGCACATTGTGGTGTCCTTGAGTAACTTCTAGTCTGTACTCATCTGTTGGAGGTCAAACAATTGAACTTGACATTTCAAGGGAAAAAGTACAAAGCAAATTATAAGAATTTATACCTAAAATTTGAAAAATTTGCGAGTAATTTTACATTTTAGTAGATTTTAATACAGTTTTGATCAGTGTAACAGTCATCATGAACTACAATAGTCATCATGTATTGTATAATATTCCATGAGAAATAGACATTTCTTTTAAAAGTCAGGGAACGTCTTATATCTCCATATATTAGAATGACATTACTCCTCCATGTCATGTTTTAGGTATTGTAAAAGTTGATTCCTTTCTTTGGCAGTCTAAGGGTCTGACAGGTCCTGTTTGCTGCCGAGACCAGCTCCAAACGGAAGCCTTTGATGAGCTGTGGGTGGAGCTGGCTGCTCTTCCTGGGCTTTCACTTCACATATTTCCACATGCTCTGTGTCCGTCGGGCCGTCTGAGAGCCTGCTGAGAGCTCATTGCACCTCAGAGGGCCGTAAAGCACTGCACGGGCTGGAGAGCTCAGGCCATCTCCCACACCCACGTCCCGTTTTCGAGAACCTGCAGCCTCGTGAAAGATTGACGAGGAGCTGATCTTATGGTGCTCTGTGAACTTGAATCGTCAGGCCCAGTCTGAGCCAGGTTGAGAACAGAAAATAAATACTAAAGAAGTTTTGTACCGCAACCAAAAATGTTCTCTTTTTTTCACTGCCACGAGAGAAATGCTGCAGATGTCTTGTCCTGGTTGGGTGAGTGACGGTAGAGCGAAATAAAAAAGGAAGGTTTTGTTATGCGTTACTATGCTATTTGGGAATGCTCTCTGTGTTCCACCTCTGTGCAGCCAGGGCAGATTTACAGGGCTGGTGAAACAACTTATAATTTGGAAACGCGAGGAGGCTTTTATTATCAGTCCAATCACAGATGAATGGTCAGCTGTGCTTCAAAACTGCATCTGAGTCCAGTCCGTCGGGCCCACTAACTCAAACAGTCTCTCGTTTGGGCCGTTTCTACGAAGCTGAGAAACCTCTAAGGTGCTTTATTAGAGTTTCTTCAGTCCAAAGGCCCACAAATGGCTCCACGTTTGAGGTTCAGCTCTCAGGGGATGGCCTGTGGTACATTCAATAGCTTGACCATAATAAATATACCGTAATTGCACACATAAACACCTTATTGAAAGAGGCTTACAGTCATTAAGTTATTACATGGGTCTCAGATTTGGATGGGAGTTTTCTCTGCAGGAGCAAAGCACAGTTTAGTCTAATTAAAGCGTGGCAGACGTTCAGGAAATGAGAGCTTTTAATTGTTGATTTGTTAATAATATTTTAAAAAATTAATGTCTGGGTTTACATACAGTCTAAATTACAGGATCTAAATGGATCTCACTGAGCAAGGAAAGGATTCATGTATGCGGTAGTTTTTTGATTCCAGGCTGTAATGCTCCATATATATTGTTGTTTTAACCCCAGTATGACTCACGTAAGGGAATTTGTAGCCAGTTATTTAATGTACTGTGTGCGTGTCCATGAGAATGACTAGATGTAATTCCACACCACTTGAAAAGTTGTCTCAGTGATGAGACAAGTCTACTATGTTTCTCAGGATATCTTGGGACAGCGCTGGAGGACTGCGTGTCTCTGAACCCAGCCTGGGAGATGTGGGAGTGTACGGGTGTACGGCCACGAACGAGTTGGGCTCTGACTCGGAGACCTCCCAGCTGCTGCTTGCTGGTGAGACCCCTGCACACCACTGCCCCTGCTCTCCCTCCACAAGACATAGTGTGTATGGGGCCAAACTGTTTACCGCTACAGTGTGAGATGGGCTGGAGCCGATTGCCCTCCTGGAGCAGGAAAGACACGCTGATCTTTGTGTTTGTTTGCAACAGAGCCCCCAGAAATCGCAGTGTCTAAGAGGGAAGTGTCGGACCTGGAGAGCCGCACCGTGAAGGCTGTGGTCGGGGACAAGGTCACGGTCTCTCATGGAGCTGATGTCACCCTTGAGTGTCCTGTGACAGGTCTGCGAGCGTGAACTTGATGCAGTCATGAAACAAGGCTTCTTGAAAATCTGTATTTTACCGTGTTTTAGCTGTAAAATCTGGGAATGGCTGAGCACGGATCAACTGCGATTACGTCCTTTTCACATACAAAGATAAAATATGAAAATCACAGAAAATACCAGAATTACACGAAAATGTGTCATCACAAATCGTTTTCTTCGTTTTACTCTAAAATTGTTTCTCCCTAATCATTTGCAGATGTTATCATCTATGGGGAGGGGGTATGTATGGAGTGTATGATTGAAAGGAAACGAGGAAAATATGATCAAACAAACCTTGGAAGGCACATGGTCATTGCACTTCTCGTTTCCTTAGCCGATGGCATTTATAAGGACTCTCCCTGATATGCGCATCACGTTGACTCAGACCACCGCTAACTTAAGAAAAAACGCACTGCGGACAGTGGATGCGGCCCCAGTTCGTTCAACCCATCGCTGCCAGACATCTATTCATCACCCTCATCATCAGGGATGTGTGAAAAGCACCTGTTGGCCAACACTGCTGTTCTAAAGTCTCGGCTGGAACCATTTTGCAAGAATCGCATTTTAGGGAGGCCCTTTCAGCGCTAAATCAGTCAGTGATATAATGGAGTGTTTAAGAGAAAAACAGGATGGGAGACTTTAAATGGTATAAATAACTTAGTTTTGTGCCGTTTTTAACAGGAGCAAGTGAACTGATGCAATAAATTCTCCTTGGCAGTGTAGTTTGACTGGTCCAGCACAGTACTACTGTACTGGGCAGTTTTAGCTCTGTGTGTTTGTTTCCCAGTTGGATGGGATGAGAGAGGCTGGTGCTCTGCCCCAGGTTCTACGTCTGACATACTGTAAGTCAGCCGGCAGGGCTTCTGATGGACACGTTTCCTCAAACTTTTTGTTTTCTCGCTGTCTTTCCTCATACGGTTGCCGATGCGTGGCACTGTCAGATGCCGGCCGTGCCCGGGTGGCGCGGCGTTGGTGGCGCGGTGGCGCAGCGGTGGAGCAGCGGTGGTGGCGCGGTGGGTTGGACCGGGTCCTGCTCTCCAGTGGGTCTGGGGTTTGAGTCCCGCTTGGGGTGCCTTGCGATGGACTGGTGTCCCGTCCTGGGTGTGTCCCCTCCCCCTCCGGCCTTATGCCCTGAGTTGCTGGGTTAGGCTCCGGTTCCCCGCGATGCCGTATGGGACAAGCGGTTCAGAAAATGTGTGTGTGTGTGTGTGTGTAATGCCACACCTCTACCCCCCTGAGGCACAACAGCTTAAGCACACTGAAGAGAGATGAGCCCTTTCTTTCTCATTTCTTTTTTAACATAACCATGCTGACCAGCGTGAGTAACAATAAATTCCTTCTGATTTGTGATGCTGGGAAGCTGAAAGGTTTCTAGGTTTGGGGTCTGGGGAAATCAGAACAGGTCCGGTGGGTAATGGCCAATGCTGAATCATCCTGCACCGATGGATACGGAGAGGAGCTCATAGCTGTCTGCCGTACCTTCAACAGCGCTCCTCAGTATTGCCCTCCAGGACTAAAATGGAACAAAATATGTTTTCCATGAATATGCAGCACAAAAAGATTTATAAACTGATGTCTAGCTTTTCACGTTTTGGACCTGAATTTGAGATGTCTGATCAAACTGCGGGGGGTGCAGTGGCGGAGTGGGTTGGACCGGGTCCTGCTCTCTGGTGGGTCTGGGGTTTGAGTCCCGCTTGGGGTGCCTTGTGATGGACTGGCGTCCTGTCCTGGGTGTGTCCCCTCTTCCCTCCGGCCTTACACCCTGTGTTGCTGGATTAGGCTCCAGCTTGCCGTGATCCCGCTTGGGACAAGCGGCTTCAGCAAATGTGTGTGTGTGTGAGTGAGATGTTAAGGCAGTCAGATGTGTTTATGTCTCTGTCTGTAGCAGGTGTCCCCCAACCCACAGTGAATTGGCATAAAAGGGAAAATGGACTGGATGGGAACACAGTCATGTTGTTCAACGGCTCCTTATTTCTCCGCAACGTTTCTGTGGAGGGTAATGGGACGTACTCCTGCCTGGCCTCCAATCCATTGGGAACATCTGTGGCATCCAGCCTTCTCCTTGTGTCTGGTGGGTTGCACGGTGCTCACTGGGTTTTTTTAATACATGGCATTCAACATTCTCTGGATCAAGTCTGACCTTACTGCTAATAAGTTATCTTGACATTCTTTTTTCTTTGAAATTCACTCCTATGATGGTCAAATGTGTCAGGATGAGAGGTGGTATATTGCTAAAACCCAGAGTGAAACTAGCTTCTTCCACATCCAGCTGGGTGGTAGCATCACTCGATCCATATTTTGGATCACAGCTGGTTATGAACTATTATTATAGAGTTGAACTCCTCTCAAGATGCTCTCGTGGTTGTTCCACTGCTGATCTTTCGCAGTGCTCTCTGTTAGTTACAGCTCCTTAAAAGGCTGTTGTCAAACCTTTCAAAAGTACCTGCTCCTCTTAATAGAGGATAGTAAGTGTAATATCCAGAACTATTTCCAGAGCTCTGCTCTCAAATGAGTTTGATAGAAAGCTGTTAGTATCCATAATAGTCTTGCCCCATACACCCCAGAGACATAAGGTACTTTGACAAGTACAAGCATACAGTATTATGGCAGTTACATTTCATATTATGAAATATTGCCTACTACAAAGTCACATTTTATAAAAATGTGACAAACAGCCAAAACGTCTTTGGCCTTAGAATTCAGTAATAATACACTGAAGGTAATGAGTAGGTCTGTTTCTAGGGTTTTGGGTATAAATGTAAAATGAAAGGGAGAGGAAATATAACCACAGTTGTTTTCATGACCAGATCCAAGGTTCGCTCAGAGGAGCTTCATGCACAGGGATGTGGGTAGGAAGACGGTGCTGATGGCATCTCCAGTGGGCAACAGTGTCACCGTGAGACCCGGGGAGCTCCTGCGTATCGGTAGGATCTTTCACTCTGCTCTCTCCACCAGGGAAATGCACTTTTACAAGCTTACATCCAGTGCTCATAGTACTTTGGGTTGTTTACAGCACACATCCGAGTGTTTCCATACAATGTGTTAGCTTGACTTAAACAAAATTATATAACTTTTATCTTCATTTACTTGTATATCTGGGGGAAAAGGAATATTTCATTTACATAATGTGTATAGAACTGCGAACTTACATGAAGAGGCTGTGTTCTCGTGTTCTGCTGTGGAGAACTTTTTTTCTTTGCCAGTTGTACCTGATTATTTCTGGCTCTCATTATAATCAACAGTCTGAAAGCAAAAAAAGGCCTTATAACTCTGTTTCAACACTGAGTCATTGCTCTTCCTGACCAATTAATTATGTGGAGATGATAAAACATTTTTACTGCACCCACTCGTTGTAGCTTTGAGGGTCAAGACAGCTGATGAACTCTTTCTTTTTAAAAACCTGGACATATTCTCCTACTTATTGGTGCTGCTCACTCGGTATCCGACATAAAAAACTGAACTGTTCAAGAGGACCGTTTTTTTGCGTAAGACCACACAGCAGGCCTGGCCTTAATTTGAAATATGGCGTGAAAGGAATTTATTGTTAGCAAAAGCTTGAATCATTTAAACAGCTGAAAATAACTTCCATTTTGGAGGGCTAGCATGTTGACAGTAATGTTTTTTATCATTTCAAAGATATTCTTACACATCTTAGTTTGGTTTTGTGTTCTTGCAGGTTCTGTTTCAGTTTTGCGTTTCATTTCGTTGATTCAGCAGGAATCATAAAATAACGGGAATACTGAAACTGGGTTTATATTTTAACTCATGCTAGTAACGTAGAGGGGGGTGCAGTGGGTCGGACCAGGTCCTGCTCTCCGGTGGGTCTGGGGTTCGAGTCCCGCTTGGGGTGCCTTGTGATGGACTGGCGTCCCGTCCTGGGTGTGTCCCCTCCCCCTCCAGCCTTGCACACTGTGTTGCCGGGTTAGGCTCCGGCTCCCCGCGACCCCCATATGGGACAAGGTCTTTCAGATGGTGTGTGGGTGTGTGTGGTAATGTAGAAACTGCGACCTGGAAGAAATACACTGGAACTAGTGTGAGCTGCTCTAGCTAAATAATTGACTGAAGGAGTAGCACAGAAAAAAGGGTATTCTAAGCACTCTTCTCAGAAAAGTTTCTTGGTTCTGGGGAAGGCATGGCTGTTATTGCAGTCACTATGAGTCCTGGTGCAGCGCCTGCGTACTGAAAGCCAGCCCAGTAGATGGACGGAGACACTGAGGGTAATTGGTACTGTATGTGCTAGGCTGCAAGCTTACTGCAGTATTTATGGCTGAGCAGCATCTTTACCTTCCCATTTCTACACGCTTGTGCTCAACCCCCTGCCCCAGTGTGTCCTGTGCCATCCAGCCACACCGGAGCCATCAGCTGGGCCTTCCGGAACCAGACTCTGGCGCAAACCCCTGGTCTGCAGTACAGAACACTGCTCAGGGGACGAGTGCTGGAGGTGAACACGCTCTTTGGCAGTTTTGGGGGTCGGTACACATGCCGGACCTCCACGGGTTCACAGCCGGTGTCTGCCTGGGTCCACGTCCGCCAGGAAGGTCAGTTTTCTGCGCAGCCATACAAAAGGCAATCCCTTTAAATGGGTATTTTTGCAGGAATCACAGAGACAGCCACTATGTTTTAGGTGCCTTGGATCTTTATAGTTCACTAAACAAAGGCTTTGCAGCAGTCACAAAGTGTTACGTATTTTCATGGTACAGTTGGTAATTGTTATGCTCAGTTGCAGCAGGACAAGACATAAAATGTCTGTATTTTCTACTTTAGGGAAAAGAAAATGTCAGAATAAGGAGAAGCTAAAACCATTTAAAGAGTAAATCCTGTAATTCTTTTCATGCTTGAGGAAGAAAATAGATAATAGATCCAAGTCATAATTATATTTTGAAATACAGTTCTTTTTTGTGGCTTGCCAAGACCTCTTGGACTTAGTTTTATTTTTTGTTAGAGATCCATAGTTCTTATAACCAAAGCATGGAGGGTTCGAGTCCATGGCTAAAGGAGAAGAACGTGTATTCAAGCAACACTTTATATGATACTCTCACACTGTTTGTCTAATGTCTGAACAGGCACGTTGACTTTTGCAACGAGCTCAGATCCAACATGTGATTGTTGTGCTTTGTGTGTGCGGTGAGCAGAATTTGCGTGGAAGCTGGCCGACTGGAGCCAGTGCAGTGCCACGTGTGGGAATAGGGGCACCCGGTCCAGGGAGGTGCGCTGTGTCAGCTCAGGGGGCGAGGAGGTAGCCCCGTCGCTCTGCCGTCACCTGTCCAGGCCCGTGGCGAGGTCTCAACCCTGCAACATGAACACCTGCCCACCGAGGTGCCGGCTCTCCCCCTCCACCTTGCAGCGCAGCAGTGCCAACGTAACATCCGTCCTGTGCGGCAGCCGACTGCCTTTAAGGAAACTCGAGAGAATGACTTCCTGCATGCTCGACATGTCCCGCCTCTCTTGACCCTCATGCAGCACCTTGAATTTATTCTCACTCCTGATGTCTGTGTTTGTATAAGCCTTGACCGCAGCACTCTGCGAAAAACATGAGTCAAGCTGTACTGTCCAGCAGGGGGGCTGTTTACACACCTTTCTACACCATCTCAACGGCTCAAGTGTCTTGACGGCTGCCCGGGTCCGTGCAAAGAGAGGACTGATTAATATCCGTCTTCTCAAGGTGGGCCAGATGCTATCGAAAGAACAGCAGAGTTGAGGCCTGTATGTAATTTTACAAAAATACAGGTCATACTGTGGGATTAAAACAAGTCTTGCTTGTCATTGGGTGCCTCTGCCAAAAAAAGCGGTTTAATATTCCCCGCGTGGGTCGACTTGCGCTTTAATCACAGTATCAATCTGTCTGTGAAACCGCTTAGCGTTGAGTCTGATCTCACGGTGGGGGATCTCTGTAGAGGGCTGCTCTTTGTTGTGGCCCCTGTGGGTCTCCCTACCAGCCAGCCCTACTGCCCCCTCCAAGGCCGCAGACCGCTGTGCTCTTTTACCGTGACACTCTCCTTCACTCACAGTGTGTATGGGTGTGTGTTTGTGCTTTTAAAGTGTTACAGCAAGGCTGCTCTCGCTCAGCAGCTCCGGCCGAAGGGCGACCGTGGCAGCAGCGGAACTCAGCTCGCGGCCTCTCGTCCCGAACGCAATCGCAGCAAATACAGCTGTGGCTGAAAACTCGCCGGGGAAACACATGCACATCTGGTTCGGAGCTGTGTTTATTCAAGGCAGCTTAACAAACCCACTTACTTTCGGCAAGGCGTCCTCTGAGCTTGGCTTGCGCCGTTAATGCAGACAGGATCAGGCACTTGAAGCACAGACATCATTAGTTTAATTTTTCAGATGTGCCAGACAAGGATTGGCTACTTCTTTGTAATGACTGCCAAAAACATACATGTAGCCAACGTTGCTGTTATAAACATTAGAAAATTGAACCTTAAAACGTAGATCTAGAGCACAGCTCTCATCAGTGTTCCTTACACTTCAGTTATGAAGGGATGTCATGCCCTCTAATTTTCTGAACCACCCTGTTCTGAGGACCTTCGCACCTCTCACATGCAGTGCTGCGTGAAAGTATGTGAACCCTACAGAGATGGTCATCGTTCTCTTTAAACTTATAATACCTTAGATATGGTAAATAAATCTTGAATCATGAATAAATGATTGATTTACACACCCGATTCTACTTACCTCCTTGTATTAACCAGTGCAACTTGGGCTTCACTTACTGTTGCTCCCGCACTGCTTGTGTTTTTCTACTTACACACATGATTTCCTCTAAACCAGCATATTGAATTACTCATTGCGCACCTGTTATGTCAGGTGACCAAGACTGCTTCTGACTAAATAACGATCCTGGGGTAAAACTACAGGAAACAAGGGGTTGACATGCTTTCAAGCAGCTTTCTATGGATCGTCCGAAAGGTACATTTTAGTGAATCCGGTTTGAAGGTTCTCTTTTGAGAATTACGATTTTTGGTGTGTTGGAGCAGCACCGGAGGCCATGCTAACGTGCGGCTGTTGCTTCACAGCTGGGTCTCCACAATGTGGTCTGAGTGCTCCACCATGTGTGGCCCTGGGTCCAGGCAGAGGCAGGTATCCTGTCAGCAGGTGTCCTCTGCTGGGACAGCCAGGCTGCTGGCCCCCTCTGTCTGCAAGGCTGCGCTCCGGCCCGCAGATACTGAGGAGTGCCGGTCGGACGCCTGCGTGTCTTGGTTCGCCAGTCCTTGGGGACAGGTATGTCTCAGCTCCCGCTTATAAGAGCTGCGGTGACAGTGAGTGACAGCGGCACCGACCGTGTCGTCCCGATGTGTTGCTGCAGTGCTCCGGACGATGCCTCGGCCCTGCCTTAGCTACGCAGAGCAGGCCGGTGACTTGCAGGCATCGCGATGGCTCCACCGTCCCGGACTGGCACTGCGACCCTAGGAACAGGTACGTCGTGGGGCTGCTACGGCGCACCGACCAGTACACGGCTTAGCAACTGGGAATAGCGCTTTGCTAATGCAGTCACACCATCGTAGCTGCGGTGGCCTTTTGGAATAAAAATGTGATAGCTCCTGGACGACCCTGTTAGCAACCGGCTGTAGGTTCACTATCTCTTTCCTTTTTTCTTCCTTTCCCTTCTTTTTTTCGTAGCAAGGATTTGTCTAAGTTGTTTTTATTCTCTACAGGCAGAGCCTTTGGTTCTATGCTTCAGTTCATTTAAGCACCAAGTACTATATCTTTCTTGGCTTTTTCTCGAGGAATTCTTTGTGAAATATTTGTTCTAGAGAATAACTTCCATGTGAATCAGAGTACAGTGCACCCCTCTGCTGCGAAGCTTTAACTTTATTTATTGGGGTTGTGCCTCGCCAATTCCATTAGTGCAGGAGTAAATCACTCAGTATGAACCGTGGTTATTTTGTTTTACGAGAATGATATGAATGGACTTGAGTATTACATTTGCTTCCTTTGCTGCTCTCATTCAGCTTTGCATGTTCTTGCTTTTTGCGTGCACGGCGAGAGCAGCAAGGGCGAAAAATTCCCACCGACTACAGCCTTTCGTAGCGCCTCTTCCCGAATCAGAGTGCGGTGACTCTCTGCTGTGCTCTGGTGGTGAGAGCTGGCATTCAGTTTGCAGGGGAATTCAGCAGCACCTTCACTCAAGCTACCATCCGCCCTGTGTGTGCTGCCTGTAGGCCGATGTCTGTGCGAAGATGCTCACTGGAGCGGTGCAGCGTGCAGTGGCGTACTGGCCCCTGGAGGGTGTGCAGCGCAGCCTGCGGCAGCGGGTTCCAGTCTCGCAAGGTGGAATGTGTCCACAGACGGAGCAGGAAGACGCTGGCTGACCAGCACTGCGCCTGGAAGCGCCGCCCCATCACCTGGCAGCACTGCAGCGCAACATCCTGCAGCAGTAAGGCTTGCATGGCCTCACGATGTCCGCTCACACGTCGTATACTTCCTAACGTTCCCACGAGACTGGGAGGTGTTCTTTCAAGCTTAATCCTGTTACCAACTAAAAAAAAAAAATGCCCGGGAAATTTATCACAAGCACAAATTGGCAAGATGCTTCACGTGGGCATTCATGATAACAGGTTACGGCACCCCACACACACACACTTTCTGAACCGCTTGTCCCATACGGGGTCACGGGGAACCAGAGCCTAACCCAGCAACTCACGGCGTAAGGCTGGAGGGGGAGGGGACACACCCAGGACGGGACGCCAGTCCATCACAAGGCACCCCAAGCGGGACTCGATCCCCAGACCCACCGGAAAGCAGGACCTGGTCCAACCCACTGTGCCACTGCACCTCCTCAGTTACAGCACCATTCTGAGAGAATTTCTGACACAGATATGTTGAAAGTGGCTGTACATTTCCTCCGGTCCCTGCTCGGTACACTGTATCTGACCTAGTTGTTTCTGTAGGTTCGCTTTCGATTTTCTGATGATAAAAATATTTATTGATGGCAGGCCGAAATATTTACTTATAATGAGGAGTGACTGAGGAAATGTGACTTGATGCAGCCTGAGAGGGGAAACCATATCTGCATGAGATAAATATGCCGTCTGAGTGCCAAGCGGAAGGGATCTAAACCCTTTTTAAAGTCTTAATTTTACCATTGCAAAAATCACAAGCGTTTTGAGGACAGAGGAAGCATTGCAGTTTACCTTTTGCCGTTTCGCTGATTTTTCAGGTGAATGCGAGGACACGACTCATTACTGCGCCGTGGTGAAGCAGCTCAAGCTGTGCCTGGTTGATCTTTACCGGCGGAGGTGCTGTCAGTCATGTGGAGGGGAGCAGCCGCTGGCCATGCAGTGATGCGGGACACCGGAGATTGGAGCGCAGGTGGACTCCATGGCAGCACAGATTATCCAGCTGATCGAATGACTGTGCGAAGAAGGCCTACTGAGAAACGCTACTGTTGCACCACTGACGGAAGACAGTCCTCGTTCGGCGGAAACGTCTCCGATGTCTCCCTCTCAGCGCGGAGGGAAAACGGGTGCTGTCCTGGGTTACGGAATGGATGCTTTCTTGAAACGGACAAGGAAGAGATGTGAACCAGAAAGGCCCAAGCTCAGAGCTGCATGTGCGACACGCCTGCTTTGAAATAATCACATCTTTTTGCCACTTACTGGATGACTTAACAAGCTTACTATACTATACACCAACATTACATCGCATTTGACTAAACTAATTTGTGCTGCTTTCTTTAATTCTTTTTCCTTTCGATTACATGTTGTCAAAGGATATGCAGAATCTTTCAGTTTAAAAGATGATCTCTGGGCAAGGGAAAAGTTGAAAGCATATTGACATAGGTACAAAGGGAAAGGCCATAATGTGTATGAAATATGACGTGGTTAAACATAAAGTATGATCGGTTAAAAGAATTTCCAAAATATCTTAAATTGACAAAACAGCTTCTCTTTCAGGTCCAATTTGTCGCTGGAGAAAGTAATTCTATCATTTTAAGCTTCCGTTTGCAAATCCTGCAGTAACTATTCTTTAATTTTCAACAATTCACCTGAATTTCGTTTCGTTAAAGATACAACAGATGTCTTTCTAACGACAGTGGTCCAAGATTTCTGTTCACCGGAAAAATGTTCCGCCTCCATCAAACTCCAGAGGCTGTATCGCTATTTGTCACAGAGGTACCTTAGAGACTAACTGAATTTGTAAAACTGGGCTGATGAAAGCATAGAAGTGTTCTTTAATGACCTTTCACACAAAGCATATGGAGGCATGGCATGAAGATGTGGTTTTCTGGACAGAGTAAGAATAATGCCAAACTGAAAGGAATTTCAGTAGGGAAATAGGGGAAAATCCCTATCGACCATGTAATGTAGTGTAACAGTAAGTTCAATGTGTCTGTAAAACTGGCTCTGAAAATTACCTAGTGAAAGTATAAATACATGGCAATAACATATTTCCTTATTAGCCATATTAACATATCTCCAAGTGCACGATTTAGCTTTGTCTGTCCCCTTAATGTATCACATAAACACATTTTAGCAAAATTAATATAAAAAGGGAAATATTGATTTTCAGAAATACTGAAGTAAACATGCTTTTGTTAAATCTATACATACGTATAAATGGCAATTGAATGAGCTTAAAAATTGAGTTAATTGGAATTTGTTTGATATTAAAAGTACAGTATGTATGGTACTTCAAAAATGTTTTGACCATGACAGCTGGTCTAGCGATTGGTTTGTACAGAAGCAGTTTGTTTCAAAATTTTACTAATCAGGCTTGTGTGTGTTTTAAGCTTCTTTAATGAAAGTAGTGGATTGTAAAACATGCCTTGTATATATCGTTTAAAAGTGCAATATTGTAAATTGACTGTAGACTTTTGGCACTTTATTCTCTCATAACCAAAATTTAAAGGTCAGTGTCTTCATGGCATATTTAAGATTTAAAATTACACCTTCACTTAGGACTTACTGTGGATTTAACAGTGAATTTAAGTTCTTCTGATATCTTAGGCATGCATTTTGGGAAATGTAACTGCAAACATTTCAGGTCAAGAAACACAACTAAGGTCAAAGTTCCACCAGCGCTTCTAATACTAAATGTAATGTGGCCTAAGCGTTGAAATCAGTACTCTTTTAATAATGATCATTACACTGCAATAAGAGCTGGAACAAAGAAAGCTTTGCTTATGTGTCACAGGTTCTGTATTAAGACAATAAAGATATCATATAAGTTAGTACATTTTTGTGCTTTATTTTTTAGTCTTTCCATTTATAGTTACAATGCATTTTGTAAAAATAGGGTGAAAATTTCATTGTGCAAAAAATAAATCATTACAGAAAATTTGGCACATGCTTTCAGTTAGCATTTAAAATTATATTCAATTTACATTACAAAAATACACAGCATGCATACAAATAAATTACATTTAACTTCATATACATGTCAGAAATATATATTGTAGGAAAGAAAAGTCAAGCATAATACAGAATTACTGAATAATTTTTACAGTAATATATTCTGATAGATAATTGATCATTTTATACAATTATTTTTTCTTGCACATAAAGTTGAAACTGCTGATTAGTATTTCTTCCCCCTGGCCACCTGCAATGCATATCTTTAATAAGAATAAAAAAACAAATCTGATTGAACTGTGCAATTTCCGTAACTTTATGACATTACAACCACATCCTTGGCAGCATGGATCTCAGGGGCCAGAGGTACCTTGTTCCTGTCCTGGGTAGACAACTTCCGGAAAAACCTGTGGCCTCGTTCATCAGTGCCTTCAAAGACATAGCCTGGAGGGCAGTCAAAACTGGCTGGGCACACGGTGCCTTTCTTTGGAGTGAACTCAGCACGATACATAGTTCCATCATCGAACGGGGCCTCGCTTTTCAATGGCACATGCTTGGGTTTAAAGCTCACGTTGGGTTGGATTTGATGTTGGGTGTAATCGAGCTTAAAGGTGGTCAGATCCTCCATCTTCCCACCTGCCTTCCTCACATCTTCTGGCTTCTTGGCCATTTCTCGCCTTTGTATCTGCCACGGTTTGAAGTCCTCCTTCATGGTGGTGCTCCCCTGGAAGGGACCGGAAGGCCTCTTCGTTTGCAAAAAGGGTTTTGCGGGAACAAATGGCTGCACACTGTGCTTCACAAAGTCTTCCTTGGTGGTCGTGCTCAGTTCCATGTGCTCCGTGCGGCTCACGTACTCTGGCGGCTTGAAGAGCTGCGGCAGAGCCACTGGCCATGGCTGGAAACGGTCCCGGAATTCAGTGCTGCTTTGAAATGGAGCATCTGAGGCCATCTTGGTAGAACTCGGCTTGCAGCTCTGCGGGAGCTGTGCAGGCAGGCCTTGAAAGTCTGAGCGGTGAGTGGTGCAGCACTGGAAGGGCTGGCTGCTGGGTCTGTATGGCTCGGGGGGCCTGACAACCCTCGGTTCCAGGGTGTGAGGCACGTAACAAAGGCGGTTGCTGGTGAGGTCATTGAAGGGCATGTCAGAAAGCTTGGCCACGATGGGAGGCTTGAAACTTTCTCGCTGAGCAAAGCCCTTTGGGACAAAATCATCTTGGAATGTTGTTGAATTTCCAAACTTTGTGGTTGGAGGGTGGTATGTAAATTCGGGTTTCACCAAATCCCTCTTGCTAACATCCCATGGTCGAAAATCATCTTTTAAAGAAAGCAGAGTATTATATCAATGAGGCTTCTAAGACAGATTCTTTCAAGTGAAAGCAGAATACAAAAAATATAATAACACAGAACAACTAATTTTCCACGCATGTTCACAGATTACTTGCTCAGAAGGGGGTAAGCAGGTATGATAGTGGTAAGAGTTTTGACTTTGGACTATTGTGAGGTTGTAGGGTCAAATCTCACATCCTGTTGAAGTCCCCTTTGGCAAGGCACTTACAGTAATAAAATTATCCAGCTGTATAAATGGGTAAGTAATCTAACAATATGCTAATTTCAATAAATATGTCCGATAAATATGTAAATGCAAAGCTCTGTGTGAAATCAAATATATTTTTTCAGGTGATGCTGTTTTAAAAAGTGACAATTTTTTAAACCACTCACATCTATTTACTCATTCATATAGCTGGGTAATTTGTACTGGAGCAATTCAGGGTATGCACCTTACTGAAGGGCACTACACTGAGATCAGGGATTTGAACCTGGGACATTTGACTGCAAAACAACCCTAACCTGTACTCTACCCGGTGGGCCTTCTATTATTCTGAATGTCGACTGAGCATTTATTTCACCTTTGTAAGTGGGCAGAGTGTCCAGCTTCCCCACTTTTGCATGCTGCGTCTCAATTGGTCTTACTGGGACAAACGGTTGCACCTCATGTGTGTTGAAGTCCAGCTTGTAAGTAGTTCCCAGGTCCATTTCCCCAGGCGCTGGCTTATATTGTGCCTGGCGTCGAACATATTGCTGTGTAACTTCATAAGGTATATAGTCAGATCTGGAAAATATGAAGTAATATGGAATTGCTCAAAGGTCAATCTTCAGTGAAGTATGTCAGTCACAGACTGGAGTCAATTACATTAACAACTGAATGAAAGAGCAATAGGCAGCTTGATCAAGCTTATTTTATGTGAAGAATTACTTGAACGTTGTGGTTCCATCAATCTTTGCTCGGTCCCTCTGGTACTCCATCCTTGGCTTTAGGCTCTTTGGTGGTCGATGAGCCGCATACACAGGGTACTTCTCTGCATACTCTGTTAGGACACATTCTTTGTCTCCCTTTGTATACAAGGATGTGGTCTTGTGGAAGCAACGATGACGCCTAACAAGAATGGGGAAGCATAGTATGTTGTGACATCTTCCACCCTCTGTAAATCGTTCCACGGACGTCCAGTTCAGGATCTCCCTGGACCCCACCATTTGCCCTCACCCTGGTAAAGAATCTCAATACTGGATGTTGAATGACTCACTCTGCTCTGATCACATTGCTTCCCTGACCCAAACCTTTGGCTTATTCCTTCACAACATGAGCAAAGTTGTGACTCTGACACCCCATTGTTTTTCCAGAGCCCCCGTTCTCTTCGGCCTTAATTACTGCAGGTCCCTTTTTATTGGGTCTTCCTGCATCTGCAATCTGTCCATTGCAGCTTATCCAAAAAAACTACTGTATTGTCTAGTGTAAAATGTTCCTTTCAATACACACCTCTCATCTGCTCCATCTTCCCTGGCTCCCCATTACTGCCAAGATCCAGTTTAACACCTCATCCTATCGTAAAATTTCCTACATGACTTGGCTTCCCACTTCCTCCCAACTCCCATTTCTCCCTACTATCCCAGGTGTAATCTTAAGTGTTGACAAAAGACAGATCTGGCCAATTTACTGAGCCAGCTTTGAGTTTTACAACGGCAGCTCCTATAGTGAAGGCACACTGGGGTTTTCTATCGTAACTGTACATTTCTAAAGGCCATCAAGTTCATGGTCACCTTAATTAACGTAGACTTGAGAATGCATCCCATCACCCGCAACTATATTAAGTTTAACCTTTACAAGTTGTCAGAAATATGGGTTAAATGCATTTTTCATTTAACTGTACCACTTTACAATTCTAAATACCTCCATATTTCATAATAAAACACTTTAAAGTACATAAAGTTGTTTCCTTCAATAATGTAGCATTACATAATCAACAGTGACACAATTTTCTTAATTAAAATAGCTTTAATTTAAACATTTCTGCCCTTAACAGTCAGTCGTATATATGAAGACTTCATAACTGATCCTGTTGAATACTGCTGAAAGATGAGTATCCTGAATTTTGCATGTATATTTTTTAAGGAAGATGTAATAACAAATCAAATGTTAAAGTGGGGGGAGGAAAAAAAAAAAAAAAAAAAAAAAAAAAAAACTTACCCACAGTTGCAGATATTACATATACAAGTTCGTTTCATTTTAAAAAAGGAGAGTGTTAACTTGTGATAGTTCCCACCAAATTCCGGACACACTTGGGCGAGTTGCTGCTACCGCACTATATAACACACTATCTCCAGGGATGCAGCATGTCTCCACGGCAACGGGACAGCGTCTCGGTGACGCCGCCATTTTCCCGTCTACGTCACAGGGCAAAGTTCGTGAACTAACCCACTTCCGGGGTAAAGTGTTCAACGTGAGTTCTGCGCCGTACGGACGCGATAGCGTGTTATTGTTGGTAAACTTTTCCGTATTAGCACTCGTTATTTTAAATCTAATTCATTTATGTATTCGAGCTCTGGATATTGGTGTTTTGAACCTGCGGAAGACGCGTTAGGCTAGAAAACTTGCGAAGCTGAGGCGCGCCGCGTGTGTAGTCAAACTGACTACTCGAAGGCTGTCAGTTGTTCGCACGTGTCGTGTGGAGAGAGAATCAGTGCCGAGTGCGCTGAGCTGCATCGTTACCGTGTCATCGACCAGTGTCCGTCTTAACTGGCCGCTGTCAGCTTCACAGAGCCACGTGACGTGTCCAAACGAAGCGTGTTTCAATAATTTAACACGCGCTGGCTGGACGAACTTGGTTGGGGAGCTGCGCACATAATCATTTGCGGTAGTAGTGTCAGTCAGGTACTTGCCTTGGTCTCTCTTAAATTAATCAGTAGCCATGATTTTACACATTTCTTCTTGCAGGTATCGCTCAGTTGGGTTACATAACTGTTGCTAGAATTAAATACAAAGTCTTCTTTTTCTACTCACTGTTGTTGGTCATGATGATCATCACTGACACTGATCACACAGTAAAATGATCTGGGTGATTGTTCACTTCACTTGTTGATCATGTTGCACGAGCTTGTTCACGCTCATTGGTCGTGGTCATCATCATTCCGATCGTGGTCATGTTGATTTTGTCGATTCACTTTGTTTGTTAGATGCTCACGTGCCTCCCTACAGTAATATGCCTCTCTCTGTTCTCTTCGCTGCAGACTTTAAATCCACTCAACTATGGGTCACACAAGTTTAGACAAGATCATTGCGCTGCAGAACAAGCCTGCAAATATAAGGAATCTGTGTATTTTAGCCCACGTGGATCATGGTGAGTGCTTTCTTTATGTCATGATTGTTTCACAGGGCTCAGATCAATTGTACCTATAACTTACATACTTATATAACGTGTGCCTCCTGGTTCAGTGATGATATTCTCAGTACTGTGCTGGAAAGTAGTAAGTTGTCGTTGTCTTATGTTACAGGCAAAACAACTCTGGCTGATTGCCTGGTTGCCAGCAATGGTATAATATCTAGTCGTTTGGCAGGAAAGGTTGGTATTTAGAAGTTCAGACATAGTCACATTATTATTAATTAACCGACGTGCTCGTTTGCTTATAAATATTCTACCCTTTAACATGTCCGAAGCAGTAAAATTATTTGCGGTGCAAGTAATTAGTTTTTCTGTGAAATTCCAGCTGAGATACCTGGACAGCAGGGAGGATGAACAAATCAGAGGAATAACCATGAAATCCAGTGCAATATCATTGCATTACTCTGTCGGTAAGTGAGAACGTTCACCTCCTGGAATGGATTATGTAGGATATGGGTAGCGTGCAGCTGCACTACTGCTGATGAAAGCTGACAGTTTTCAGCAGAAGCCAAACCTCACAGCTCATGGTTTGTGTTCTTTGCCTTCGTCATCTCAGGTGGTGAAGACTACCTCATCAACTTGATCGATTCCCCCGGGCACGTGGACTTTTCATCAGAAGTTTCGACAGCCGTGCGGCTGTGCGACGGGGCTATTGTCATCGTGGATGCTGTGGAAGGAGTCTGTCCTCAGGTACAAAGAAGCACCTGTTACTCACTTGTAAGGCGCTCGTGCAGCAGAGAATAAGTTGCTGTCATTTAGGCAACGATTTTGACCAATCGCCGTAATCTGTTTTACATCTCATTCAACAAATACATCCTTGTACATGAAAGGATATATACTCGCACCTGGTGTGATGACTGTTTGAGTTCTGAATACATTTTCCGGTATGTTTATTTTGAATTGCGTTGCGCAAAAATGAAAACAGCGTAGGAGTGTGGGGCTGCCTTCATTCAGCTGATTTCCACAGCGTTTACAGCTTGTCTGGTGTTTGAGTGTTGGTGAAGAGATGGTGAGCGTTATACGTGTGTAGGGGATTAATCAGTTTACAGTCAGCTCTGAATAGGAAGTTGAGGAGGGAATCTGTTTATCGTCAGTCATTTTAGATTAGTTTTCATATTAATGTAGCTCTGAGTCAATAAATAAATTTAAATGATTTGTCTTTAGTTTTTTATTCACTAGTTATAGCCACAATTTTTACACGTTTACAAAGCTGGCAAACACTGGGCATCTTTCTGTGATGGATTGTTTGACAGCATTGAACAGGAGGTTGTGGAGATGATGTATTTTTTATCTGCATGAATTGTAGATGAGTTTGAAAGTATTTTTAAGTTTCAAAAAATGAAATGATTATTTAAAAATGATAAAATCAAAGCGTTGCACTCACATTTAGTGACATGCAGGGTGTGCCCTACTTTGGTGCCCCATGCCTCTTTGATAGACTTTGGACGAAGTGGTTATTGATAATGGGTGGATGGAGTTACAGTATTTATTTTTTCATTATATCTTTGGCTGAGGATTTTACAGAACCTGCATAGTTGGTAAGTGGAAGGACACATGAATTACTTGCATTAGTTACAAGCAATTTGAGTTACAAACAAATTTCCTGTCTCACTTGTGTTGATAAGGTAAAAAGACCCAGTTGTATTCATCCATAAATTTCGAAGTTCTTGACCTACTGCAATCTGTCACTGGGACTTTATTTTATTCTGAAGCTTGCCATTTGACAAAAGAAATACTGCTGATGCATTGTCTAATTTCCTTTTGCATTCGTTTTTCTAGACGCAGGCTGTGCTACGACAAGCCTGGCTTGAGAACATCCGTCCGGTCTTGGTAATTAATAAAATTGACAGACTGATTGGGGAACTGAAGCTCACTTCACAAGAAGCATACACACACCTTCAGAAAATCCTGGAACAGGTGTGTTAAGAGGGAGGCACAGCAGATAGCTCCAGTGCCTGACAGTGTGTTTGGATCTTGGTCCTTCTGTGTGTTGTTTGCATGTTTTCCCCGTGTTCGCGGGGATTTCTTCCGGGGGCTGCGGTTTCCTCCCACAGTCCAAAGACATGTTTCAGCTGTGCTGGTGACTCTCTAGTATGTGTACATCTGAGTGTATGTGTGTGTCTTGGCTCTGTTTCCGCATGATCAAAGGCCAAATGCACAGCAGTGCTAACTTGGCATGTTTCCTCCGTTCAGGTGAACGCAGTCACTGGCTCCCTGTTTACTTCTAAAGTCCTGGAGGAGCGAGCGGAGAAGGACTCGGAAGTGAGAGAAGCGGGTGGCGGGGACAACGGCGAGCAGGTCTACGACTGGAGCGCTGGCCTGGAGGAGAGCGACGACTCGGACCTTTACTTCTCTCCTGACCAGGGCAATGTGGTTTTCGCTAGTGCTATAGATGGATGGGGCTTCAGGTACTGGCTCTGTCTGTCTGTCTGTCTGTCTGTCATGTTGCTAATGGCCTTTTTTAGCATGGCCACCAGAGGGAGCCTTGGTCCTATGTTTCAGAAACTCATTTCTTCATTCGTTCCTGTCCAACTGATGCACTACAGAATTTGTAAACAAACAAAATATAATTGCATATTAGAATCAAGAGCAACTTAAATTTTTAATGATCTTATTAATGAACTTACGTATCACTACAGTATTGATGCTGTCTGGAAGAAAAGACAGACACACACAATGTCTACAAGCACTTAACCCAAGTGGGGTCACGGCGAACCGGAGACTAACCCGGAAACACAGGGTGCAAGGCCGAGGGGGGGAGAGGACACACCCCGGATGGGACGCTAGTCTGTTGCAAGGCACCCCGAGCAGGACTCGAACCCCAGACACACCACAGAGCAGGCCCCGGCCAAAGCTGCTGCGCCACCGGTTGGGACTTTGAACGTGAAGGACCCAGGTTCGAATCCCACCTACTGCTGTAGTCTCTTTCATTAGATCACTTACCCTGAATGACTGCAGTAAAAAGTACCCAGCTGTATATATGGATAAATTGTAAGTTTCTTTGGAGAGAAGAGTCAGCTGATCGAATAAGCATAAATGTTGTCATGCGTTTTTTAATTTTTTTTAAATCATTAAAGTAGCCATTAAACTCTGAAATCACATCAGAGGGTTTTCAGCTGAAGAAGTGTAGCTGTAGTAAAGAATGCTCCATGGTGCCATCAGCAAACTCGTGCTGGACAGGCAAATGTCAGGCAATTTCATCTGTGAAGTTTTCATTGAATTCAGCCGTACGTTTGTATGCACGGGCCGTCCAGAATGAGAGCGTTTTTCGCTTTCGTTCAGGTTGATAATAGAACGCGGTAATGGGTTTCAAGTAGAGAAGCATGTCAATTTGCATCAAGGATTGTGTTTTATATCAGTCGGCAGATAAGTCATTTGGACACTTGAGCTCCGGTCAGCACAAGGTCGGAGAAGCGGCCGATTTAATGTGGCGCGCCTTCGGTATGTGTCACAGCGGAGTGTAGGAAATGACCGACTGCTGCGCTCCGTCCAATTTAAAGATGGCAGCAGCGAAGCGGTGAACCGGGAGACCCGGTTTAAACGCTGCCTTTGTCATTCCGATAAGCGAAATGCAAAAACGAGACTTGTAAAGTAAGGCATTTTCTGGCCTGCGTGTCTTGTGTGGGTAGGTGAGGTTAGACGAGGACGTCCGTTTTAAATGAACCGCAGCATGTCGCATGTTGCGGGAGATAAGTGGGGACCTTTGGCTAACCAGATTAAGTTTCTTGCACCTAGAAAGGAAATGGAGATCTCTTTAAGGAAGGCTGTCGTTCTGGCGACGTTGGGTCTATTTAACCAGCGTCGGCGAGTCAGAGCGATTCTGACCTTCGCCAATTCGAGACGCCGCAGTACCAGGTTGGAGCGCTCCACATTTTAATAACGGGAACATCTGGAAAAAATGAAGGTCACAAGTTGAAATGGGTGAGGCGGTCCAGTCCAGATCTCAGTCCAAACCAAAATCAGAGCAAATGGAAACATTTTTTTGAGCCAAGAGAGAGAGGGAAAAAAAAATTGAAGCTCTTTGTCGCTGTGCGTTTCAGCATCCACCAGTTCGCTCACATGTACAGTCAGAAGATGGGGATCAGGTCCGAGGTGCTGCTGAAGACACTCTGGGGAGACTTTTACCTCAATGCTAAAGCCAAGAAGATCATGAAAGGGGCTCAGGTGAGACAGGCTTGAAGTGTAACTGCAGCATTTAGTCACTCTGTCATATTTGATTTATTACAGCGTGTTTTTATAAGACAATTCGATACGGAGGGTCATTCTGATGATATTTCAGATGGAATTATCCATCCGTCATCAACAACCACTTGTCCCGTGTATGGTTGTGGTGATCCAGAGCCTACCCTGCAAGGGCATTCTCACACACACTGACCAAATTGAATTCGAACCCACTTCCAGTCCCACAGCCCACGTGCTTTGAGGCCCTAGTGTTACCTGCTGCACCACTGTGATGCCCAAGTGTAATATCAAGAATTATAATAATTGCATTTATTAAAGTGTCCACACAGGGTTGTTCTGATGTTTCGGAAATGATGGAAGAACCAAACGTTCATCTGTGAATTATGTCTATGAACAGTGCGGCTCAGTCGATATGGCGTGATAAAATGCATACATCTTTCTAACGTAGTCTGTAAGTGTTGTGCAAGATCCTAATTGCGGTGTGTGCTGTGTAGCATCTTCACAGCAAAAATGAAAATAATCACTCTTAGTCACAGTGTCCCCAGCTGAAAAAGTCCCGCCCCTTTGGGATAATTTCAGTCTGCTGCACATTAGCCTTTTAATTACCACCTTGTAAATGACAGGCAATCTGCTTAATGGGCGGTTTGAAACAACAAGGTGAAGAGTTGTTCGTTTTTTTTTTTTTTTTTTTTTTTAAAGCACATTTCACCGGCCGTGTGTCTGGGTTTCTAGCTGCTCCAGACGGGAAATGGCAGCGCCTGATGGCCGGGAGCGGGGTCCACCGAGAGACCTGCGGAGGCCTGCCGTCAGGCGGTGCCTCCCAGGAGTGCCATTTATTAGGTGAAGAAATGCTGGAGACAGGCACGCGCTAAGGTGGCGTCCACTCCAGAGCTCTGCAGTCGGAGCGCTCGGCGAAAGCGGAGTGTGAAACGGGAAGGTCGGCTGTGGTCTACGGCCATGTCCTAGGTCTGCCTTGTCTGATCTGCTGCCTCGTTGTACAGGTCCAGGCACTGATCTCGGAATACCTGCACAAAACAGAGGAACACAGCAGTGGAAAGTGCTTTTGTTCACTAGAGCTTCAGTCCGCAGGTTCAGTTAGGAATGAGCTCTTCTGCAGCAGTTCCCAGTGGTGTCGGACACTCGCGCGCTGCTCTGGTTTCGCTCTGCCGTCCAGTTTGTCCCGTACAGCCGTTGCCCAGGTGTCCCAGGTGGTGTCGCACCTTTGGTCGGTACCATGTGCTGTGGCTGCGGTTGTTCTGTGTTGAGAGACAGACCAACGCTGCGCAGATTGGTCGGCTTCCACGTGGGGAGTCGCACAGATATTTAAAGAAACATCACACGGTAAACAGCATTTGTTCTTTTACTCCTTGATGCTTTGGATCTGAACAGTTAGAGAGTGAATTCCCTGACCAGTCAATCATTCTGATCCGCTGGACAGATGAGTTTGACCAGGGGCATTTCTATCAATGTGTAAACCAAATGCTTGACCTCCAGTCTGTCTTGGTGATGTAAACGATGTATGAATGAGTGACCCAGTGTAAGTAGTGCATCTAGCAGTGTAAGTCACCTCGGTGAATAAGGCGAGTAGGCTGATAACACTACATAGTATCCATTGTAAGTCGCTTTGGAGAAAAGTGTCTGCTAAGTGAATAAATGTAAACGTATGAAAGCTGAAAGATGGCATACAGGCGGTGTCGCTTTCCCGGTACAGAACGCAGCAGCGCATCTGACCCTATTGCTGGATGAACGTGACCAGTTTCCTTCCAGACAAACAGCCATCGGAATTTCACGCTGAGAGGTTCTAGAGGGCACCATGAAGGCACTCCAGTGCTGTGGGTTTGCACGTGGGTTGGAATCCAAATTGGTCTATGTGGAGATTATATATTGTCATACGTGCTCATGTGGGCTTCCTCCCCCAGTGTGTTTCGGGTAGTTTGGTGATTTCTAAATTGTGTGTGTGTGTGTGTGTGTGTGTGTGTGTGTGTGTGTGTGTGTGTGTTGGCCCTGTGAAGGGCTGATGCACCATCCAGGGTGCACCCCGTCTCATGCCTCATGCTTTCAGGATAGGCTCCAGACTGCCATTACCCTTCGCTGGATAAGTGGAGATTCTCAGTGGCCGGATTAGAAGCGCACATTATAATTTTTAAACAACACTTCAATGGTCATGCTGACAGTTTACAAACTCATTCTGCAGAAAATTTTGGGGATAAATAGGATCAGATCTGAAAAAGAAGTTTTACATTTCAACAGGACTTGACATCAGCCAACAACCAGTACACCACAGCAAAATGTACCTGTAACTTGCTGCAGCGAAATATTGAAATAAGAGTAATTTCTGAGCTAAAAAAGACATGATAACGGTGCGAGGTTGCTGCCCGGATTTAAAGTTCCAGGCACTTTGGCGTCGCTTCCAGGTACCGCTGTGGTCATTAAGTGCTCGACCTGTAACGAATGGGCTCCAAGTGGTGGGGAGGTGGAGAAAGCCCGTGTGTGACCTGTGTTAGACCGCGGCGGGAGCTGTTTGCCGCACCGTGAGGAAGCCCGCTGTCAGGAAGCGGTCAGCCTCCCTGGTTGACCCGCACGCAGTCAAAATCACCAGTGGGACAAGGAAGCGTCGCAGTTTCACACCCAACCATGCAATCAGTGTCGCCTCATCCAGACAAGCTTCCGCGTTTGCCTTGACGTGCCTTAAATGTTTTGATCTCCGCATTCTCACTTCTTCTTCCGCTTCTTTAAGTCCAAAGGAAAGAAGCCGCTGTTTGTGCAGCTTGTTCTGGACAACATCTGGAGTTTATATGATGCTGTGGTCCTCAAGAGGTAATCGAGATGCTCTGGCTCTTTATGCGCTCGCTTCTGAGAAAAAAAATTTGTGAGCCCTTCGGAATGGTCTCGGAGAATCGCTCCCGTAATGCGACCTGGTCTAAGTCGTGATTGGGAATAAAGAATATTTATAATGAGTAAAGTCTTATCGCTGGTTAACACACAACTCTTTACTTCCAAGGGGTTCACAAACTTCTGTTAATTACTGTATTTTGTCTCAAGTGAACATGAAGCATTTAGCTTCAATCTTGCCTGTAATGCGTGTGTCTTCGCTTAGAGACAAGGAGAAAGTGGAGAAGGTGATGTCCTCTCTTGGGGTGAAAGTCGCAGCTCGGGACTCGCGGCACTCGGATCCCAGAGTGCTCCTGAGTGCCATCTGCAGCCAGTGGCTTCCTGTGTCCCAAGCTGTGCTCAGTATCCTTCTGCCACACCGTGGCCTCCTCGGGGCTCTCTGGGTCACGGTTCATGGGGTTCCCCTCTGCTCAGTTTGTTGCTCTGTAGGGGCAGCGGGTGGCGTAGGAGTTAGAGCCTTCGCTACGCTACCAAAGGATCCGAAATAAAATTTGCCCTGAATGGTTCCAGTAAAAATTGCCCAGCTGTATAAATGGAGAAATCATGGTAAGTCACTTTGGAGAAAAATGTCAGCTAAGTGAACAAATAGTAAATAATTTTTGTTTGTTTCGTCTGATGAATTTCTCTGAGCTTCTTTGGGTCACATGAAGAATTTGCAACGCATACATGCTCGGGGTACAGCAACTTGTGTGTGCAGTTATGGCAATGTGTCAGCAACTCGGAGATAGATGTAGGACCATAGCAGCAGTCCCAGAACTCTCCCCCCCCCCCAAAATCATAAAGGCTGATTGAAGCTAACCGTAGTTTGGTTAGGGTTGTGTCTGTCTTCTCATAAATCTCTCTGTGCGGTCGTGACGACCGCAGCTGTTCTCGTGCAGTTCTTTAACCGTACCCCGACAGCGATGGTGTGCAACAGGCTGCCCAGCCCGCTGGACATGGCTGCCGAAAGGGTGGAGAAGCTCATGTGCGTCGGCGCCAGGAGGTTCGACTGCCTGCCGGAGAAAACGCAGGAGCTCAAGAGAGGTGAACACACAAATCCGCTTTTTCTCGAAACCTTTTATTTCCCACGTCCCCCCACCCACAGCTTCACTCTCCGAGCTGCTCTCCTCTTAGAGCAGGGTAAATTTAGTTCTTTGCACCCGTAGCTCTATCAGTTTTAGAAAGCCTTGACAGATTTTTTCATATTAAAGGGAATTTTTTTTTTTTCTTTCTTTAAAAGCCACTATGTGCCTGCTGCTCTCTGGAGGATTGGCTGCATAGGCTCAGATTTTCAGGGCCTTCGCCTTCCCGTATTCTCTTTACGCAAAACAAATGTTGCGGCAGCGCAAGTCCCGGTCAGCCCGGTTCATTATCATATCGGATGGGTGCCCCTCACCTGCTGGAGCAACACCTTCTGATCGCAGCTGGAAAGAGAGCTTCGCCATGAGATCAGCTCGCCCCCGCTTCGCGTCTCCGCTCCGTAGCATTTCGTTGTCATTATGCACACGCTCTGCTTTGTAAGATCTACGGCGAATGCCCTCTGCCCACATGAAATGAGAATTTCTTCTTTTCGTTGAAGTAGCCTGTGACAGAAGGTGCGGTTGGCAGGTGCTGGTTCTTTTCGTTCCCTGCTCCAGCACGCGTGCGCATCACACGAGATTCGAGCGGGCTGCTGTCGAGGAAAAGACGGCCGGCTTCCATTTTGAGGTGTCCTTCGTGGGTCGTGAAATCGGGGGCCAAATGCAGTCCGGCGGTACATTTGTGTTAACGGTTACATTTACTGATTAAGCCAGAAATGTTTTTCCTTTTTTTGCAAAAATGTGGGCAGCTCGGTGGCGCATTCGGTATTGTTGGTGTCTCACAGCACCTGGGCTGTTCGAATATACGTTTGAATGTAGCGCGGTCTGTGTGGAGTTTCCGTGTTCTCCCTGTGCCTCTGCGAGTTTCCTCCGGGCGCTCTGGTTTCCTCCCGCAGTCCAAAGACATGCAATTCAGGTAAACTGGTGACTCTAAATTGTCACCGATGGGGCGGCACGGTGGCACAGCGAGTAGCGCTGCAGTCTCTCACCACCTGGGTGGTGTGGGAGGAGGTGGGTTTGATCCCCGCTCAGTGTGTGTGGAGTTTGCATGTTCTCCCCGTGTCTTTGTGGGTTTCCTCCGGGTGCTCTGGTTTCCTCCCCCAGTCCAAAAACATGCCGTTCAGGTTCCCCCATAGTGTGTGAGTGAGTGACAGAGAGAGTGTGTTCCACTGATGTATGGATGAGTGACCCAGTGTAAGTAGTGTATTTAGCAGTGTAAGTCACCGCGGTGAATGAGATGTGTGAGCTGATAACACTGCATAGAGTTCATTGGAAGTGGCTTTGGAAAAAAGCATCTGCTAAATGTAACAATATAGCGTAAATGTAAATTGTCTGTAGTGTGTGACTGAGTGTCTGTCTGTACATGACTGACCACCCTGCAATGGACAGCTGTACCCCCTACCATCCCTTTAGGTCCCAGACCGCTGCAGTCCAGACCAGGACAAGTGCTTTTTGAAAGTACACAAAACAAAGCATATATTAAAAAAGTTGTTTGTCGCAGACATGCTTATTTGACATGTTCCCAAGTGATGCTGGCATTCACAATCCTCTCAAAGTTTCAGTGTTCTGAAACGCACTTTTCCTGACTAACACAAATAATGGAAAGGGATGCGAAACTGCAACCCAGTGAACAGCGGTATGATTCATAGTTTATCCCATCAGACAATGCCGCTGAAAGGAAAATCTTCACCCGAGTGTGTGTTCATGCTGTTATGTGCTAATAAAAACACACCCAGAATTTGTGTGAGTGTAGCATAGGTACATGATGACATTTCTCTCTTTTGTCAGCATTTCTGGAATGTAAGAGTGACACGTCAGCTCCGGTCGTCGTGTTCGTTTCCAAGATGTTTGCCGTCGACTCCAAGGCATTGCCACAGAACAAGCAGAGGTATGTTTAAATACATGCTGACATTTTTCAGGATCCTTCCTCTTGAGTAATTGAATTGAAATGTCTGGGAAAACAGAGGGCTCAAGGTGGGAAATTCTCACTAACAAGTGTTTAGCTATGCCTTTGTCCGAGGGGACTTGCGGCGCTGGAATCATTTCTCATTTTTACACAGCAGAGCAGCATCACACACACACACTGCTTAGTGTCACCAGTTCACCTGAAACACCCCTCTATTTGGACTGTGGGAGAGAAACCTACAGAAACTCAGCGAGAACATTGCAGCTCCAGACGGGCTGAGCTGAACTCGAAACCAAGCCCAAACGCACAACCCAGGAGCTGCGAGGCACCAGTGCTACCCGCTGCGCCACTGAGCCACCCTTGCTAGAGGACGGAAGAAACCCAACGTGCAGAACTGCTGTGAGCGAATCAGGTTCAGGTTAACAGCCCCGAACAGATCGCTCGCACCCGTTCTTCAGAGAACAGGCTGTGCGGCGTTGGCCGATCTCTGCGTAGAGCTGGTTTGCTCGAAGATGAACGTCCCAGCTGAGGTGTTCAGCCCACGTGGCTCACGTGATCACACACGGCTTTGCACTTCCCACGTATTCCCAGTCTCGTACGTGAAAGAGGATAAATCGCACGGCTCACGGTTTAGGTTCGGGCTTTCTGCTCCGTACCGTGTCTCTCTGGGTGTAGCGGAAGCTCGGCATTAATGGCTTTCACCGATAAACCTACAAACATACCTATGCGCAGTACTTAATGCGAGAAAGCCCTGGAGTGCTCCCTTCTGCATTCGATACACAGCTACAGCATGAATGGTTTTGGCTGAACTGCCTTTGCTCTGAAAATTCAACAAGGGCCTCGTGAGAGAAACCACTTGTAGCTGTCATATGAGGACAACTGATGAGTATTGAGCACCTGAAGTGGTTTCATCCATGTGGAGCTCTGCAGTGTCGCTAACTCCAGGTGCAACTGGGGGATGAGTTTCAGCTCATTCTCATCCCACGAAGGGTCTGCGTGATTGCCGCGGTGACCTTAGATGGTCAACGTGGACAATGTGGATACATTGCGAAGTGCCATTGCTGACCTTCCCGTCCTCGAACTGTGACACGTTCCATTTACCAGGCTGTGTATTCGGTGAGGCTTTATCGACCGGCCAGTTGATCACCGTGCCAGTGCGTGTACGGCATTTCCATATTTGTCTACAGAGAGGCTGAAAACGTCAAACTTGTCGAGCGTGAAGGGAACAGTCGATTGGATTCCCAGAACTTTGTCAGCTCCAAAGGTGTCGGTGTCAGTAATCGCGGCATATCGTCAGTCACTTCATAGATCTGATTCCAGAAGTAGACTGAAATTCCCAGGGTTCAGCGCCGAAGTTGAAAAGGATTTTGCCGATTAAAAAGGCTCATCCCTTCCGCGTAACGAATTATAGATGCTCGGCGTCTTTGGGAGGGCGTCTGTCAGAAAGTAACGTTTTGCTCTTCCCTTATGGGAGAAGGCGACATTTCCGTCTGCTTCCTTGCTCCATTTTCCATCCTACATCAAAGTAAACCACAAGCTCTGGGGCACACGCTTACCATGAATTCATGCAGCTGTTCGGTGCTTCTTTTGTGAGAAACCAGAGAGCAGTTTCAAACGGCGAGCGCCGAAAATCGAGCAAATAAATCTCCCGACGTGTCACCGTCTTTGTTTTTAAGCTTCGGCGCGCGGAGCACTCGAGCGGCCCCGACATGCTATTGTGATTATGAAATAAAAGGCGACTTGTGACTTGAAAGGGCGCTGGTGACAGCACGGCCCCCGGGTTCATTACCCGAAGCACGCGGCCGCAGGAAGCCGAGGACGTTGCTCGCCGGTCCGCGCCGCCGTCTGCATCCTTTTCATTCGCACATGTGCGCGACATGTGTTAATAACAGCCAACTCCGTGTCGTCTTTAATGCGGGGCCTCGCCAGCGTTTCTCCATTTCCGCTGTTGGGTGCGTGCGTGTGCTGGTGTAAAATGAGAAACAGTCGTATAGTTTGAACCTGGAAGTAAGCAAGTTCATCTATACGTTTATGCAAAGTTTTAAAAAAAAAAAAAAAAAAAACTTTTTAATACATGAGAAGATTTTGTTTAGTTTAGTACACTTGTATGATGGAGACATAAGCAACAGTGTGGTCCGATTAGTAAAATTCTGGTTGGTTGAAGAAGATTAAAGCTGGAAGTGGGTATTATGGGTTCAACGACTGACCCCCCCCCGGCACCTTGCCTGCTGGCACTTGCTAGGCATGGTGATGGACTTGGCACTCTTAGGAGTGTTGCGTCATTGCTCGGAGTGGTGAGGTCATTGGATCGACACCTCGTAGAGCAGTGCACACTGGGACTGGAGTTTCTTAACTGCTGTTTAGGGACAGTTTTTTTTTTTTTTTTTTTTCCCCCCCCACTGCTCTCATTATGTCTTTCAAATGCACAAGTATTTTTACACGGGGCATCCCTTGGCAAACTGGGTGTGTTTTGTAAGGGTAAAATGATGTGCAGTGTGTTTACTTGAAGCTAAGTGTGGTGCAGAGTGAATGCTGGAGTAGTTTCAAAATGACCTGATATCTTTGGGTGTTCAGTTCTGGAACAGATGCGCTGTTTTATGTATTATGGGACTGTAGATAGTGAGTGGTTAGTGCTCTTGTCACTTGGGCCGTGGCTCGAACCCCATTCGTGCTGTATAAATTGGAAAGTCATTGTGAAATTGGTTATATAACATTGTGAGTCACACACATCATCTGAACCTGCTTGTTCCATACGGGGTCGCGGGGAGCCGGAGCCTACCCGGTAACACACGGCGTAAGGCTGGAGGGGTAGGGGACGCGCCCAGGACGGGACGCCAGTCCGTCACAAGGCACCCCAAGCGGGACTCGAACCCTAGACCCGCCAGAGAGCAGGACCCAGTTAAACCCACTGCACCATGGCACCCCCCCCATACATTGCAAGTCACCTTGGAAAAAGGTGTCAGCGAAATAAATAATAATGTGATGTCAAAGTGAAAATAAGGTACTTTCCCACAAAATATTTAGACCAAAAATAAATTTCAGGAAATGGTGTAAATGTTCTTCCATCTCTCGTGAAGCAGGTCAGAAGGTGCAAAATGAGCGACATGTGTGTTGACGACTTCAGAGACCTTTAGACGTACATTTTAAGTAAGAATACGGTAGAATAGGAGTGCTTTCACTGGGGTACGCAATGTGGCACGGGGTGGAAACCTATCGTCCCTCCGTTCAAATACAGGAACCTTCAGCTTGTTTGAACCTCTGTCTCTTGGCAAGTGCCAGATGAACCGAATTAGTGAATGTGTTGGATTCTGAAAGTGTACCGTGGTACCTCTTTGGCTGTCTTTAGATCTCAGCACTGTAACTTTACTGTGACAGTGTGAGTCAGAAGATGACCATACTTACTTCATTTGTTTCACTTGGTGCTCTTGAGGAAAACAGGGAAGCCCTTTCCCTCATTAAAAACTCCAGGCATCATCGAAAAAAAGCGAAGTGGAAAGTATCTGCGACTCTCAATTTTTGCCAACGGCTTTACCATCACTTTTTATTTTTTCTTCCTTCCCTCCATTTTTTTTTTTTCTTTTTTCTTTCTTCTCCACAAAATCTTTCTTCTTAAATCCAGCTTGTGGTTTTAAAAAATTTTTCCTTTTTAGATTGGGGAAACCATGACTTCATAACTGCCGCAGCAAGGGTCTTAAAACAAACCTGTGGCATTTCCGTTATTGTCAAAAGTGTCAGACTGAACCAGAAAAAGGAGAACTTAGCGATGTAGTTACCGCCTGTTGTAAAAAAAATAATAACAATAATAATACTCCCACGCAAAATCGGGCCGCCCTGTGGAAACGAACCTTTTCCTCTTGAGTGAACCTGAGTGTTCTCAGCGTGTGGCTTCGTCCTGCTGTTAAAGGAGACGTCACTTCAGGACGAAAAGACTATGAGAAAATTCCTTCAGTTGTGTGGGCTTGAGTGAATGGGCTTCCCCTTGGATCGTGGAGAAGTGGTGACTGCATTGCCTGCAGCGTGTGTGTGTGTGTGTGTGTGTGTGTGTGTGTGTGTGTGTGTGTGTGTGTGTGTGTGTGTGTGTGTGAGAGAGAGAGAGAGATTGCCCTGCAACTAAAAGCGTTCCACCCAGAGTGCACGCTGCCTTGTGCCCTATGGTTCCAGGATTGACTCTGTGAGCCTGCACTGGGCAAGCAGTTAGTTATTGGTAATGAGTGAGTGGATGGATGAAAATGTTTTCTTATTACCCTTATTATCTGAGTATCCAAAGGTTTCTGTGGAGCTTTGCGTCAGGTGAGTGCCCCCCCCATAATTCCCAAGATCCGCTTTGCCGTCGTTCACGTTGTTCCAGCTTGTCGCTAGTTTCCGATACGGCTGCGGGTTGTGTACTGGGCTCATTTATGGCTGTTCGAAGGGGTGTTTTTACTGTGCTGCTGTTACTTTCCGCGCGGTCGCTCCATGGCTCCTCTGCAAGCTGCCCGCCAACCTCCCTACTCATTGTGGTCAATTGAAAGCACACATCTCATGTGCCACAATAACACTTGAGTCTGTGGCTCAAGTGTGGTGTGTGGTGCACATTTACAAGAACCATTTCTGGAAGAAAAGCTCCGTATTTACACTGTGTTGTGGTTCACCCTTACCCATTGTTTTTGCCCTGACTTTTTGCTTGTTCACATTATCAGCCCATAAAAGTTATGGGCACTGGGGTGGAAGCTTTGCGGCTATCGATTGGCCAGAAGAGCCTTTCGGTAGGATATGGAAAAGGTCGGGCTTCGAAGCGGCATCGCTGCAACCGGAGGGGCGAGATTGCCGTATGTGTCGCTTACATGCAATTTATTGCCCCCTCTACTGTTTCTTCAGCCCCCGTGTTTATCGGTTAGGTCCTGAGATGCATTAGGCAGCTGCTGACATGTGATCCGCTGATGAAATCATTCTCCTTTTTCCCCACTATGTGTCATCCCTCCCTGTTGCTTCATGCACCCTTGTTGTAAGAGAAAGGCGAGGCGGTCATCTCAAACCTTAGCGGCATCAGTCCTGGCTCTTCTCCAGCTGTGGGACCCTTAAGTTGGGTACTTATCCTGAATTACAAAAGCAAAGAATGACTGCTGCATAAATGAGTTAATAATTGTAAGTAGCTTAGTGCACAGACCTAATGGTGTTGATCGCTTTGGGGAAAAGTGTCAGATAATGTAACATGAAGGCGATAATTACTTTTTGGGGATCAAAATATGTGTGAACATTTTAAGCAGCTGGGGGTGCCTTCCTCTTCTTCATTTAGCTGGCGCTTTGGCCCGAGGCAACCGACAGCATTAGTACTCGTGTTTTTTGGAATTGTTGTTGTTTGTCCATCGTCGTCGTCGACGAGGGCCGTCTAGTCAGACCGGGGTTGGGGCGGGAGTGCGTTGTGCGTGCGCGGATGGCTGATTAGACCGATTCGCTCATGAAATGTTCTCTGACACTGCGGACATTTGATCGTGCCCTTTTGTCGGGAACGAGCGCCTCGAGATTGCCGTTCCTGTCGTTTTTGCACGGCTAAAGTTGTTTTATTGGCTTCGTACAACACCGCGCCTTTATATATAGAGGTGTGCCATCTGTTCTGTTCTTTGCAGATTCTTCCCAGCTATCCGCGTCGATGCCAAATGCCTTCATGGACGATTTAAGCGTATCGTTGAATCGCTTCTTCTGTCCACCTCTACATCGGTTGCCTTGGGATAGCTCGCACGTTTTCAGAGCACAGGGTGCCATTCACGTAGTATCCCTTAGGCTAAGTACAGTACTACAGTAAACAAATATCGGTAATGATTGATAAATAAAAACTGACGAAAACAATGATGTTAAACTGTTACGAAAGTGAACTTTTAACGGGAATAGGGGGATGGACAGGCCGGGTAAAGGTCGCGTCCCACTGTCTCTTCTGCGAACGGGTTCTCCTTACCGTGGGCGAGCGAGCTGTGCAGAACTCGGCTGAAAGACGTCTTTGTGAGCGGCGCCTTCCCCCGCGCTTCCCCCACTGTTCCTCACATGCATCACCCTGCATAATTCACGCGCTTGCCTTCCGTGTGCCTCGGAACTCATATATTCCAATTACCCCGGAAGTTGGGGAGTCATATCTCTGCTCAGTTCAGAGTGGTCTGCCAAGTGCTACTTCATAAATAATAATAATAATGATGGCTTCAATATTCCTTTTTATATTAGTGTTTGTTTGCTTGGTGTTGTGCAATGAATTATTTTTCTTGATTAAATGATCTAAGAGGGGCTGTTACCTGGAGATGGGTCTCATTGCTTCTCTTGCACCGCCAAGCTCATTTCCCCCGTTTACTGTCATGTTACCGTGTTAATGTGTGACGTGTATTTAGCCGTGTAACATAATTGCAGACGATGTTTGGCTCGTCTCACACCGGTTTTGCGCTCCACACGGTTGTGATGTAAGAAAGCGGTGAGTGTGGTTCACAGGCCTTATTAATGGGTTCCGTTGTCAATCATCTGGAATGCCGGGTGCCAGCGGCTGAATGATGGGACGCACTCTTTATATAGAGGTGGATGATCAAGTTGTGAAGAATAAAAAGAGGCTTTAATTCGGCGTGGGGTCTGATGTAGGTTCATCTGAGATTACAGCCCTAAATTGTTCCGTTAGCCTCCTTTGTTGTTGATATATTTTTGTGAACGTTTTTCCGAACCGATACTAAGTGTAATGTGTATTGAGTAAAAAGTACCGTTTGAACATTGTCAGAATGCCAGTTATTTTTCTTGAGATAGTCTTCCACTCCATGAACGTCAACAAAACCCAAGGTTTCACCAAACTTTTCTCCTGTCATGGAGCTGCTTCTGGGGTTCAACTGAGACAATGCGTAGGCTCCTCTGAGAGCTACTTCGAAGAGGGGCTGCGGAGAAGCAGAAGGGAGATCTGGGTCTCACCTCACTTGATTCGAAGCCTTTTAGGTCCCATTATATACACTAGTTACATTGAGACTATTATATGTTAGGTTTCTGTGTTATTTGCCCATTTAGACCACTGGGTACTTTTTACTGTATTAGTTAGGGTAAGTACCTTGACCAAGGGTACTACAGTAGAATGTGGGATTCGCAGTCATCCTTCAGACTCCTAGCACTATATCCTCAACACTTCTTGTGTAAAACCATAATAGTGCATTTCACTTGTTGGTACTCGGTAGTCAGTAGTCATGGGGTGCAACAGCTCTTGCCTTGTACTTGCAGGACCTGGATTCGAAGCTGCTTTGACGAGAAGCATCAAATAAATCTTTTTTTTTTTTTTTTTTTTTTTTTTTAATTGTAAGTATAATAAATGAATGTAAATGTGAGCCACACCTCCAGCAAACAGTAATAACGCTGCTGTTCTTAAGCTATTTTTAAATTTCTCAATTTCATTCATTCTGTCTCGATCATTACAAGTGAGCGCATCGTTCCCACACGTACCCTCATCACCTTTCTGTGCGCTACTGTTGAATTGGTGTAATTTTCATGCTTTTTAAATGCGACACATGCTTTGGCGTGTGTTTATCTGTATGAAACCTCAGCCCACTGGTTACTGCAAAAAATATTTTAGCAGAAGAAATTTTTGTTGGGGGGGGATGCAATGGGACCTAATAGCGTTATTAATGGTGTGTATGTTATGTTGAGTATTTCTCTTCGCATGAGCAGGGAGAACATAACTGCTGGAGAATGTTCTGGAATGTTCTGTACATCCAAGAGTATACGGTTCCCTGAGTAGCCCACCGTGGCTCTCCTTGTCCTCAGGCCTCTGACGCAGGAGGAGATGGCCCAACGCAGGGAACTGGCTCGCCAGAGACACGCCGAGAAGCTTGCCGCCAGTCAGGCAGCGGACGCCCCCGCGCAGCCTCTCTCCCAGGGCCGGTCTGCCACAGAGTCAGGGATAGCGCCACCTGCTGGAGAGAGCTTCACAGGCAAGTCTTTTCTGCCTCAGCCCTATGTAACACACACGTGGAGACAAGAGACGGCACTGTTAAGATGAAAAAGGATTTTGTAGAGAACTTTACTGCCGATTATTCGTTAATTCACATGTCCCATTAATTAGTCTGTCCCCTGCTTGCTCTGTAATGGCTCCCTTGTGGGAGGAACGCCTCCGCTTTGAAACCGCTGCCCAGGGAAAAGGTCTTTCGAGGACACTGCACCAGCCGCGTCGTTTTTGTGCTGGGGACCGACACGCTGCCCTGGTGGCGTCTGGGGGTGGAACCCTTGACGCCGGTATGGAAGGTCCTGCGGTCCCACTCGGTCCTCGGAGTTCAGACCATCCCGGCCTCACCCATTCCTCTAGGCTGCCACCACACTTTGGCAGGAGCCGCGCTCTTTATGGTTAATGGATGAGTAGTAAATGCGGAAAGCTTCTCTCCTGACTCTGTGTGGGAGCCAGGCCTGCTGCTCTGTAGCAAGGAGCCGCTACACATACAGCCGTCAGGGACGGTTTCCATCACTTGTCTACGCGTGTTCGAAATGTTCCTCTGCAGGGCCCGATGTGCTCCCCGACCACGGGGAGGCGATGACACTGAAGGCGAACAAGGTGGACGAGGAGGAGGGGAAGGAGCACTTCATCGCCTTCGCCAGGGTGTACAGTGGTGTGGTGAGGAAAGGCCAGAAGGTGTTTGTGCTGGGTCCCAAGTATGACCCGGCAGAAGGTCTCAAGAAGGTGAGATGCCTTCGCATCGTCTGGTGCAATTCAGTTTTGCTCGGGCGCCGGAGCCTTTTCTTGAATCCAAATGTTTGACGGTTGTTTATTTTGAGCCATGAAGAGAATCTAATTTCCAAAATTACCAGTTGACCCATAGTACATTTCTAATTAAAATGCAGCGCTCCACAAAGGCTGTCCCACACGCTCGTCCTTCTAATGGCCATCGTCTCCAAGATCTCATTGTCACACAGTTCTGTGCAATACCCCTCCCGCTGATGAAAATTAAAAAAAAAAAAAATTTGCAAAATTGCTGACTTAGTTCTTTAGCATATTCAGCAGCTAATTTGTTTTCTTCAGTTTATGTTATGTAAATTGATTTGCCAGTGACAGTGGACCTTGGGGTTAATTTATCCTGAAAGAATATCATGGGGGGTGCAAAGGAGTCTACTGATGCTGACCAATCATTTGGAAGAGGTTGAAACATTAATTAAAAGTAATTTAAAAAAAAAAAAAAAAAACAAAAAAAAAGTTTTGGGAATTAGTCTTTTCGAGGGTCACCCTAACCTGATGAACTTATTTTCATCACAGCCCGTTCCCAGAGGAGGGTTAGGACACTTCTTCATTGCTTTGCTTTCATGCTTCTGTCCAGCTTGTCTCGCCACAAGAATTGTCCAGGTGGACTCAACACTTTTCACACGTTGAACTAAAAACTGAAACCGGCAGCTGGATAACACGTCCATGGTTTGCGCGGTGCGACGTAACGCGCCGCTGCGTTGTTGAGAATTCGGAGTGCGCGCGTTTCTCGAGTTGATACAAAACACATCCTCTCGCCTTTCTCTTCCCCGCTCTCTGTCCTGAGGGACACGTGGTGTTGATGCGCGGCACAAAGAGCATCGTTACCGCTGCGCTGAAGGCATCTCGGCTGGCATCGGCTCCTTTGTAACGTTCCATATATACGTTGCGTCTGCAGGGTGTGTATAACACGTTCCCTCGAGTGCTCCGAATAAACAAGACAGATCGAAAGAAGCGCAGAAGTCAGACGTTTGCAACTTTAGACAGGCTGGTTGGATGAGGCACGTGTGTTGTGTGTTTTTCTTCGTTCTGAGTCTCTTCGGTGTGTTGATAATGCCTGCCTGCTTGTGTGTCTTCGCAAGCTGCCCGAGGGCTGCTCCACCGCAGACGATCTCTGCACCGTGCCGCACATGGCCTGCTGCTCCCTGGGGAGTCTGTACCTCCTGATGGGCAGGGAGCTGGAGGAGCTGGAGGAGGTCCCCGCAGGCAACGTGCTAGGTGCGTACACCGCCGCGCCCTCACGGGCCCCGCCGCACGCTTTCGGCTCTTTCAGATGGCTCTTTGCCGGCGACTGCGAACGCGCCCGCCGCCCTGGGGATGCCGTCTCGTCTCTCTGTAGAATCTCATATAGCAACGTAAACATGTTTATGCTCCTGCTTTATTTGGCTCTTTGGATTAAATCAAATGCAGCAGTCGATTCACAAGGGCTGTTTTTCGTGGCAAGACAGGGTTGTGTGCGTGTGCTCGTAAATCACCGTTTGTAAACTGTAATGTGTAGATTATCACTATAACTTTTTTAAAAAAAAAGCTTTCAGCTGTCATTTAATGCCAACCATATGGTCCCATAACAACTGTGTCCCATAACAAACATGTCAGTGTTGTGGATGCACAATTGGCTCTCGTGCACTCTTCCATTATTTTTCTCCCTGAAATGTCATCCTTACAAAGACGTTTTGTTTGTTTTAAGAGCGGTGAGGCATTTGGTTACATTTATTCATTTAACAAATGTTTTTCTACAAAGCGATGCGCAGTCCTCTATTAAGTAGTATTTAGCAAATGGCTTTTTCGTTCAAGGTTGCTTACAGTGCTAGATACACTACTGTACGCTACCAACAGTCACTCATCTATACACTAGAGCAATGTGACACACACACTATGGGCAATTTAGAGTTCACCCGAAACATGTCTTCAGACTGTGGGAGGAAACCAGAGTACCCAGAGGAAACCGTCATGAAGAGCATGCAAACTCTGCACAGACCGAGTCGCATTCAGAGGCACATCCTCTTGCACCATACAGGCACTCTCTGTTTTGCACTACTGCGCCACCCGCAGTTGTTGTGAATCGAGCCATTATTAAGAGAAGC
The DNA here is from genome assembly GCF_900964775.1 of Scleropages formosus. Classification (NCBI taxonomy): domain Eukaryota; kingdom Metazoa; phylum Chordata; class Actinopteri; order Osteoglossiformes; family Osteoglossidae; genus Scleropages; species Scleropages formosus. The sequence continues at coordinate 11,877,922 of NC_041816.1, forward strand.
GCCACGCGGTGGGAGCAGTCTGCGTATTGGTTATTTCTTTGTTTCGGAACGAGTTTCCCGTCCAGTGGAGGTAACAACGGATTTTAAATGAACTTCTTTCCGATGATCTGTTGTTGATCAGAAATTGCATTAAATGGGGTGCAATATTTGTGAAGTGGATGTACGCACTTCACATTTAGTCAGCACATATGTCAGTTGCAGTTACAGGAAGTTAAGTGCGCATAAGTGCATAAGTAATAAATATAGTCTTGTTTAGTATTTTTTTCCCCAACTCTACGTAGGTTCTTAAATTGCATTCTTTGGCATTATTATTTCTGTTATTTTTTATGTCTTCAATGAGCTGTTAGCTGTGCCCTTGCTGTTGCCAGTGAGGGTCCCTGCAGTGTTGCACTTTCAAATGTTGCTGCAGAAGTGCCCCAACGATTTCCAGATGTTAGGATGTGATGGATCTGCAGATCTGTTCAGAGAAACTCCTTCACGGCTACGTAATGTCCGTTTAGTGAGCTGAGAAGTTCAAGAATAAGTGTGTTTTATCAGCTAAGCAAAGGCTTCATTAATCTTCATAAAACGGACATCACTTCTTTGGTATGGCTTATTCCCTCTGAAACATGTCCTGTTTATTGTTGTTATTATTTTACAGTCGATTTCCAGCTTTAGAGAAAGCAGTTATACTGACATATAATGTGAACATGTCTGAAGCTGCAGATGCAGCATATTTTGCTGTCATAGGGAGTATATTGTTTTCTGCCTAATCATTATTGATATACATACAATACATACTCACGTATAGGTATAGGGGGTGCGGTGGCGCAGTGGGTTGGCCCGGGTCCTGCTCTCCGGTGGGTCTGGGGTTTGAGTCCCGCTTGGGGTGCCTTGCGACGGACTGGCGTCCCATCCTGGGTGTGTCCCCTCCCCCTCCGGCCTTATGCCCTGTGTAGCCGCGTTAGGCTCCGGCCCCCCGCGACCCCGTATGGGACAAGCGGTTTCAGATGGTGTGTGTGTGTGTGTGTGTGTGTGATGTATACATAAATTCTTTTTATTGTTAGTTTTTCGCGACGTCAGTTTTTCATGAGGTGTTGGTCCTGCTGAATGGAAACATACACTGGTGCACAGAAGTAAGGAAAGACAAAGTACCTGTGTGTCTTATGTGCTTTGCTCTTCTTGTAATCGTGTGCCTGTGATATCTACATTGTGCTTCTTGACTACTGAGCTGACCCGGGGAGACTGCGATTGTCGCAAACTGGGCTCCGATTCTGCCATGGTGACATTATTGAGGGTAATGCCCTGCAGTGGGGGGAGGGCTTAGGATCTGTGTCATCATGGTAGTTATATAGGGCCAGCTGGTAGCATCGTGGTTAGAGCTGCTGGAGCCAAAGGTTGCAGGTTTAAATCCCACCTGTGACTGTAGTGCCATTGAGCAAGGTGCCTACCTTAATTTGCTCAAATAAAAATTACCCAGCTGTAAAAATGGGTGAATAATCCTAAATCGCTTAACATGGTAAGTTGCTTCGGAGAATAAATGTAAATGTACACATTCACAAGGAGATCTGTCAGTAAAAGGGCCCAGGTTTAAGTCTCACCCTGTTGTAGTACTCTTGAACAAGGTTCTTACCCTGAACTGCTCCAGAAAATATTTTTGGTAGTAGAAATGAGTAAATAACTAATGAGTAGCTTTCTATACTGACCAAATATTAGCAGCCTTGAAGAAAATCGTCATCTAAATTAATTAATGAAAGTGTGTGTTGGAGTGAGGGTGGCACCCCGGGTTTGGCCTGTGCCTGCTCTCTGGTGGGTCTGGGGTTCAAGTCCCACCTGGGGTGCCTTGTGGCGGTCTGGCGTCCCGTCCTGGGTGCGTCCCCTTCCCCTCCAGCCTTGCGCCCTGTGTTGCCGGGTTAGGCTCCGGCTCGCTGCGACTCTGCTTGGGACAATCGGGGTGTGTGTGCTGGAGTGACAGGATTGCCCGTTGAGGCCTGAGACCTTTACACAGTATCACACTACCATGCGTCCGGCGGAAATCCGTTTTCCTCCTACGTCCTTGAAATCGTTGAGGTGGGGTGTAGTGCGGCATTGGCATCAGGTATCTTTAATCTGAGTCTTGATCCTTCTTTCTGCTCCCCACATGAGCGCAGAGCACCAAGATGAGGCTGTGCAATTTCTCACTACTGTCTGGTTAATTTTATGCAACAGCTGTATCCGCAGGACCGTATTGATGGCGTATGATGACGGCCGTCTCGGAACGGTCTCCAAGAAATGGTAATGTATGCAAATTACACGCCGGACTCAATCTTACGCCAAAGGTGTACCGAGACTCATCACAAGCACTAATTAAATATACGTACCGAACTCTTGCGAAGGTGAGGAAGAGCATTTCTACGTGTGTTCCTCTCACCGCTAATCGCGGCCTTTAAAAAAAAAGAGAGGGCTGCCGCGAAACAAATTTAGGATCGGAATCAATTTTTTAAAGGCTGCGAATCAAAGTTGCGGTGCATTAAGGATGCGAAAGGAATAAATGTTAATGGTGTTGTCTGGCAGTGATAAGAGACAACAGCGCACATCTCCGGGAGCGTTCCTGTCAGCACGTACGCCATTAAGACTGGGTGCTGTAAACGGCCTTGTCTTCGCTCCACGAAGTCGGCGCCGCCTTGGTCAGATGACAGGTTCCATAATGTGTTTCCGAGTGGCGGGATGAACTGTGGCTCTTCTCTGCAACGATGTGGAATTATCCTGCTGTAACGATTCCGACATCTGCCATTTGTTCTCTCTATGTCAACGGGAAGCGACGGGGAAAACGGCTTACTTTGCCCCCCCTCTTCGTTCGAAAAGTTTTGGCTTGATTAAGTTTGGAGTCATTAAGCGCATGGGAGAGTCGGTTCGCGAAGAGCAAATGTGTGATGTGGGTAGCAAATTATCCCGACCACATCAAGAGCGGGGCGGCTGCATGACAAAGCGCAGCGAGACCCCCTCAAAGACGGGCCGTAAATGGGGAGCAGACACCACCCACCCTGCCGACACCGCCACATCAGAGACACAAAAGGCAACACGTTTTTGCCATTGTACAGCTCACTGCTGCTTCCTGCCAGCTGCCGAACGCAGGCGATTCGGGAAACAAATGGCTCTCGACCACCACCCCTGCGCACCACATTCCTTCCCTCTGGGGTCCAGCAGTTTTACATCTTTACATCTTAGACCGGCGAAATCTCTGCCGCATTGTTCACATTTTCACTGAAGATGTATGAGAAGGGAGGGGGTGCGGTGGCGCAGTGGGTTGGACCGAGTCCTGCTCTCCGGTGGGTCTGGGGTTCAAGTCCCGCTTGGGGTGCCTTGCGACGGACTGGCGTCCCGACCTGGGTGTGTCCCCTCCCCCTCCAGCCTTACGCCCTGAGTTGCTGGGTTAGGCTCCGGTTCCCCGTGACCCCGTATGGGACAAGCGGTTCAGAAAGTGTGTGTGTGTGTGAAGGTTGACAGCTTTCTTAGGTTTGTTCTTTCCTACTTCTGATTTTAATAGTGTAAAATTTAGATCAGTATTAAAACTCGATATCGTTGAAGTGTTGCGCATATCAGGTTTTACTGCAAATGTTATCTCATACCTTAGTCCACGGCACCTCACGGTGTTAGGTTTATATATCGAGCTTCTTGGAATGAATTACCCATTTTAGAGCTGGTGGGTTTTTACTGTATAGGTTCATCGTAAGTACCTTGCTGAAGGGTTATTGCAGAAAGAGGTGGGACTCAAACCCAGGACCTTCCCCTTGCAAGCAGAGCTGAACTTCTTGCTGCCTCACGTTTTCTTAATGTACTTGCTGCTCTTTCATGCATGAATTTAGTCTTTGCCATCAGTTTAGACCAACTTTTAGATGTGGAATTAGTAAAACGTTCCCATCTTTTCCTATTTCCTTTGTGATGTATGTCAAGACACCTACAATTTATTGCTCTGGGGGAAAAAAATAAAACTTTTGTCGTATATGTTGAAATGCAGGTAGGGTCTTTGTCTGTGACAGTGTGTCCCCAGTTTTCCTACTTCACTTTTGAAAAGGGATGTTATAGTGACGCTGGACTAGGTTGTATGATGCACTGCCCACAGAAGAACGAAGGCACGGTGACACAGCGAGTAGCGCTGCTGATTCACAGCGCCCAGGTGGTGCGAGAGGTCGTGGGTTCGATCCTCACCCACTGTGTGTGGAGTCTGCGTTTTCTCCCTGTGTCTGTGTGGGTTTCCTCCGGGCGCTCTGGTTTCCTCCCACAATCCAAAGACCATTCAGTTCAGGTTCCCCCATAGTGTGTAAGTGATAGAGAGAGTGTGTTCCACTGATGTATGGATGAGTGGCCCATTGTAAGTAGTGTATCTAGAAGTGTAAGTTACCCTGGTGAATAAGGTGTGTGGGCTGATAACATTATTTAGCAGACGCATTGGAGAAAAGCTTCTGCTAAATAAATAAATGTAAATGTAATGTAAATAACACTCCCCTTCCATTCTTACCTTAATGCCTACTTATGGCATCGTCATTAATATTAGTCGTAATAATAATAATAATTTATATTATTATTCTGTAGAGATCTTGGAGCACTTAGGATGCATGGCTGTTCTTTCTGCTGTGTTGAAAATGACCTTGTCCGGCATGGATCTACGAGTTTGAGCAAAGTGTGAGTTAAGAACAGAGTGGTTGATGGCCGGTAACAGCGCTTTGATTAGACGTCCACCTCTGGCCCCCTGTTATTTTTATGCGTGATTATTGTTCTCTGCAAAAACACAGCATCCGTGACTGGAGCTTCGCACCCGTACATGGTGTGACTTTTTTAAAAGAGCCCTCAAAGAGCATTTACATTATTAATTTGTGATTTTAGTTTTCCATGACACCCAGTGATTCCCTAGTGATACACGTTTGTTCAAAAGACACTTTGTTGATTAGCTCGTGCCATTTAGGGCCCTGTAAGCATCGCGAGATGTACTTCTCTGATTTCTTTTATTTGAGCAGTTCACATATTCTAATTAATTGGAGGGACTGAAAAAGTAATGTTTTAATTTTTCATCGCAAATATCTGCTCTTTGAGAACATTTGCATTTTAAGAGAACAAACTGTTTTGCATTATCTTAAATGAACCTCTTTCTTTGAAGCTATTATTATTTGTAATTGCTGCAGCTTTTTTGCGTTGCTCTGTTCATAAGAAAAAATTCAATGATTGATGTTCACTTTTAATCTCTTTTGTGAACCGTTCTTTAATGAAATGTTCCTAACTTGAAGGATCCATGACTGCCGTTCTCCGGTGATCGCCGTGCGTGTGGGGAGGCCCTTCGGCCGGACGGTTTAACACCCGCTTTTGGAGCACACCTTCTGATGAGATCTGCTGGGGCCACTGTACCTCTCCGAAGTGTGTGGTAGAACAGCGCTTTTTAAAATGTTTTCTTTCCTTACTTGCTTGGAGCTACAATAGGTTGTGTTGTGGTTAGAGCCATTGTCGTGGAATTAAGAGACCCAGCTTTGAGTCCCGCCTCCTTCTGTTATACCCTTGAGCAAGGTACTTAGCCCGGATTGCTCCAGTAAGCATTACCCAGCTGTATAAATAAGTAAACCTAAAATTGTCAGTCAGTTTGGAGAAAAGTGTCGGCTAAAGGAATAAATATAAATATATCAACTGTGTTCAGTGCAGCTGAACTGAGCACTGTTCTCGCTACTGCCAGTTCCTATATGTTACTCCCAAGTCTGAAATTGGCTTTCGCTCATGTTCACGTGTCAGTCCGACAAATTTCTCGTCCGTTATTAACGGAGAAGGATAGCGGATGCCACACGTGTAGAACACGCGATGGAGGAGGTTAGCGGGGCCGTTTTTGATGAAACGGATCTAAAACTCTGCGCTGAGCTGCGGAAAACGGAGCGGCTGGGTGTAAAAAAAAAAAAAAAAAAAAAAAAAAGTGTCTCCCTTGCTGACAGTGACACTTATCATCCTGGAACGATTGCTTCCAGACCTCGTGTGTGCTCGGCCATGCCAGCAGCTGCACTTATGTTGCCGGAGTTGAGGACATCAGACTTTCCACAATGCGAAGCAGCTGCGGGGAAGAGGCGCTGTTTTGAAATTGCTCAGCCTGGCCTGTAAACAGTCGCGATGAATAGTGCTGATTCAACACCGAGCACTTTGTGAAAACATTTGTTTTGCATTACGGCCCTCCGTCACGCGCTTGGTAAGTCCCGCCGATGTGAAGAGCGCTCGGTGCTCTCCCAGCGGCCCCCGTTTGGCCGCGCACCACCAAAGAGCACCTTCCCGACGTGGCGCCGTCGAAAAGGCCGCTGCCCCCGGTGGTGCCGCTCCACCGGAGAACGACGGGCAGAATGAACTTTCTGAACTCCTACAGAAAAAAAGAAAGAAATGCAGTTTTGCCTATACCTGCAGCGGGTTTAGAGCGAGGCGTAGGAGTGCCGTGCCCTGGGCTCTGACTCACCCGGCTGTTATCCAACTATCCTTGACACGCTCCCCCCAGTCCTTACTCTCATTAGGTGGCTGTAAAATGGGCAGTTTTTCTTTTCTTCACACACTCATCATCTCGGGAAGCTGCTCTGGAATTTATTGACCAGACCAGTCCATTATTTTTTTTTTTTTTCCCCTTCATCCTCCATTCTCCTGTGCACTCCTTTCCTGCTCACCTATACGACCTAATTTTCAGACTGCGGCACGTCTTGGAGCCCCCGCTCTTTGCGTTAAACATTCTGCTTCAGAGCTGGTGGGATTAAGGAAGGGGAAAAAAATCAATTTCTTTCTTTTTTTTGTATCCATGTCTTCTCTTTGTTGAGATTTAGTCCCAAATAACCCCGCGAAGGTGTGGTCGGTGTTGCCAAACAAATGGCCGAGCCCATTAGCGATAAGCCCTGGCTTTCACAGCAACGTGATTCTTATAAATGCTTTTGTTTGCTTCTCTGCTGGCTGAATCGGGGAGTCCGGTCGTGCAGGCCGCTGACCAATAGGTGGCGTAAGAGAGACGGGCATCGAGGTGTTACGTACTTTCTTGTAAGGGCTTTAAACACAGAAGCGCAGTGACAGAGTGCCAGGCCTGACAGATGCCGGATGCTGCGAAGGGGTTCCAGGTTGTCGCGTTTCTCAATATATGCACTGTCACACTGGCAGCTGCACTCATTTTCACACACACTTGGAGGCCTTTGCGAAAGGAAGCGGGAGGTGGCTGAGATTTCCACTCGCTGGTGTATCGGTTCAACGAACGGCCTCCTAACCTGAAGGGTTGCTAGGTATGGTCCCGGAGGAGCCCTGCTCTCGGACCCTTGGCTTCTCCGTTGGACGGTGTGGGGAAAATACCCAGCTGTTAAACTGTAAGCTGCTTTGCATAGAAACATCAGTTGAGCAGGAAATACTAAGCGGAGTAATACAAGAGAAACGCTTTCCTCTACGTGTGTGAATTCAAATGTTTAGTTATTACTGTTATTAATGGCAAATATTTGTATAAAGAAAATTCCATTATTAAGGGGGGCGTGATGGTGCAGTGGGTTTGGCCTGTGTCTGCTGTCTAGTGGGTCTGGGGTTCGAGTCCTGCTTTGGGGTGCCTTGTGGTGGACTGGCGTCCCGCCCTGGGTGTGTCCCCTCCTCCTCCAGCCTTGCTCCCTGTGTTGCCGGGTTAGGCTCCGGCTCACCGCGACCCTGCTTGGGGCAAGCGATTTCAGTCGTGTGTGTGTGTGTGTGTGTGTGTGTGTGTGTGTGTGTGTGTGAGAGAGAATTCCATCATTAGGTTTTGTATACCAAGCTGCTAAAAATGACATACCCATTTCTACAGCTGGGTTATATTTATGTGTGTGAGTTCAAGATAAGCACCTTGATCTCAAATATTATAGCGAGACTCAAACTATGGTTCTCGGAACGCAACAGCTTTAACCACTGCCCTACTTGCTGCCCCAAGTTATTGTAATAAAGAGCAATATAATGATTTTGTTTAGGCTCTGGCTGAAAAGCTCACAGTGTATTTAGCACTGGTTCTAAATTGCTTTCCCAGCATCTCTGCGAAGAAGCAGGGGCCCGGTTCAGCTGCAGCCACTGCTCGCTGTGGACGAAGATGCTGTGATGCGGGACTTGTGTTAGATGCTCGAGGTGTTGAAGTCGTCAAGCGAAACGCGTCATCCCTAATGGAGCAGAATTGTGCGAGGGGCGCACTGCGTGCGTCGCACCCCGTCGGTTACCGAGACATGACAAGTATGAGCGAGTCACGCCGCCCCCTTGTATAACGTCCGAATGATGGGTTTAATGCGTGAAGGTGTTAAAATAGCCCGGGCCGCTATTCCGCAGATGGAGGAAATAAAAAGGGACCTGAAATTTGTCCTGGCGTGGAAAACACCGCGTGCTCAGATGGCCAGGGAACTTAGTCAGTGTGTTAGTCAAAGAGCAAAACAGGAAGGCAGCGCCAGGGCAGATGTTTTGGGTCTAAACATGTTTATATTCAAAACCTTGTGTGTGTGTGTGTGTGTGTGTGTGTGTGAGAGTAAAATATATACTTAATTATATTTATATATAAAACAAGTGTATGTGTGTATGTATACACATTCAATTCAAGAGTTTATTGTCATGTGTACAGTAAACAGTTCGTTACACCGTACAATGAGACTCTGAATCCTCTCAGCAGCTTATGACATAAATTATAAGGACATAAGGAAAGAAAAGCACAAGGAAAACACAGGGCGTAAATCACAAATTTACAAAAATTACCATTAGTGCAAGGTCGCAAGTTACAAAAATTACTAAAATTACTAAGATTACTATTAGTGCAAAAATCCAAGAAACACATACTGTGTATTATATAGAGTACATATATATATTTAAAAAAGTTTACTAAGAGGAGTCCTGCTTGGCTTCATTGATATGGACTTTACTGAGTAAAGCCTCAACACTGCTGTGAAAAATATGTAAGTATGCGGAGGTTTTAAGTGTATGGGTGTACGTGCACCTTTGCTCCTATAATTATTTCTTTTTGCGTGCCCGTAAGTGGTGATATGGCTGTAACTGAAGACATTACCTTGAAAACTTCAGCATTATTTTTTTTTATACAGCCGTCTGTATTTCATCCTTCGGTGACCCCACCCCCTTTACCGGGGATCAGTTTATGATCTGAGTAAACACAATATGATACACGATGGTAGTTTTTTGTTAAGTTGGAAAAGAAACAACATTGCTCTGCATGTGATACGTTTGACCTCGTGTCATAATTTTCCTGATGGCCAAGTTATGTACCCTTCCGTTTTTTTTTCCCTCTGGTAAAAACGTTTTTGGAATGGTAACGAGGTGAATGATGCACTCGGGGAAATATTTGAAAACATATTTGTTGAAACGTAGTAGCTGAACTTAGACATGAGTACACAATGCTAATAGATGAGACGTCAGCAAATAAAACCAAATGACAGTTTTATTGTTGAATGAGTGGTCTCTCAGGGCAGCAGATTTTTAGTTTTCTTGTTTGTATTTTTAATTTTTTTTTTTTTTTAAATTTATGTGTAATGCATTTTTTTTTTTTTTATTTTTTATTTTTTATTTTAAATAAAAACGAGCCCTAGTTGTGGTCCAAAGGGACTTGTGAAATTTTACTGGGAGCAGACCGGCAGCCATGCATCGCTGTAAGGGAAAATGGGACGTGTGTTTCCGCGGCGTCCGCTCTGTGAAGAGTAATACGAGGGTTCTTCCAACGGAGCTTCGGCCTCCTCCTGCCCCGTTCTTCTGGGCTCCGACCCCCACCTCCAAACCGCTAGCAGCAAAGCCGGCGGCGGTCGTATCAGAGGCCTATTGTCCGCTTGAGCTGGCACGGGGGCTAATTGTTGGTTATCTCATGATTGCTGTCTAAGAGGGTGTGTAATGGAGTTTTTGATAGCAGGTAATTGCCTCGTTAGAGGAAAATGCATTCTTCTAAACCTGTATTGTTGTGCTGTCATTGTTGCGTATCTGTGTGTGTTGCGTTTTATTGTTGTTTTTATTTTTAAAGACGTGAACGCTGCACGCGAGTGCCTTAGTGTAGCACGTTTGGACTCGAGGGGGGAACGGTGTCCTTTTTCTGTACACATGTACCCACTCCCTAGGTGAGGTACTCTAGCTTTTCTCATAGCTGCTGCCTCTTATCCTTTGGGCCATAATCCATCTAAAATTAGCTCTTTGTTCCTCCCCTCTACAGAGGGGCTGCGGAGCAGCTTAGAAAACATGGTGGGGTGTCTAATAAGCGCTCTGTCCCTCTGGACCTCTTTTAATAGTTAGAAAGTTTTAATAAGCAGCCAGTCTTCGGAGCACCCAGCAGCCGCGCCGTTTTTAAAGGGGTAGGATGGCTTTTTAGGACCGGTTCCAGCTTGCCTGCCTTCTCTCTTCCTACCGGAGACCCTGAGAATTTCCTCGCGGAGCCACTTGCTTTTCCAGCTTGCGACTAGGGGCGCTCGCCTCCTGTTTCTCCACATTACATTTATTCATTTAGCTGACGCTTTTCTCCAAAGCAACTTTGCAGCATTACTCTACTTACAATTATTTATCCAGTTATACAGCTGGGTAATTTTACTGGAACAATCCTTAAGGTAACCTTGCTCAAGGGTACCATAGGCAGAGGTGTGGATCAAACCTGCAACCCTTGGATCCAAAGGTAGTAGCTCTAACCACTGCGCTACCGGCTATCCCCGGCTCTGGCCTATTTTGCAGCCTCTAGTGTGGTAGTGATGAGTTGGGAACAAGGTGAAAACACGGTGCACCCAGTCCCTTTGCCTCTGCAGCCTGAGAGCAGCTGTTGTAGGAGGATGGGGGACCGCAGGGGGGCCGGCGACGGCTGTTTCTACCTGTTTGCTGCCCTGGAATTATCCATATATGCCACAAGCGTGTGTGTTTTAGGCATCTGTGGGAGAGCAAGGTACATCTGAGGTTGTCATTTAGTTGGATGTCCTTGTGTAACACGTTACTAATATTTAATTGCGTAGCTAATGCTTTCTTTGAACACGGTTGTTAATTTTTTCACATATTTGTACAGCTGGATTTTTCAGTCATCCCTTCAACCGCTCCACCACAGCAGGCTTCGTCACATGACTTGATCCAGGAGCCTTCACGTTTCATCTTCTGGTCCGTGTCCTTAGCCATTTCGTTGCGTACACCCGTGTGACGGAACACGGCAGAGCGGGAATGGGCGCGCGAGTCAGTGAGGTTTGCGTCGGGCTCCACCGCCCCTCGCTCCGCGTGCGGTTTGTCGGCGCAACGCGCTCCCGGCTGAGACGACGTTGCAGGAGGGCTCGCTCATCGGCGCTCGCGGACGGGTGGTTCTGGGAGCTGTGCTGCTTTGCGGCCAAAGCGTTAGAATGGGCCGGAGTCCTCCCTGGCTCGCAACACAATGAGCATACTGTGGGCAGGCGCTCCCCTGCGTTTCCTTTGGCCGAGATTCCCCTTCGACACACGGCCAGAGGGACCGCAGGGGCACCGGGGCATTTCTCCACGTGGCTTTCGCTGGACCTTCCCTAGCAGTGCCGCCGTGTTGTTTGCTGAGCCTCGGGCCAGTTTTCTCAGCCAGGGGTGGCCAACCCCAGTCCCCCAGAACTGCGATGTACAGGGTTTTAGAGAATGTTTTTAGAAAGTGGTGCCTGATTTACACCTTAAACAGAATGTGAAATGACCGGCTGTCCAAGCATAGAAAGTTCAGTGAGGTAAAACGCAAACCAACGCACGCTGCAGCCCTTCGTGACCAGGCTCGGCAACCCCGGCACGTACTCGTTTGTCATGGCGCAGAGTGAAAATGAGAGACGTGCTGTGGGGGACGCTCCACAGTCAGGGATTTCTTCAGTTTGTAGCATGGTTTATGTGCTGAGATGTTCTGTAATTCCTTGTTGCCCTGGTATGTTGTAAAGCCCTCCTGGAACGTGTTCAGTGTGGCATGGTCGATGGCTGCCAGCATGCTGTCTTCATTATGCTGGACTTGTCCTTTAGGATGTCGCTTATGGCTGGGCATGATCTCATCGGCCTGTGTTGGTTTAAGAGCAGACGTGGTCACATGCGCTCCTTCTTCGCATGCTCAGGGCACTGAAACGGGTAAGTGAGACAGATGGGAAGCTGCCCACGAGAGGGTTGTAAAAAAAAAAAACACCTGGAAGAAGATACTCCTGGTTCACATGTTAAATGGGTTTTTTTTTTTTTTTTGGGTGCAGCCTTCCCTCGATTAACTCCTGCGTTTGTTTCTTCTTTTTCTATGCATCTTATATTTCAGTTTATTTATTTAATTGTCAGGGGGTGCGGTGGCGCAGTGGGTTGGACCACAGTCCTGCTCTCCGGTGGGTCTGGGGTTCGAGTCCCGCTTGGGGTGCCTTGCGACAGACTGGCGTCCCGTCCTGGGTGTGTCCCCTCCCCCTCCGGCCTTACACCCTGTGTTACCGGGTAGGCTCCGGTTCCCCGTGACCCCGTATGGGACAAGCGGTTCTGAAAATGTGTGTGTGTGTGTCTATTTAATTGCGGTAATTTAGCGTCAGGTTTGTATTATAAGCACTGTTTTACAGCTAGCTCTACCGGTGTAATCCAAGGTAAATACCCTGACAAAGTTTTGAATCCAAGCCCTTTGATTGCAAGGTGACAGCTTTAACCATTACACCACCTGGTGCCTCTTAGACACAGGTGTTAAATAATGGTCCATGTGTTTGCCAGATGGTTTAGGAAGCTGTCCACAGGTAACCAATTAGCCCATCATAGCTGTATTAGAAATGAAATGATCGCCATAAAAAAAATGCTTGATCCAATTGTTTCATCTTTCTCCCTTTGAAAATCCCAGGATTTGCCATTTTTTTTGTTCCATCATCTGTAAAAGCATTTCTCCTGTGAATGTGTTTGTTCCCCTCCGGCTCTATTGTTCAATTTGTTTCTTCCGACAATGTTTCCGATTTGTCCGAAGAGGGATTATATGTAAGGTTAGTTCAGAGTAGGGCAGGTGAAGGCACATTTCCATCCGGAAATATTGTATTAGAAAACTTGCCTTCACTCAACTGACCAAACATGGAAATAGTTTTAAACCATGTTTATGAAATCAACACCGTAGTCACGACACTACCGGTGACGCGGGGGCATTGGTGTCAGAGAGCTCCAGAGCACATGTCCATATCATACAATATGAAATGAAAAAATGTGTTTTCCCTCAGATTGTGTAGCAGGATAAAAGGAAATGCCTTACTGAAGAATATTGTTATGTTAATCGAGTCTTTATAGGATTATTTTTAAAAAATGTATGCCACGGATGTAGAGAAGTTCGAGGGACAGGAAATTTGGTGCGTTTCCTTATTAAACAGCATTGCATCGACAAATGACTGGAGTGTAGTTCATTCACTAAAAAGGGAGAAACAGATGAGTAAACAAGAGTTGCCTCTTTGAGCTGGAATGGAAATAAAGGTTACACGCACGATTTGGATGGGAAGGGTTGGTATGCAGGGTGCTGGAGCGGGGGGTCTTTGTACCTCTCCACCACCAGCTGACACATCAGTAGTTTAGTGTCCTCCCCCCGCACCCTTTGAAAGGCAGAGCTCAGAGATCTCCAACTCCAACTAAAATAATTGATTCCTGACAGATTTGCCAGTCAAGGCCCGATTATATTTGGGGAGTAGCTGGCCGCAACAGTTGGCGCGTAGCACTGGCCCGTCCGTCTTCTCGGTCCACATCTTTCACCGCAGCTGAGAAGTGTGGTGACCTGGCCAGGTTTGCGAATGCATCATCAAGTCAGAGTGTGGTATCGTATTTTCCAAGGTTTTTTTCTTTGCCCGTCTCCTTGTTTAGAACATCCTTGAGGCTGCTAGGCGTTAGGCTGCAGTGATCCTGGATTTCACACCGGGAACAGAACTTGGCAAATGCAGTCTGAAGTTGCTTGCATGACTCTAGGCTTCTCTTTGCTTTTGGTTTTTTATATTATATATATATATATATATGTGTGTGTGTGTGTGTGTGTGTGTGTGTGTGTGTGTGTGTGTGTGTGTGTGTGTGTGTGTGTGTGATTGCCCTGTTATGGTGTGGCATCCTGTCCAGGGCGTACCTTGCCTAGCTGAGCGCCCTATTCCTACTGAATCCAGGGACTACTTGAATATTGATTGACTTGAGTCTTGGACATTAATCTAATTTATAAAAAAAAAAAAAGTGCTTTGTGTCCTTTCTGTTGTTCTTTACAGTGGATATAAAAAGGTAATTAAATCTAGAATAGTAGTTAATGTTAAATTTAAGGCCATCCAAACCACTCGCCCCATACGGGACATGGGGAACTGGAGCCTAACCCGGCAACTCAGGGCATAAGGCCGGAGGGGGAGGGGACACACCCAGGACAGGACGCCAGTCCGTCGCAAGGCACCCCAAGCGGGACTCGAACCCCAGACCCACGGGAGAGCAGGACCCGGTCCAACCCACTGCACCACCACACCCCCCATCCGTACAGGAACACGATTCTTAATTTAACACTTAATTTATGTTCAGTTTGTGTGTTTTAGGTGATCTTTTGTGGTTTTTTCAGGCAATCAATTGCGAAAATTTAAATGCATGTGAGTGGTTTCTATTAGGTGTTTAATTTTTGTTTGTTTGTGAGTCTAGTTCCTTCTAAGGAAACATTCAGGGTGCGAGGAGTGTGTGCGGGTGGATACTGTATTGGTTCCAGTCACGCAGATCGAATCAGACAAGCAGTGCTGCTACGGAACTGTTGAACGCTCAGTTTCCTCTGTTGCGCTTAGTTTTTTGAACGCTAAAAAGTTGTACTTTTGCAGATCTTTGACACAAAAAGACATGTAAGTTTGCATACATGGCAGATGAGGGAAGAGGCAAGGCTGTTGTAACACTTGCATTGTTACTGGGGCTCCGGCTCCTCGAGCGTCCGAGGCGCCAGCTTTGAAGAAAGCACACAGAGCCACAGCTGAGAACGAGAACAGCTGCCAAATACACAAGGAGGAAAAAATGTTCTTTATATAACTTGTATTGCTGCCAACTGTATTTGTGGTTTTTGGAAATTTCTCTGTGCTTGAATCACTGCGAGCTCTTTTCTTGGTCAACGTCGACGTTCTCCGACATTATGGCTCACCGTAGGTGCTCGCCCGGACATACACGTCTCTGCAAACTGCACTTGTCACCGAAAGGCGGCTGGCGAAACTTTTTCGTGCCTAGTCTGCAATCCGAACACCTCCTCGCGAACCCTCTAATTAAACCGGCTCGTGATGACCTTTTGGCCTCTTCGTCCGCATGTCCTCTGAGGACGTCGCAGACCTGTAATTGGCGGTCAGTTTCTGGAGCCTGCAGGTCAAGTGCAATTCCTCTATGATGCAGAGTTGCAGAAGTATGGGAATGAGTAACCTGGAAGCTGTGATTGATGCTGTTTGCTGCCTGGCATTGATCTTTACTTGGAAATTAGTCATTTCAGATTGCGTGTCGCAGTTTTGCGCTTAACACCATGCAGGCATGGTTTATTACAGCCCATTAAATTGCACCGTACACGCTCCTTGTGCTGTATGTGGTGCTGACACATTCACTGGTACCTGTACACAGCTTGTTAAGTTTTTCAGACTCTCTTGTTAACATTTTGGTAATTACACGCGTGCATGGTGTATATTTATTGTGCTGTACGATTCCTCTGTGTTTAATCCTTTAGGTTGCTTTTTCCCCAGCTGGGCTCTGCTCTATGGCTGTGCATGTGGAGGAACATGTTGTGTCTTAAAGATGGATTCTCTGACACAAGGATAAACTTTCAAACTATTACTATTTACATGTACTTTTGTCCGTATAGATGACACGGCTAGTGGCAGGGTAATTTTTACGGGGCCATTCAGGGTAAGTACCTTCATCTTGGATCCTACAGCGAAAGATGGGATTCGAACCTGTGACCTCAGTCCAGATGCGACAGCTCTAACCACTAAGCTACCTGCTGCAGAAATATTGAAGATATGACAACTCATGCCAAAAATGAGCTAAAGTTGGTATATAGAATATTTTAACATTTTTATAGGTAGCAGTATTGTGAGGCAATGGCAACTTTGCTATTTTGATAGTAAGTATTTTCTAATTGAGAGCCATTTCTATTTGTATTCTCTTAGATGTTGTTTTAGTGTAGTCTGGGCTTATGGTGCAGAATTCAAAACTCATCGAGTCCTTTTTTGTTTCAGTATTTCATAAGCTATGGCAGAGTTTTGACAGTTGGATTTTGGCTGACTCTCGTATGTATGTGATGTTATTTACTTATAGTAATTTATTTATGGAAGAAACATTATGAATGTGTCAGTTGCCCAAGATTACCAATTAAAAGGCAATGAAAACAAGACATTAGTTTAATTTTCGTTGGCTACGATGATTGTACGAGTAAGCATAGAGTTCACTAAAATGGAGTCCAGTTGTGTCAGTAAAATGTTATGTTGCATGTGTTTTAAATTAGAATTTCGCTACTTTGAATTTTTTCCCATTATTACTTGAAAACCTGCTCCAGGTCCAGTTGCAATGTAATTTATTTGATGTACTTAAATTTTTTCATTTTCTTAAAGCTGTATTGAAATTTCATTCTACCATGGCTGTACCTGCTGCCTTCAAGGTCTCAATTTTGCATTTTCCCCCTACATCAAGCATTTTTGGTACCAATTTCAAGAACAATTTTTGAGGAGAGAAATAAAAAACACGTGTGGGGTGAAAAGTTGAGGAGCGGTTGGATTTACATGCGGATCGTTAAAATGCCAACTGAGGTGAAGTCCTCTTTTTTTATAAGAAAAAAAAAAAAAAGAAAAACTTTAATTTTGGCGATGGTTGACTTGCAGCCATCGAGCAGCTCAGAGGGAATTGAGCGAATGCAGGAAGCAGTCATGAGCGAGATAAAACCACCGTGGGCTACGGGCGGAGCCGCTCACAGAGAAAGAGCCTGCGTGGAATCTGCCCACTTTATTTCAGTTATGTCTCACTGAGCCCACTGAGTGCTTCTGTTTCACTTGACCTGCTTATACCGCAGGGCCTATACAGTCACTTCTGAACGATCCTCGCGGTGCGGTGAGGTCACAGTTGAGAGACTCGGCTTACCTGCAGCCCATTCATCAAGCGAATGAGAGAATGGCGTTGGGGTGTGGACAAGCGGGCGAGCGAGCCAGGGAGCGCCGTGGCCCTCGCGGGCAGCCGACAGTGAACGGCCATCAATCTGGTCTTTGCCAGCTTGAGGGAACTTCTCACGCAGGTTTACTAGTTCACCCGTACTAAATACATCCATTTCTCGTCTCTTTACTTCATGTGTGCTTGTTGGTTTTCCATCAATTGGATATATTTGAGGTTTTCCATCTTGCAATCGATAAACCCGCCTTTAAATTCCACAGTAGCCTTGATCAAAATACTGATTCAGAAAAAAATACGTATTTTCTTCAGTTACTTACATTTATTAATTTAGCTCATGCTTGTCTCCAAAGCAACTTACAGCATTAAACTACTTACAGGTATTTACCCATTTATACAGATGGGCAGTTTTGCTGGAGCAGTTTGCGGCAAAGTACCTCGCTCGAGGGTACTACAGCTAGAGAGGGGAAACGAACCTGTGACTTTTGGGTCTAAAGGCAACAGCTCTAACCACTGTGCTATCAGTTGTCCCCCTTGCTTGTGCAATGCAGGGTCATGGAGAATCCTCGATTCATAGGGCACAAGGCAGGGTGCACACAGGACAGGACGCCAGTCCATCAAAGAGCGGTCACACACTCTGTAGAGTCATCGGTTCACCTGAAGCACATGTCTCTTGCTGTATCTATGGGTAATTAATAGTAAGTAGCTTAGCGTTCACACCAAACACTGTGAGCTGCCTTAGACAAAGACATTAGATAAGGGTAAGGTTACTTAAGGTCCTGCTACTTTACTAACTGTGGTGAAAACTGCATTAAAAGCAATGAAAGAAGTGCCGGAGAGAAACCATGCTGAATAGATTCAGCGGGTTCTTTGCGCCGCTTCCAACAGGTTTGGTGGACCTGTTTAAAACCAAAACCGCTGTCAGCTTCAGTACTGCTCAGCTTTGGTAAACATCTGCAGTTTTTGTATAAAACAAAAGGGCATCCAATATTAAACATGTGGCAACACTTAGGAACAGAATGTCACTGTGATTTAGAAATCTGGTTTTTCTTTGGTTAAAAACTTTCCATTGAATTGTGTGTGTTTTTTCTCTCTCCCCCCCCCCCCCATCATGACTACGTAATTTAACGATCTCGAAGGAAGTGAGCCTTGCGCTGCTTTTTATTGTCATTTTTCATTGTGTTGTTCACGCACAAAAAGCCTGCAAGCATTAGAGTAATGCTCTTTGTGTTTTTTTTTAATAGGTTACATTGACAGATATGCGTTTCGGCCTTCTCAGTTCACTGCTTCAGTTGTAACTGCTGCCGGTTGAGTCCGCTCAGGAACACCGAAGTTATGATATCTTGCAGGCGCCTAATTTGGTAATATTGTGGCTCAAATTTAAATGCAATAAATAGATTATTGACTGAAAGCAATAAAAGATATTGAAATGCTCTGAATACACATCTTTTGAGGGACCAAGAGGTGACACTCTCAAGGGTGAATGCTTTTCATGAAATAACCTTCATTTATGGCCCCGTGGTGGCATGGTTACTCTTGGTTCTTTTGTAAACACTGTTATATTACGATCATTGTATGAACTTGGCACCTTGTCTGAAAATGTATTTCCTTGAAAAGTAAAGGCAGACTAATGTTCCGTGCTTATATTTGTAGCAAGTGATGCTGGTTATTTGCCAGGGTGAAACATTTGAGGCTGAATTAACACAACCCCCCCGGTTAATTGGCAAAGGCACTGGCTGTGGAGAGCGTTCCTTCTTGCTTTAATGTGGGAATATCTATTCATAAGTCATTTTTATAGCCAAAACAATCAAGTAGACTTGGAACAGGTATGTGCTCGGTCTCTGTGGATGGGCACAACCGCAGGGTGCTGTAAATTGAAAGCGCAGTGATTCAGTGTAAACTGTTTCACAGATCCGGCACACGTCAGCACGGAGGCCTTCCTTTTGCCTCCTTCGGCTGCTCTTCAGTCGCCAGCTGCCAGCTAATGCCTGGCATCTCACCCGGTGCCGCTGTCCTGCAGCGATCGTGTTCCACAGGAAGAGGAGCGAACTCTGGTTTCTCCTCCGTCGAGGCAATGGGGCCATGTGTCTCCTGAGGCCTGTCTGCTGGTCTCGGTGACATCTTCCTCTCCACAGAACCTCTGTCTGAAGACACAGCTGGCCTGTGAATTCTATGCACTTTCATCATTGGCTGTTTGCAGAAACAGTTGTCATTCCTCTTTAAATTTAACACACCACTGGATTTAGCGCTCATGGGGAAGCGCACCGGATGATGTATTGAAATTATCTCAGCTTGTTCAAATAAATTCTTTTTTTGTTTTACATTGTATGAATGATTTTAAGTGTGGTTGAAAACAGTCCTTGCTGTTTTTCTCTTTTTGCTGTCTGTCTTTTGTCAGGTTGCACATTTTACATTTCATAATATATGTTCAGTTTTAATCTCTAGGTCCAGGTAACTGGAACATATTCCATCCGCAAAATGTTTTAATATTGAGTCCATTATCATTATGTTTATAGCATTCTTTATTGCACACAAAATCTTCATAGGAAGCAATTATGACTAAAGGCATTTGCTGAAAGCATGAAACGTGATATTTGCGCTGTAGACTTAAAATGCAAAATGCATTTTAGTTGATGCCACAGAAGAAAAAAAAATTTTAATATTGATGATATTCTCTCAGACCAAGCCCAAGAGTCAGTAATTAGTCTGCCATCATGTGCAGAGAAGATGCCATCACGTTTCCATTTGTGTAATGAGAAAACCATTAACTTTTTTTATTCTGATATGAGATTGAACTAATGCATGCACTTAAGAGGTACTGGGAGATCTTTCAACTGTTCCTCTCCTTCCTGATGGATGTTCCCAGGTATCGGAGGGATGGAAGATTGGATCTTAAAGTCCGCCACGATATCCACAAGTCCAGCCTGTCCACCATTCACCCCTCTCAACTTCGAGGCTACACCCATTGTGAGGGTTGCTATTGAGCCCAAACACCCAAGTAAGTATGCGCAGAGCCGATGGGCCAATTAAGCTAATGCTGGTGTGTGTTTGTGTGTGTGTGTCTGAGATTTTCCTCTGATGGGCTGGTGTCCCATCCACGGTGTACCCTGACTCAGGCTCTAAGCTTTTGAGATAGGCTCAGGACCTCTTTGACCCTGTATTGGACAAGTGGTTACTGATAGTAGATGATCGATAGGATGATGGATTGATGACTAACCTCCCAATCCCAACTTCTGATTGAAAAACTATTCTCATAAGAGTCATGTAGGGTGAACAAGTATGGAAGAAAAAAGTTCATTTCACTGGAGTCTAGTTTCTGACACCAATATGACGAACTTTTTGGCCAAGGGCGAAATTTTCCTCAGATGGAGTCTATTAGCGAACTTAGAGCTATTTTATTTTTAAAAAAATCCTGTGTCAGCCTGTGAAGAATCTGCCTGTTTTCTTCTTGTATTTTCCATATCCTAGAGATCCCTGAAAGCTATTTTTTTTCCTTAGGCTTTGTTCAGGCACCATGCTGTGTTAGGAAACCATTCAGAAGTTCTCAGTAACATCTGCATTAATGATAAACCGAGGAACTCTTTTATTTCCTTGTCATGAGGTCACTCCTCCATATTTCACGCCTTGGAAACTTTACACCAGACAGCTTTTCTTGGATATATTGTTAGCTCTCCCGATAAGAGGATTTTTACTCCTTTTGAACATTAGTTCAAGTGTATATGGTCTTTATTTGTACAATTTAGTGTTTTTTGTGGACCTTTACTTTTCTGGACTTCTTGACAGTTTAAACCACACACACACATTTTCAGAACCGCTTGTCCCATACGGGGTCACGGGGAACCGGAGCCTACCCGGTAACACAGGGCGTAAGGCCAGAGGGGGAGGGGACACACCCAGGACGGGACGCCAGTCCGTCGCAAGGCACCCCAAGCGGGACTCGAACCCCAGACCCACGGGAGAGCAGGACTGCGGTCCAACCCACTGCGCCACCGCACCTCGCCCAGTTTAAACCAGATGTAGGCAATCTTTTTTTTTTTTTTTTTTATGTTTTCACCCCCATTTCTGTGACCAGACAGCTGCACAACTGTTATTACAAACACCTAAAAACAATTATTTCACAATTTTAATGACATTCAAAGTCAAATGCCTGAACATGATAGAAATCAGAAAGTGTTTGCTAAACTTTTGCAACCTAAGGAAAGACAGTTTACTTGTTTTCTTGAGCAGAATAGTGGGTTTCAGTGGGTCCTAACACAATTACAATTACCTACCATTAGGACCATTACCATTAGAGTTTACCATTAGGACACTGGAGTAATGGCTGCTGAAAATGAGGCTTTATAGTCATATGTGAATAATAAATGATAAACCAGCCATTTCAATCAGTAATGGCCATTTGCAACATTAGTAATGACATCTTGGCTATATTTTTTTTAAAATCAATTTAATGGTACCTTGATTTAAAAAGTATGCATTATCTCAAAAACATGAAAATTTCAGGGTGATTCCAAACTTTTGAACACTAGTGTATTTTTTTTTAAGGTTTATTTTCTTCAAATAAAATGTACAGTTATAATATAAGCAAAATATGCTTAATGCCATGTTGTCTAAGAGTGGAAGACATTATAGTTATTAATAAGAATGAAATGATTTTTGTTGTTTAGGTTTTTTTAGGTCTTACCCGACCCTTGCTGTTTTGTAATATTTGAGCAGTTCAATACAGTTTATGGCCTTTTTCTCTTATTTAACACTTCTGTTGGTTTTTAGCTTTAAATTATATTTCTTGCCTGCGTTTGACAAACAAGTGATCAGCAGTTCTGCAATATGAAAAAAGAAGTGGAGCCGAATTTGAACACTGCCATCCTGTCTTTGGGCACTGGCTAAATTTAGTTTTTGTTTCTGCTTTTGCTTTTGGTTTTGGTTGGGTTGAGCTTGGTTTAATTTAATCTGGTGCTGTTTTGGACACTTCAGAGTTATCCTTTTAGCACATAGTTTCTGACTTTTCACTTTGTGACCTTCCCAGTTCATGTTCTGTTATTGTATACCCCCAGAAATGTTATGAAACGCACAGAATTTTTTTAAATGTATGCACTGCATTATTGTGTCTGAAGTGTTTGAATGTGATACTTCCAAATGAACGGTTTATAAGGTATTATGGTATTAAAAAGGGGAATATTTCGCAACGTCATCAGACTCTACTCAGAGGTTTGATATTTTCAAAGTGATTAAACGTCATTTGGCCATCTGTCGCAGCATACAGTATGTACCTATCCTAGTTCAGCCCATTACACATAAAGACATAGTATAGTGGCCAAGGCAGTCTTGTAAGGGTTTTCCTTCAAAGGACTACAGAGCAATCAAAGGTTGACTTAAGACTTCGTCATGTCACGCCTTATAGCAAACTGCTGAAAAAGTGAACGCGTTCATTCATCCTGTGTGTCCGTGCGTGGGTGTGTCTGATTGTCGGTTTCTTGCACCTCTGTACGTGTACATCTTTCTCTGTGTGTTCATGCATGCCTCTGCCTGTTCACCTGTCTCTGTGTGTTTACATTTCTGTAGGTGAGATGCCAAAGCTGGTTCGGGGCATGAAACTGCTCAACCAGGCAGACCCATGTGCAGAGGTTCTGATCCAGGAGACAGGGGAGCACGTTTTGGTGACAGCAGGTGAAGTCCATCTTCAGCGCTGCCTAGATGACCTCAGAGAGAGGTAAGCGTTCTGAGACAGAGACCACCTGTAGGGTGAGGACTGGCCGTGACAGATCATTATAGAGAAGTGAACACTGAGAGATCCCCAGAGAGGTATGTACAGAAAAGCAGGAACCACCATGCGGAAGACTGCCTCCGGGCGACAGAACTCGAGAGAAGACAATCAGAAAGAGGTACGGGCTAGAAATGTCAAAGAATTATCAACATTAATTAGTTGAATTGAAGATTTTATGCATGGTATTTTGCCAGTTTATGCAGCAGTGTTTTGTTTGAGCTAAAGTCTTGTTAGAGGGAGTTGTGGACATCGGGGTGAAGGTCATCAGAGAGGTGATGACAGGCATAGACAGGCATCAAAGTAACATGAGGCCAAGGGGTTAAAGACAACAGAGAAACAAATAAGGATGAGTGGGGAGGTTTCCCCGCTGGGATTTTTCTGACTTGCCTGCCGAGGTCAATGATGCTTTCTTAGCAAAAGCATGTGTACCACCTGACCATCAGTTCTTCCCAGGAGCTCTGCAGTCATCACAGTGCAAAAATGGGGCATCTGGTATTAGTTTTAAGGTATTTTATAAAACCTGAATGTGTCACAGAACACTTAACAGAGCCTTTAACAGATCTCACATGTGCACCTAATACATTACTGAGAAATGTTTTATTTGGATGGGGAGATGTGGAAAAGATGTGGAATCTGCTTGGCTGTCTGAGTGCACTTTCTGTGCTTCTGATGCTTTGTTCCTTCAGCGTGATGACCTGCTTCTTTGCGCTGTGTTCTTGTTGAAGGAGGTAAACAGAGCAAGGACATCTTTAGGAATTTCGAAATAAAGGAGGATTCCGCTTACGCGGGGATGGCGGATACATCTGTTCACATTTCAGGTTATAATTGGCCTGTGAGTGACATGAACAGTTTGTCTCAGGCTGTCTGACAGTTTGTCACCGGGTTCTTCGCGAAATGGGAGCGCTCCCCGTCGGCCCTCGCTTCTCGACAGCACGGATGCACGCGAGCCTTCCAGCAGGAACAGGCTGAATGTGTGAAGGCACACAGGCCTCTCCTTGTCATTCGGTGGACGCCGCGTGCAGAATAGCTATCTGCTCCTGCTGTCAGCTCCCCCCACCCAGCCCAAGAGCCACATACCACAAAAATAACGGCATTGCGTCTTTTGCATGTGCGTGAATGCCTTTGATCAGGGGTTCCCAAACTGTCCACACTAACACATCATCCTCAATTACCTTATACTGGAGCTATACCTGTTAATTACTGATAATTAAGATACATAGTGATAATGGAGTAATAATTGAAACCTTATTTAAATGATGTAATATTATTGAATCGCTGAAGGTCTGTGGACTGCCTAGATTGTGGCTGTTGAAATAGACCACCTTACGACTGATTTCCTGTGTGAATTTAAACTGGTGCGTGTTACTTAAGGTCCATCCTCTCTATACTTGGGTGCTAGTCTTCTGGTTTTCTGATGTTGTGATCTAAAGCTAGTCTAAAATAGTAATGATATAGCGCTAGCAGGAAAATCTCTACCTATAGAAAATGAGTTTGTACTGGGCCTCTGGTAGCGTAGCGGTTAGGGCTGTTGCTTTCAGTCAAAGCACCCGGGGGTTGAACCCTGCCTCCTGCTGTGTAGTACCCTTGACCAAGTCACATTTTTGCACTCTGTGGTCATCCAGTTTGGGTGATCACTTGCACACTGTAGCATTATCTTCTTGTTTCTGTCTGACAAAAGTGAAACTTTGTTGTCTTCTGCAGTGGCCCATCTGCTTCATGGGACAGCTGTTAGCACAAAGGGTTAGAGCTTCTGCCTTTGGAGGGGAAAGTTGCTTGTTCAGATCTCACTGCTCTAGTACGCTTGACCAAGCTCCTTACTTTAAATTGCTCCAGTAGAATTACCCAGCTGTATAAACGGGTAGGTGGTTGTAGGTTTCTTAGCATTGTAAGTCACTTTGGAGGAAAGCGTCACCTAAATGAATAAATGTAAATGTAAGAGCTGTAGAGTTGTGCATTCAGAAATACCATTCAGTACATGACCCTTTTACTGAGCTGTTATTTTTGCACTTGTGATCTTCCTGTTGACTTTAATGAGCCTGACAATTGTCCTCTAACCTCTCTTCTTAGCAAAGTGTTTGTTCCTACAGAAGTGCTGCTAAGTGAATGACCTTTGTTTGTCACACCAAAATCCCAGGAGTGACGGACCACCTATGTCCGGCACAAACTGTCATACCACATTGGAAATGACTTAGATCAGGCATCTTGCTCATTTTAACGCTTAGGCCAACAGTAACTGAACCGCAAAGCCCTGTCTGCATACTTTATTTACAGAGTGACAGCCACACGATTCACTATTCCGACGAGCAGGGCTTTTGCGTTAACAAGCAGGTGTACCTAATGAAGTGGCCGCTGAGTGTGTATATGAGGGCTGTGCCGTCCAGCTTACTGGGGTGGATGTGGGACATCAGAGAACACACTTGACTGTTTGTGTTTTGAGAACATCTTCTAGAGTCCCAAAACCCTTCCACTGAGACCTGCAAAATAGTTCAAGTTTCAAGTTTATCGTCATAGGCACAAGTACCGTGTACAAGTATCATGAAATTCTTCCTGAATGCTTCTTCACAGGACGGGGGTGCAGTGGCACAGTGGGTTGGGCCACAGTCCTGCTTTCCGGTGGGTCTGGGGTTCGAGTCCCGCTTGGGGTGCCTTGCAATGGACTGGCGTCCCGTCCTGGGTGTGTCCCCTCTCCCTCCGGCCTTACGCCCTGTGTTGCCAGGTAGGCTCCGGTTCCCCGTGACCCCGTATGGGACAAGCGGTTCTGAAAATGTGTGTGTGCGTGTGTGTGTGTGTGTGTGTGTGTGTGTGTGTGTGTGTGCTTCTTCACAGACTATGGGTAAGACAGAGACAATACAAAACTGTACAAACAAAACAATGACAATGACAGTGAGTAATGCTAATAGCAATGACAATAAATAACGGTAGCAGTAATAACAATAATACCGGTTGACAGCCAGAGAACTCAGAACGAGAGAATGGTAAATTACACTGTGACTTAAGCATTCTCAATGTGCTTAGGAGGAGCAGTCCAACTCTAGTTACTAAAGGTGGCACATTGGTTAGTGTTGTATACTCTTACAGCAGTGGGGTAAAAGCTGTTCCCGTACCTAGCAGTGCGGGTTCGAATAGACCTTAGCCGCTTTGCAGATGGCAGAGAAGAGAAAAGTGCCCATGCGGGGTGACTATGATCTTTCATGATGCACATCATCTTTCTGAGGCAGCGTGTGGTATAGGTGTCCTGCACTGCTGGTAGCTGTGTGCCGATGATTCCCTGAGCTGTTTTGACCACCCTCCGTAGGGCTTTCTTGTCCTCTATGGAGCAGCTGCCACCCCAGGACGTAATACACCCTGTGAGGACGGACTTCACAGCACATCTGTAGAAGGTGGTGGGGACTGTAGTGGACATCCTGGCTTTCTTCAGACACCTGAGGAAGTGGAGACGTTGATGGGCCTTTTTGATGGTTGGTGCTGTGTGCTCAGTCCATGTGAGATTGGCAGTGAGGGTGACCCCTAGGAATCTGAAGCTGTTGACCCTCTCTACAACATCCCTTCCTATGTAGATGGGTGCCCGAACCGTCAATCACCAGCTCCTTAGTTTTACGGACATTGAGGGACAGGTTGTTGTCCTGCCACCACTCTGACGTGGTACAATGACGCCATAGTAGTAGGCACCCTTCGCTGTACTGCTGTTTGTGAAAGCCATGTCTTCATGTGCTCAAGGACATTAGAGTTCTTATTTGCTGACATGAAGCTTCGATTTTGAAAATGAATGTTTTTCCATTTACGTGGGGCTCCAGTGGTTACAGGGTAACCACGTTAGTCCTCATTCATACGGTCTCCCGTTTTGTAATTACGTCGCGATGCATCGGATGAGGCTTCCCTCTGCTGCAGCGTGATCCATAAAGCTGTGGTTTGTGTGGCAAACTGATAAAATCTCCCCCTTTGTGGGCCTCTTAAAAAGAGTAATAATGTAAATGGCCTCTGCGTGGGACGGGATGTTTTTATAAGCAGCGTGATGCAAGTTTGGTGACATCAGCAGGGTGAACTCGCCACCTCGCAGTTGTCCTGTGCTTTTTCCCCTCTCCGGGAACTTGATTGACTGATCGCACGCTGTTAATCCGCGCCGCCGCCTTCATTACAGGCAAACTCTTACTGAGCTCTAGTTTCATAAGCAGCAGTTACCACTTTGGCATTTCCTCTGAAAAGCCCTGAAGTGGCGTACGGACTTGCCACTTTGGTCTCCGAAGGGTTTCTTGGTTTTGGCAGTTATTAATTACTTTTTTCCTCCTAGGTTTGCTCCTGCACCTCTACATCATACTCATTAATTGTACAAACAAGGAGCACATTAACTCCACATAACGACACACACACACACACACACACACTTTCAGAACCGCTTGTCCCATACGGGGTCGCGGGGAGCCGGAGCCTACCTGGCAACACAGGGCGTAAGGCCCGAGGGGGAGGGGACACACCCAGGACGGGACGCCAGTCCATCGCAAGGCACCCCAAGCGGGACTTGAACCCCAGACCCACTGGAGAGCAGGACCCGGTCCAACCCACTGCGCCACCATGCCCCCTACTAACGCCAAACAGTTTTTCTAATATGAACTGCTCATATTGAATAAGCCGCAGGAAGAAAGAGAGCTGGAAAGTGCACGTGGCATCCCGATGCGAAAAGGTGATCTAATCCCTCGCTGTGCCGTAGTGGGTCCTAAACCGAAGAGAACGCTGCGTGGACGGAGACGAGCACAGCCGACTGTGCGTCCGTAGGTGTGGAGTGGCGGTAGCAGTGATGGAGCACTGCAGCGCGGTGTGTCGTCGCGTGTCTTATCGTGCCCCTCGCTTGCCTTTCCCAGCTGGCCAAATTACACGGCTACTTGTTTTTTTTAGCGGCTGGGAAGAAAGTTCTCAAAGCCGTTTTAGTAAGAGTGCGTTTTTTTTTTTCCCCCCGTTACCTAACGGCAGCGCAACATTCTAGAATATCGAGAAAACATTTTGTGCCTTCTGAGGTGCCAGTCAAAACCCGTCGGCTGCACCTCCCCCACACCCCAGGATATGAGAGCGGAGGAAACGGCGCCTTGCTTGACCCGTAGCTGACAGGCGGGGGCGGCGACGGCGACGGGGGGGTAAACGGAGGATCTGGCAATGCGGAGGTCAGCATATTGCCGGTGCTAACTTGCTAGCCCCGAGAGCTTATCCCGGGGAACGAGTTAAAAATATCCCAGGCTGCAGCACGTCCGGGCCGAGGAGCATTGTGCGCTGATACACAACAGATCCTTTTGACGGTTTGCCTGGCCTGTGGCTACTCACAATCAGCCCTCAGAAAAAGGTCGGCCGCTCTCGAGCCCGGGGGACTCTGGCCCCGATCGGCGCCTGTTGAAAGGTGCTTCCCCCTCCTTTTTCTAAAAAAAAAAAAAAAAAAAAATTTCCCAAAAGGAGGGCTTCGGGTCAATTGTCAGGTCACGTCACCGTCATACTAATAAAGCACAGACATATGTTTGGCATTTTCCCAGTACTTATGTGTACTTTTTAAACAAATTAAATTCACAAAGGATCGTTTCTGTGCCCGCGCTGTTGCCGTTAATGCCTTCGCGTCTGTTCGCTCAAGTGAAAGGCTCCATTCACAAGGCTCCGCTCAGGAGGCTCTGGTTATGTCTTCCCAATAAAGTAGTTTGCCATTGTTTCGCAGGCACGGTTATGTTTTTACAAGGAGCAGGGTTCAGAGAAAAGTAAATGAAGCTTCTAAAGAGAATGATGACCATGCCCATTTAAGTGTATCATCTCTAAAACAGAGGAACGCTGCTAACTCACTCGTATCTTTCTGTAATATACAGACACACATGTACACGCATGCAGTGCCAGTGGAAAAGTTTTACTATTGTTGGAAACTTTTTTTTTTTTTTTTTTTTTTTAAAATAACTGGTACAGTCTTACTTTCTGTAAGTTTCTGTGCACACATGAACAAATCTAAATGTACAATTTGTCCATACATCTCAGATTGCTGAAAATAGCATCCCTTTACAGGTTCACAAATAAAAGGTGTTCAGTACACAAGTTTCAGTGCTTAAGTTTTATTTTTAGAGAAATGTAACTTTTTCTGTTGTTCTCACACGTATGTTGCTTTGGAGAAAAGCATCTGCTGAATGAATCAGTGTAAACATAAATGCAGTTATATATACACACACACACACACACACACACACACCATCTGAAACCGCTTGTCCCATACGGGGTCGCGGGAAACCGGAGCCTAACCCGGCAACACAGGGCTTAGGGCTGGAGAGGGAGGGGACACACCCAGGACGGGATGCCAGTCCATTGCAAGGCACCCCAAGCAGGACTTGAACCCCAGACCCACCGGAGAGCAGGACCTGGTCCAACCCACTGCGCCACCGCGCCCCCTGCAGTTATACAGTGTGTGTGTGTGTGTGTGTATGTATATATATATATATATATATATATATATATATATATATATATATATATATATATATATATATATATATAATTTGTATATATATATAATTTGTATATTTTTACAAATTTATATCCCTGCTTATTACTGTGCAGAATTTGTTAGTGAGATCCGACAGTGTCTCTTTGCCTCTTTTTAATCAGTCGTTTTCCTCAGCTTCCCTTTGGTCCATCGAAAGGTGCAGCATCAGAAGGGTCTCGTAAACATGTTAAAATGATGAACGGGTTTTCAACCTGTTTTATGGCTGTCTGGTTCTAAATGGATTACATAAAGCCTCCTTATATTCGTTTTAGTGGATAGAGGCCCTATCCGTGCCATCTACTCCAACACTTATTAGGCACAATTCCAGAAGGTTGCCGTTAATTAAATCATGATACCTCATCATCTTTCAGTTCGCTGTAGCCAAATATACTGTTTAATTGACCTGTTCAAAAAAAATGTTAACTCTGATTTAATTTAGTGCCGTTAATTTAATTTTTCAGTGTCTTGAATTTGTTTTTGGAGAAATGCTTGTACTTTTTTGCCTTTCGCTGCAGACAGTGTAATTTTGATGACATAGCTGATCAAACAGTTGTTGCCTCATTTCATTAATGTAACTTTTCTCATTTCAGGTTTGCCAAAATAGAAATAAGCGCTTCCAAACCGATTATTCCATTTCGAGAGACAATAGTTCGACCTCCAAAAGTGGACATGGTCAACGAGGAACTGGGCAAACAGCAGAAGGTTGCTGTTATCCGTCAGGTGAAAGAGGAACAGTCCAAGTATCCCGAAACAGTTCAGGTGGATTCGACAGGCCTCGTCACACTAACCACTGCAAACAGAATGGCCACCATTGGAGTCAGGGCCATACCGCTTCCTGAGGAAGTGACACAACTGCTGGAGGCGAACAGTGACCTCATCCGAACAATGGAGCTCTTCAATCTGTCCATGAAAGAGGGCAAGACTCTGGAGATCAATCAAAAAACATTGGAGTCCATCCAGGACCTGAAGCGGAAGCTAGAGTCCTACATGCAGGGGCGGAAATGGAGGAGCGCTGTGAACCGCATCTGGTCATTTGGCCCGCGCCGATACGGACCCAACATCCTGGTGAACAACCTGGAGGGCTATCGGCGGCCCTCCGTGTGGCAGTGCTTGGAGAAGGAGAGGAGCAGGGCTGAGACATACAGGGAATTTGACAACAGCATTGTCAGTGGCTTCCAGCTGGCCACGCTCTCAGGCCCCATGTGCGAGGAGCCTCTGATGGGCGTGTGCTTCTCTCTGGAGAAGTGGGACATGAAGCTCCCTCGACAGCCGTCGGAGGGGGATCGAGTCTCACCTGATGATCCGGCAAGGTTGGATCGCAGCGGGGACGGTGTCTATGGGCAGACTAGTGACCAGGAAGCTCAGGGGGGATCAGAGTCAGAAAGTGTGGTGCCCACTGGCAGCAGCGAAGGCAAGCGCAGGAACAACAGCTCCTTGGTGGACTGCTACGGACCCTTCTCCGGACAGCTCATCGCCGCAATGAAAGAAGCCTGTCGGTATGCATTTCAGGCCAAGCCTCAACGCCTCATGGCTGCCATGTACACCTGTGAGATCATGGCCACCGCAGAGGTGCTAGGTAAGAAAAAAATAATCCCAAGTACAAGAATCAAACATTTATTTAGCAGACACTTTTCTCCAAAGTAACTTCCAGTGAACTCTGTGTAGTGTTATCAGCCCACACACCTTATTCACTGCAGTGACTTACACTGCGTCACTCATCCATACATCAGTGGAACACACACGCGCTCCCTGCCACTCACACACTATGGGTGAACCTGAACAGCATGCCTTTGCACTGTGGGAGGAAACCAGAGCACCCAGACACTGGGAGAACGTGCAAACTCCACGTACGCTGAGCGGGGATCGAACCCATGTCCTCTCGCACCACCCAGGTGCTGTGAGACAGCAGCGCTACTCGCTGTGCCACCGTGCCGCCCGAATGTGCCGTACTGGAGGAGCCAATTTACATGTAACTCTTTGTGGTTAAGGGTCCCTCTCTCCCTTCCCTACTCTTTATTCCCAAAGCAAAAAAAAAAAATGATTTGCTGAATGCACAGGAAACAGTGCGGACTGCTCCTAATTGGAAGCTGCTGTGAAACGCTGGTGCTCAAATGCAGTGATGTCATACTGCAGAGCTGTGGAACAAAGGGGAATTGTCTCCTCATCATGCTAGCTGTCGTATGAGTCCATCTGCAGCAATCGTTGGATCCCGTCCCACTGAGTAGGTAGCTTCTCAGGAAGCTAAGATCCACAGCGAATGGCAGATTGAATGAAGACTCGGATGAGAAAAGAATCTCTAATGATTCAGTATAAATTGCTGCCTGCTCTATAATCATCGTTTTAAATTTTCTCGTAATGTTCCAAATTAATCTATTTAATGAAGTGGAATTTCACATACTGCTTACTGGTTTTTTTTTTTTTTTTCCTCCTCTCTACAGATATCATTTAATTAGCTGAGCAACATAGAAATTGTGCTTAATATGTATGTCAGATGTTGGGCAGCAGCGTGAATATGAAACAGGCACAGTTTTCAGGTTACTACATTTCAGTGATTAAATGAGACGTGTTGCTGTGACACTTAGTCGGAGGAGGCAGCCGCAACGTTTGTGTCCAAGAGTTGGCACTGTCTCTGTAAAAGGTGGCATTTCAGCAACTTTTTTTCTGTGTAAAATTCCAGATGAGCGAAGATACTATGTTGTATACACAATACTCCAAGTTGTTTTAAACATACATCAGTTTGTTTATTTGTGTGCGTTTTTTTCACTTTGTGGGGATATTTGAGCAACATGTCCTTAAATTCATTCATTCAGCTGATTTTTTTTTTTTTTTTTTTTTTTTTTTGTCCAAAGCAACTTAAGCTGTTAGGTTTGTGCACTTAGCCTTTCGCAGTGATTTACCTATTTATATACACACACATTTTCAATAACCACTTGTCCCAAGCAGGAGCCTACCTAGCAACGCAGGGCGCAAGGCCAAAGAGGGGGGGGGGGACACCCCGGGTGGGACGCCAGTCCACCACAACAACCCAAATGGGGCTTGAACCCCAGATCCGCTACGCTGTGAGCACCGGCCAAATCCACCGTGCCCACCAGCCCATTTATACAACTGGGTAGTTTTTACGATATTAATGCAGGTTGAGTACCTTGATAAAGCATGCTACAACAGGAGTGAGATTCAATCCCAAGTCCCTTGATTACCTGGGATAAATTAAATCCTGAAAAATAAACCTCAAGTGGCGGTCCACACAAGGTGAAATGTTTGTTATTGTTTATTAAGCCATTGTGCCCAGTAATAAATAAACCCAGCGTAAATGTATATTTATACAGTAAATGCGTTTATATGCATGTTCCTCAGTCGAATGACAAGAAGTACCTGCAATAACTGCTTCCTTGACTGGCAGAGAGCTGCCATGTAGGCATTGAAGCAACAGTCAGAGTTATCAGAGCTTGTCATCACCATTATACTTGCCTCTTACATTATTGTCAGTCTTTGTTCGTGAGGGCAGATCATGAAATCCTCACACGCTCTTCCCTTCCTCAACACTTCCACATATTATCTTGTATGGAGGCCCAGCCATTACGCCACCATCTATTTTTAAAAACAGGAAGGCCGTCCAAGTTAACTCTCAGTTCCTATGCTCTTCCTCCAGGTCGCGTCTACGGCGTCCTGTCCAAGAGAGAGGGCCGTGTGCTACAGGAGGAGATGAAGGAGGGCACTGAGGTGTTCATCATCAAGGCTGTGCTCCCCGTGGCCGAGAGCTTCGGCTTTGCCGACGAGATCAGGAAGCGGACCAGCGGCTTGGCCAGTCCACAGCTGATCTTCAGCCACTGGGAGGTGAGCGAGCGGGACTATCGCCAGCCATTGGGTGCATCAGCCCTGTGTCAATCACTGAATACAGAACGCATACAGGTTGTGTAGAGTTAGACCACCTTTGGGTCTTTACTGTACTGAACGAGGGGGGTCCTGCTCTCTGGTGGGTCTTGGGTTCAAGTCCTGCTTGAGGTGCCTTGTGACGGACTGGCGTCCCGTCTTGGCCGTGTTCCCTCCTCCTCCAGCCTTACGCCCTGTGTTGCCGGGTTAGACTCCGGCTCGCTGCAACCCTGCTTGGGACAAGCGGCTTCAGTCAGTGTGTGTGTGTGTGTGTGTGTGTGTGTGTGTGTGTGTGTGTGTGTGTGTACTGAGCGAATGTGTAGCCTGTCCAGCACTTGTGCTTAGTGGGGTTGGAGGGGAAGGCTCATGTTACTGGATAAAAACATGGGGCTTTCAAACCGGACCATTGTCAATGAAGGTGGAATGTGATGGCTGGTTTGAAAACATATGACTAGAAAAGTCTTTAATGTTGCTGTTGATCTGCTTCTGCCACACTGGTGAAAACTGTTGATTTACTCTTTATCACATAAAAAAAAAATTCTCATTAATGTATATTTGAGAGTGATTTTAATGTTGAATGAGGCTCTTTAACCCCTTCGTAGTCTTTCATTTCTGTCATCTGCGTAAGATGAGTGGCTGAACAGTGGAAAAAAATGTCTGCTTCAAACCATGATTTTAAGTTGCGTGTAAGAACATACATCTGCTTCATTATCAGATAAATTGTTTTTATCAGAATAAGTATTTGGAGTGTAATCTGTGTACTTTTAATATTTCTTCGGCCTACAAGTTTGTCATACATTTTGGCTTGTTCTTTTTAATTGCATTCCTTATTATGTCTGTAGATATTTGAATTTGTTGTGACACACACACACACACACACCCACACTCATAGGCAGAATTAGCTCTTCTGCAGTAAGAAAGGCTCGAGCACCCAGCCTGTAATTTAGAGAGACCAGAGAAGTACTAAAGTAAACACGCTTTGCGAGCAGCGGATACACATGCAGGCCCACACTGACCTTGGGGCCAGGACGGACCCCTCCTCAGGGCCTGGGGACCAGGGTTCATTACTGGACTGCCCGTGCCTGAGGGAGGGGGAGGATCAAAGGCGCTGCACGCCACATGTGTGGAGGCATTATACCTGCACTTGGCTTCGGCACAGAGGCCCCGACGGACTCGCCACCATATGGTGCTGGTGTCACTCGAGGTTACGGGTCAGTCTGTCTGCTACGGGTGCTGTGACAGTAAGACGGTGAAAAGGAGTATTAGGAGGCTTGCCACCGCGCGTTTCTTTTTCAGTAAATTAACTTCATCTCTGCCGTTAACCGCTTTATACTTAATATGCATCTGTGCATATTTTGTAGTCGTCCGGGTACTAAACTGCTCTCGGAATGAAACCGTTTGAGGTGTGTGTCCGATGCAGAGTATTGTTTCAAATTTGGCTAAATTAAATTTGATGTAAATTAAACTTGAATTTTTAGCCCATTTAATAAATGTAGTTGTTTAATTAATAGCTCATTAATAACCTTTGTAATTCAGTCCTGTTTCCCTTTCGTACTGTGAGAGATCCTGTTACGTTACTGTTATGTGTGCTTTTTATCGGTATAAAGTGAATTGTTTAGTAGCTACTGTGTTTAGCTCCACTGATGTTCCAAAGCAAGGTTTCAGAATTCCTCTTTCCTGGGGACATATGGATCTGTCAGACGGCGCGTTTGTCTGGGCCCTTCCCGAGGGCCACACTGCTCCTCTCTCACAGGGGAGGAGGCTTTTCAGGGCTCCTCCATTGACACATTTCCACTTGAACTTTTTAACTCGCTCTAGCAGATAACAGCAGGATTACTTTTGAAACTTATTCTTTTTTTAATGTCTTTATATAGGTAGTTACTTGTTCATAGTATAGCAAACTACATAGAAGATTTCACTAATACCGTATTTACTCGAATATAACTCGCCCCCGCGTATATCTCGCACCCCAAATTTTACTTTACAGAAATAGAAATTAAGTTTTGCATATACCTTGCACATGAAAAAAGTTTAAACCGTTAAAAAAAAAAAAATAGATAATGTTGTTACGGCAGTTTCAGATATTTTGGAATTCGATTAACGAGAATCAGTATTTCAACAATCGTCGCTTGTCTTCGTTGTTGAGTCGCGTGATCGTTTGTTAATACCGCACCAATCACATGCGTACCGGCCTACCATTGTTGTCCGTTTCGTGCTCCGTTTCTAGATCACTTCTCATAAGTCATTCGTGAAGCATTGTTCATAACGTATCTCAAGTCTTGTAAATTATGTGTAAATTCTGCTTGAAATATGGAAACGTTCAAGTTACAGTGCTGGTTTTAAACTCAAAAGTAATTGATTTCGCGGAAAAACATGGCAATCGAGCAGCAGGGCACACGTTTACAAATACTCAGTTTAATGTGCGATATTGTGGGCAATTATAAATTGTAATGAATACTGAGGATTAGATTATAAACATCAATTTAATTTTTTCCTGAATTTTTCCTGAATTTCCCCAATTTTTTTTTAACTTGAATTTTGGAGGGAAAAGTGTGAGTTACAGTTGCGTAAATACGGTAGGTGTTGAAAGTGTTTATGGACGAGCAAATATTCTTAATTAGACATTAAGACTGGGCAAAATATCATCAGTCTAACCAATTCTGATATCTTTATAGATGATAGAAGAAAAATGTAGAATTGAGCATCAAGAGTCTTGACAATTTTTACTTCTGCTCATTACTACCTATATTAATATCCACTTGCTTATGGCTTTTACGTGTTTGGATGAGTAGGTTAAGTGATAATGTGTGAACACCTTGAATGCCTGGCCATGGCCTTGAGGCATTAACTGCAGTGAAGATGTCTGCTGTGAAAGTCCTGGCATTCCTGTTCACAGCCCCTGCTCTGCAGCAATGCATTAATGGATGTGTCTTTAATTATTAAAACTGCACAAATTAAACTCATTCCAGCAGTCCTTTACATGGAGTTAGGCACTTACTGCTGCTCAGAGTTACAAAAAGTGTCAAGCTTGTGCTGTGGGGGTCTAAATAATTTGACCTAAATACACGTATTGCTGAAATAATCCCAGATGGGGTGGTGACTGTTGAATCCAGCTTCCTGCTGTGCCAAGAAATGAATCTCCAACACTGTTATTTTTCGCCCATTTAACGGACCATTTGCAGGTTTCCTTCATTTCCCTAATTTAGTTACATTTTGAATGCAAAATACATCAAGAAAAGCTGTAATTACTTTGCCCACTGACCAGTGCAAGTCAGAATAAATGTCAGTATTAGGGACTACAATACCCACTTCTTTTGTTCCCAATTAGCCAAAATGAATTAGCAGTGAGTAATGATTTTTTTTTTTTTTTTTTTTTTTATCAGCTATTTATTTCGTAATAAAAACATGAGTATTCGTGCATAAATTCACAGAACCGTGTTGTTTTAGTTGCAGAATTGAATTAAGACCAATTCAACATGCATCGTAATGCAACTCTGCGCCCTGGACACTTCATAATTGCGTATTAATGTAATAATGCAACAGCTGCTGTGTGCTTTTTAAGAACTGCTCCTCCTGGCCTGCGTTTGTCATCCTTGTCTTTCTGTGAGAAGGGCTTCCAAACTTTTGTCTGTCGGGCTCCATCAGTTATTTTGGTATCCAGCTAAGGTATCCTGCTGCCACATATGGACACTGCAGCCAGTTTACTGACAGTAACTGTGTGCCATGAATTCCAGGTGACACTTTACTCCTCATAAGTCTTGGTCGCCTCCCAGTTTCCAGCTCCATTCTCCCGAGCTGAGTTATCTCCTTCGGATGGATCTTATTTTAATCCCACCGGTGATTTTCTCTTTTTCGATTTTGCTACTTGCTAATTAATCAGCACCCATCACTGATGGCATTTGTCCGCATATTTTTTTTGCATCACTCAGCAATATGCAGCTGTGTCTGTCATCCTTCCAACACTTGCACTTAAATTGATGTTATGGCTCCCTAATCCTACCGTTGCTGATTGCAGCTAATAAAATGATGTAGCCAACGCTTGTAGATGCCATGATGTTCTAAATATTGAGATGCACTCGATTTTATATTATAACTTAATCTGCAATACTGCTTATTTTGACTCATCTCACTGCGACTGCTTTGCATCTGTGTTTTTATATCTCCGTGTGTCCAACATTTACTTGCACGGGTTCCAGAAATATTTGAAAACTTACCTCTGTGCTTGTACTGTAATCCACTTCTTGCATTATGCAACA
Source organism: Scleropages formosus (assembly GCF_900964775.1). Classification (NCBI taxonomy): domain Eukaryota; kingdom Metazoa; phylum Chordata; class Actinopteri; order Osteoglossiformes; family Osteoglossidae; genus Scleropages; species Scleropages formosus. The sequence continues at coordinate 11,915,321 of NC_041816.1, forward strand.
TGTCTCATCAAATTATATTTCCATGCCATAATGTCTTGTATTGGCTGAAACGTTGGCGCTTGGATGGCGCGGGCCTCTGCTCTGCCAAATCTGAAATGTATATGGAAGCGCTGTGACTGGCTGCTTGGCCCATGAGTGAGTTGTTGGCGGGGGGGGGGGGGCGCTGCACTGTATTCCGCTCCACATCCTTCGGCCACGTGCGTACGCTCGTTCCCTTGCAGCACGCAGGGCCGCGCAGCACCTCGCAGCACACATGACTTCAATTGTGCAATTTGGCACTTTCCGGACACGTTTGCCTTGCTAAGGGAAGCTAATTAAATTCAGTGTTTAATTGAAACCTTACACCGGGTATTTTATAGTTTGATGGTTTTTGGAATCCTTTAAATGTGGCCTTTGTGTTCCAGAAAAAAAGGACCCTTATTTGAAATTCTTTCGACTTTAGACTCAAGACACGGAAAGGCAAAGAAGAATGCCTGTTAACCCTCAGCCCACAGTCCTTGGTGTAAATGCTACTGTCAGCTCTTCACCCGTTGCCTTTCTCTCCCCTCTTGCCGGGTACCGGTTTTGAAGCTTGGGGAAAGAAAGCGAGCCCCAGGTCTGGATGCTGTAAGGTGGTCTCAGTGCAGAGACTGGAACAGACCTCTCCGAAAACACGACCGCTGGACGGCTCCCAGATGAGCTCAGATTTAGGCAGTTTACCGCTTGATCATCGGTGGCAACAGCACCTTTTTTTCATTGCTGCTTTGTGAAAGAAAATGTGATTTGTGGACCCCTTTGTTCACAGCAGTGCACAGGTTTAAATCAGTGTTTGTTTCCCATCTATAAATCGCCGATCACGTGAAATCACACTGGAAGTCATTGTGCATCGCAGAACATAATGTTTCTCATCTTCAGCAAGTACAGAGGACAGTATGGCTGAATGACTTCATGATAACTCATTTTAAAGTGTTCTGTCAACTTTTCCAATAGGTTTTGAAGCGTTCTGGGGTTTCAGCCAAAAAAAACTATTGTTTTCACAGAGCATAGCCATTTTATTTCTTCAGAGCATGTATTTTTTTTTAAGTCTTCTTTGGGCTATTTGAGCATTTATGGAAACATCTGGGCTCAGATCAGAGTATTGATTTGAGTTGGTTGGCCCACTAGCAAGCAGCTGCTGTAGCCATCAGCCAGTTCACAAAACAGCAGACATGTGGAAAGGAGAAATGTTACAGACACGGATTATGAATTTGAGACGGAATGGGAATTTCCTGTGCTGAAGATCCTTATTCCGTATGGTTATGCTCTTGACTAATCTCAACATTGATTAGAAAAGAAGCTAATTACCTGCCCAGTTGCATTCTACCTTATTAGCAGCAATGAAGGCGGGTGGCAGGGTGGATCTATGAGAGAATTTAGAATTTGTTAATTTGCCTTTTTGCTCTGCCTGCTCGAGCTGTACGAGGAATAATGGAGAGAGCTCCGAGTCTCTTAGCTCCATATGATTCTGGTGACAGGATCTCCTGTGGGCGCGGTGGAGTAGGGCTGATGCAGATCATGGCATTTCCCACAAGCCCTTGAGCGTGAGGGCCTGTTTAGATGTACAGGCGTGGGCGGGGGGGCGGCGGGGGGGGGGCGGCTTGTCCGCGAGACGTCTCCCGCAGACAGGGACGCATAATCAGAGCCAGGCCCTGGAAGTGGAGCTGGATTTGACCGCCGTTCCAGGTCAGCATAATCTTAATTGTATGAGGCACACAAAGACAGCGGTAATGAGGGGTGGGCGGCACAGGATCGCGTTGTGAGGGTGGTGGCGGCGGGGGGTGCGGGGGGCATCTGGCCGGCCCGCGACACCGGCCCTGTCAAGCCGCATGAATCACTTGGCAGCGGCCTCGCGCCACTTTTTAATTGTGCCACACAGCTTGTGTCACTCAGCATTACCCCAGTGAAAGATCCCCTCGCTCAAGCACATGTGCTTCACAACGGCACCGGGGAGGGGAACAAATCTGCCTCCTTTCATTCACATTTTGTCCTCGTTATTATTACAGGGAATTACGGCGGTAGTAGTGTTTTCTGTCTTGCCCAAATTTGCCAGTTTTTTAATGCCTTCTGAGATCTTGCGTGAGCACAGGTAATTTTTAATCTGTATCTTTTCTTTTAAATTACAGAAAACAAGGACATTTTTCCATTCATGCTGAGCAGACATGTACAGACATATATGTGAAGTTTAGAACCCAGTGGAATGAATGGTATTTTACCCATCTTATAGAACCCTATTTTTATCTTTTCAATTTTAAATATTAACTTTAAAAAAAGACATTAGGAGATGGACTTTTGTCTGAAATACCCTCTATTTTCACTATAAAATTGCATTCCTCTTCCTCCTATATTATGTGTTACTCTGCCTCCTATATTATGGTATATTATGTGTACTGAATATACAACTTCTGTGCATGTGTAGTAGTGTGTATGTATAGTCTGTGTCTGTATATGAAATTTGTACATATTTATAGCTTGAGCATGTAAAAATAGCATGTATTTTGTCTGACACTATATATTGTATGTATGTATGTATATATAAATAATATCTAATATTTATACATACACTATAGATATTCAGTTGTATTCAGTGAAATGCACCATAAACAAGTAACTCATTTATTTTCAGCTGTTTTGTACTCCTGAAAAAGAATCCATGCTTCTGTTCTGTAACTGAGGCTGTTTGAGACGCAGGTTTTCGTGCAAATGGTGAGAATGCTGGTCAGAAGCAAGCAAATCAAGCCGTCTGTGCGAGAAAGACCTGAAGGGAAGGGACGTAATAAAAGGTGACGTGTCGGTGGGCCCCCCGCTTAAGAGCGTGTACATACAGCCCTGCTGTAGTTCGCTCTTCTGCACCCTCAAACAAACAAAACAAAACAAGACAAAAAACCCACCAGATGCATCACGCTGTGGAACCCTGAAGCGGCACCCAAAGTCAATTGCCGGAGAGCGTGAGGGCTTTTTGCACGGTTCCTAATCTGGCCGTTGTTACCCTGGCCATCTGTCTGCTGGAAATTAGGTAGGCCCTGTGTTGACGGCACAGGCCAGGTGCAGAGGCCTGCCGGCCGGCCGGCCCGCCTGCCTTGGTACAGTAAGCTCAGCCCCTTGTGGCGTTCTGGGTGTGAGGTCGTACCATTAACGCTTTGTATGGCGTCGCGGGCATTGCCTCATCCGTCGAAAGCCTGGCGGCCGACACTTCCGCCCCGGTGCCTGTTCACTGGAACTTCATGTCACAGCGCTTTACATAATGAGCTTTCTGTGCCAGACTGCTCGGGGCGAGGCGGTAGGGGGGAGGGGGGCAAGGACTCACTACGGTTGAGCAGAACTTTGCCATTGTTGGGTTGTAAACAGAACAACACATGAGGTCTGTCGCTCCATTCACCAGCTCTCTTTCTCGTGCTCTGTTGTCATCCTTTGCCAGTCCACTAGTCAGTCAAACACCAGCAGGGACAGGATGAGCCTTCAGTGGGGGCAGGTCTTTCTTTGTGTGTCTCTTTCCACAACTTACAAGTCGGTCTTGGTTAAAGCCGAGCCTTTCAACAACCAAAGGCTTGGGACCTTTTCTCCCTCCCTTTGGTTGCGGGCCCTGGAGACAGGACCCTCACTTCTTTATAGGTTGAGGAACGGGAAGAACCATGTTAACCTTTGTGCCTTTGCGTGATCTTCCATTTTTGCCCATTTCCCCCTCCCACCTTCACCACAGGTGATCTCCAGCGACCCCTTCTGGGTGCCCACCACTGAGGAGGAGTACCTGCACTTTGGCGAGAAGGCCGACTCGATCAACCAGGCCCTCAAGTACATGAATGGCGTGCGACGTCGCAAGGGGCTGTACGTGGAAGAGAAGATTGTGGAGCACGCCGAAAAGCAGAGAACACTCGGCAAAAACAAATGAAGCCAACCTCAGGTGGAAGGCATGGAGCTGCAACTCTTTCTCCATTTGGATTTCGCTCCTGGGACAGTTGACCTTGGGTTGGTCAACTGAGACTGCAGAAATGGCCATTGAAAAGTGCAAATGTCACAGGCAGCCTTTAAATTCATGGAGAGAACAAAAGCCTCTAGTAGGTTCACATCGGTAGTTATCATGTTCTGGGTGTGTCATTGGGAAGGTCACGACCGATGGGTGTGCAGTTCACACTGATGTTGGGATTGACTAACTTCGGTTTTGCAGCCGATTCCCTGGGTGCCGAAGGTGCTTTCTGAACCTTACGTTGTATGTTTGGGTTGTTTGCTTGAAGGAGCCACAGGCAGACAGCATCACTGACCGGTATTCATGCTGAAAGTGACAGCGCCGGCATCTGACAGCAGTTAGTCGCATGTTAATTCTGCTGTCTCCCCACTCAGGTTCATTATCTAGAAGACACTTATTGACTGAAGACATTTAGTTTTTCAAATACAAACGTTATAATGATGGGTTACAGTTAAAGTATTTTTCTGTAATTACGGCCAAAGCCCATAAGTGTTTCCCCCCCTGCACTAGTGTGCAGTAGTTTGACACGTTTTCATCTACATTCACAAGGTGGATTTCAATAAAAATCTGTTTTAATCATCAAAACATTCGAGAAATCATGACAAAACATCAAATAAACGTTACGTGATCTGAGAAATCTTTGGACAGTCTCGAATGAATTTTAATGGATTTGTCTAAATGCGTCAAAGCGATCTATGAGTCTTCGCCGTGTGTTGCGTAAGCACAAGGGCCCCTCTGTGTTTGGTGGTCCACCTTGCCCATGGGAGCAGCACCTTCATCTCTCACTGTGAGATGCTCAAAAGCTTCCGAGTAACGAGCGTATATAGTAGGTTTAATTTTGCGGAACTAGTGGGTTTGAGCTGCACCAGAGATGAAAGCTTTCGATAAGCCCATATGACGTGGTAGATAAACTCCTGACAGATGTAGCTGTGAAGTTCAGGTCCAGTCTCATGGTGACACGCCTCAGGTATCCTTAATGGCTTGGTTATTGCCGTAAACGGGATTTATGGGGAAATAACGGAAAAGCACTTCTATATCGAAACAAAACCTTATGCTGTCAGCACAAAGACCCTACCTGTACCGCAGGCACCCAAGAAGGTGTGTATCCTCACTCCATCCTCTCATCGCACAAACAAAAGCTCCTCTCCGAGTCCAGTGGCCCGTGAGTGACTATTGATCGGGCGCTCTGAAATGGCGTGAGCCAGAGGAAACACATTACAGAGGCAGGGAGATCATTATCTCATTGAACAAAACGCTAAAGGAAGGCTTGGCGAGGCCGGTCGAACCTGGGACTCCTCAGAAGAGTGTAATGGGAGATGCTCGCAGAGCAGTTGAAGCGCCACGGAGGAGCGCGATTGATTATGCGCTAATGTGCGCGTCTGTTGTTTGGCCAGGTGTCCAATTGAGCTGGTTGGAGTGGGGTTTCCTGGGGGCAGGGAAGGGGTGTGGCGTTCAAGTGTGCTCTGTACTGTCAGGCGTGCTTTTTCTTTTTTGTCCTGTGCTTGGAAGAACAATGCATGTTGCTGCAATAGAGGCAGTGCTTTGGCCTTGATTGAGCGGCTCCACACTGCGCTCTGGGTACCACAGTCAGTGTCACTGATTTTTTTTTTTTTTTTTAAGGTGGCTGCATTGTGAGCGTTTCAGTCAGCCCAAACACAGGCACACAAAGAAGTCACATGCGTTATTGTGTCTGGTTTTTGTTTGTGTTGCTTAATTCGTACAACTGTGGACTCTTGTACAGCTCACCCATTGGTATTGTCCTCTACGGGAGGCCAAGGGAGTGCTTGACTCATTGCTTTCAGTGCCACTGCATAATGTGGCACAGATGCACTTGAATCGAGACAATGTGCATGCGTGTGTGGGCGCACTGTGTCGTTTCATAAATCAGGGTGTACGTCACCATACCTCTCTGCAGCAAAGGTGCTGCATTCCATGTGACACACGCCTGTCGTCTGCGAGCCGCGCCACCTTAAAGGATGCCACGGCTTCAATTCCAGCAGACGAAACGGTAGACTTGCTAGAGGGAGTTTATCCATACATTATTTATGAATCTGCTGAGTGGTGTCTGGAGAGGAGGCTCATGGGATTGAATTGCACAACCCCTGAAACACCAGTCAGGTGCCGTTAGGTTCTCGGGCACACCAAAGTCGCTCCGAGAGGCCTGCTTATTACATTAATGTGGTTGTGTGTGTTTTTGAAAGGCAGTGGGGAGGCATTGCGTAGCATAGCGGAGTCCCGATTCCTTGGCCAACGTTCGCCCCGGCAGAAACGGCTCGTCGGCACGTTGCGGCTGCTCCGAAATCGAAGGCTGAGCAGCGACGGGGCGCTCAGTCGACGCTGTCCAGCCGAGCGCAGAGCAGCCGCACGGAGATGGTGGGCAACAACTACCAGGCTCCACCAAACTCCAGGCCCTCTTCAGCTCTTTCCCTTTCTACAGTTTTAAATTTTTATTGACACTTGATTTGCATTAATGTCACACTAGATCTGCACTTAACTATTTTTGCCTATTTGCAAAAATTTCGCCTGTCCCTGCAAGGTAATGAAACATGCTGGACGTATGACTCTTCCCCATTGCCAGTCGTGACTAATCACCCACTTACAGCTGTGCATGTTTTACCGCCATAGTTTTTTATCGGCCAAAAAGAACTGGGCCACAGAGACCAAGTGAATACACCGAGTAAACCCAAATACATGTAAGTACATAATGCAACTCGGAGCGAAAGGGTTGCCGTGCAGGGATGGACGTAGAGCATTATCTAAAGAGATCCAAAAATGTGGCCTAATTCTCTAGTGTTCCTTCCAGTTCTTCCGCGGATCGAGTATTAACTTCTCTTTCGACTTCCTCTTGATTCTTTACTACTCTTTGTAGCATCTTAAGAGCACGGTGTTACAGTGAGTCGGATGAGAAAACGCCTAACCCGCATCGTCTGCACGTCGTTTGTAGTAATTTTGATGGTATTTTATGATTTTTCACCTATTCCTGTTTTTGTCTGGAAGCTCTGCATTTTTGTCGTGCGTTTAGAAGCCGTTAAACTGTCTTACTATAGTAATCCCCTTCTTTTACATCTGTCCGCTACGCGCACCTGAGAGCGAAGGAGGCGATGGGGCTTTAACTGGTAGAGCTCCTGAGCCGCTTCTGCCTCTCTACAGCTTCTCAGCCTCGGAAAGGGGAAAAAGTGAGTGCCGCAGTTAATTGCTATTGTTGGAACTCGTCCTCTGAGAACTTTACCTCTGGCATTACCTCATCGATCCCCTCTTGAGTTTTTCGCTGTGATTGGCACGGCAGGTTGGGGGTTCGAGGCGGGGGGGGGGGGGGCAGCTCGCAAAACGGCTGTGGTCACACAGCCTCGGTGAGGGGATCATTGTTGCAGCAGATGCCGCGCTGTTCTCCACAAAGGCGTTTTTTGTCTGTTACTTTGAGCCCCTCGGGGGTCTGACCCCTGACCTTTACCTCAGCTCAACAGGCTTGTGTTTCCGTTATTTTACATATGGATTATTCCAGGACTCCCTGCGTCTCCTTTCTTCCTCCAGTGGTTCATTAAAAATTGCTCGGAGCACGCTGAGACAATTGGCAGTTAATGTGTTTTGCAGAGTTTGTACCGGGACTCATTTTTCCGGAGCCCTTTCGGAGCGTGAGCACCGTCTTGAGCGGCTCCCGGCGAGCCTCGGGTGCAGGGGAGCTTCCTGTCTCTCGGCTCTCTGCTGCCGTGATTGTTTGAAGGAAGGTGGCGTCTGCGTTCTGGAGCTGTGGTGGTGTCCTCATGGTGCCACCTGTGCCCGCCCTGCGCCGAGCTAGAGATCTCACCAGCCAAATGCTCATTGTGACACGAGCAGGCCAGTTGGAGGTATCGAAGGCCCCTCTGCGCTAATGAAACCTCTACGGGGGGGTGTTCGGTAGCAATGCGCTCCTGGATTGTGAATGAATTACTTACTATTGAGAAATAGCTGCCTCGTGCAGCAGGTTCTCTCCACGCTGTGCTCTTTCCTCCAAACGTGTGCTTGTGAGCGCCGTTCTCGAGTGTGCTGGCCGCTGCACCGCCGCTGACCCGCTCGACTCGTGTCACCGGCACGTTCTTCAAGTTCTTAAAGGATTCGAGGGCTGATCTCTCACGTCTTGTTTCTTTTTAGCGAGGAGAGTAATCTCTAACGCAGATCTCCATCATCAGAGCTGTTTACGAGCCCTGAGGCTGACTGTCAGAAGTGTTTTAGGGGCAGTATTTCTGAGCGCACAAACTTACTTTGGACTTGAAATGATTAGACGCTCAAATGTAAAACAAGATTCGTCCCACTTCAATCTGTAGCTTTTTCTCAAATTTCCTGTTTTTAGGGCAAACAATCTTTTCCGAAACCTGATCTGCGATGTGCTGAAGACGATGCGGTATTTTTACATCTCTCGGCAGCCCGTGCAACGTGGCGGAGCCTCGGACGATGTTTATTTTGTTGTCCTGCAGCCGATGGAGTCGCAGTGGGGACACCTGGGAAGCGGAGGCCGTCTCAAGAAAAGACGGTGGGCCTTCTGGTGCCAGGGAACCTTGAGGATGGGTGGGCGGCGCCCGGGCCCCCCGTGCCATCATCAAGGTGAAGCACCCGTGGAGCCTCACACCGACTTTCTGCCTCCAGCTCTGCGCTCTCTCGTCCTTACAACTAAGGGAAGCTGTTGTTTACCTGCCCGTGGGAGCGTGCTTGAGTGAACGCCACTGCGTAACGTGGCTTCTGCTACGTAACATGGCTTCGATGTGTGGAACGGCTGGCTGAGATTGCCAGCCCTCTGGTGCCTGCTACTGGGAACCTGGACCAGCTAGCAGAAACGCTCTCAGTCATTCTGAATCGCTGGAACGTGGTCGGAATCCCTTAATAGCCAGAATGGAAATGACATTTATAATATCTCTCTTTTCTAATTGTATATAATTACATTAGAATGCAGTGAAGGCTACACCAATAATTTGCAGAAGTATTTAAAGTCAAATATCATCATGCTCTTCGGTGCACCAAGCTTGCAAAGCAGTCTTGAGATCGCTGGACTCAAAAGTTGCTCAAAGCTGTGAATTTAAACTACAAGCAGGCACAATTTGTCATGAAAATGAGCTGTTTCCTTTTAAATGTAGCTTGTTTTATCTGGCAGCAATATTATTTTGTTGGCTTCCTTCCCAGCATTTAATGTTGGTTGTCGTGAACCAGCCTCCTAACCATTTATATAGAAGTCCAAAAATAGGCCAAAGGTTGAGACAGAACTCCGGAGCTTTGAGCAAAAACTTTCAAGTCTTCTCGGTGTATTTACCTGCTTCCTTCCAGAACAGTGGTTGAGGGAAGTTCTGGAATGTTCTGTAGTGTGGTGGAACTGTGAGCAGTTCAACCTAAATTTAAACAAAGGGAATCCAGCATACTTTACTGCGGTACGGTGGTGAAAGGTCTGGACTTCTGAACCTAAACTTGCAGTTGAGTCCACACGACTCTCGTACCCTTGACGATGTTACATTTCACGTGGATTGTTTTAGTAAAGAGTTGGGCAGCCGAAAAAAGGGCGTTAAATTGTAAGTGGCTTTGGGTAGATGTGTTTGCTGAGCAATTAATGAAATATTAAAGCAACTTTGAGTACCCAGCCCCTTAACACACCACAAAAGGAATCGTAAATCTAAAAAAGAAAAAAGCAGCTTCAAGTGCATCTGAGGACTGCGGAGAACCGTTCTGAAATTTTGTTTTCCGAATGCAGCCGAGCGATGTGAACATCCACATGGCAACGCAAAGCATTACGTCTGTGGTTAGCCACCAAAACCCATAAACTTTTGTTTTGATGGCCTAAATTGTTTTCTATTTATAACTCTGCCTTATAGCAGGAATATGAGGGCGAATCGATAGCAGAGGACAAGAATATTTTGCAAGCATTTTATTGTGCTACTATTTGCTCTTTATTTTACTGTTACCTGTCCCACTGTATCTGTTTTGGACAAAAGCTCACGGGGCAATCGGTTTGGCGTCTACACTAGTACTTTTACATTTCACCTACCCAGGAGGGGGCGAAGAAAGCTGACACCTTTTGGACATTGAGCTTCCACTAGTTGCTCTTTGTTAAGCACTCCAGGTTATGGATTTGCATATACCAGCCCAGCGTGGCTCTCCACCCCATCCCCACCCCTGACCCGTGTCTCGCGGGCTGACGGAGAAACGTTCAAGGGTTTCGAACACTCATCCAGTTTCTGCTGCTGTGTGTGGAAAACGAAGAAGGGAGTGACCCGTTTGCCAAGATAGTGGTTGAGTGCTGCTCTTAACACCATATTAAAGTGATTTGCATAGAAGAAGAGGGCTTTACTCACATTATACTCACATTTACTCCATTACAGCGGTATAGTGTGAGAAAAAAACTCCAAATGTATGTCAACTCAAACAACTTTTTCTGTTAACATTTGTGGCTTTTTCATTAAATGTCTCAGTTGAGAAACATGCTCTTTTTTTTTTTTTTTTAGTGAAGGAAGTTAGCAAAATTGTTCTTTTTTACGTTTTCATCTTTTTGCCAGTGGAGGACGGTCTCCAAGTCATAATGAGCTGGAATCGGGCTTTTAGCAAATCGGAGGGATTACAGGGGCTTCTCTATGAGCAAGGCTGCTGTCTGTCACTCTCGGTTTCATCTTCACTCTTCAATATAATGTAAACGTAAACTGCATAAAAAATCCGTGAATTAAAAGGATATATTATTGAGTCATCTTTTCGGACACCGAATGATCTAACTTGAGCATTATTGTCCAGTAAAAAACAAGAAGTCCAGTATGCTAAAAATATTAGGGCGGATGAAGTTAGAACTCAGGGGCCACTTTTATTTATTCATTACATGTTCATTTATTCATTAATCCTGCCCTTTTCTCCAAAGCAACATACATTTCAGAGAATACAATTGTTCGTTACTTTTAATCAACATTTTATTTAAATTTTTGAGTAAGCATCAGAGTATTACCAATATTGACACCTTTCATGTCAAATTCTTGTGAACTTAAACTTTAACAATTAATGGAAATTTAAAAAAAAAGAAAAAAAGTTTATGCAATGTGGGAAAAATACTAGGAGAGAGGCAGTCAGAGTAACTAAAATGGTTCTCTCAGTCCCCAGGCCTCAATGGCACTGAGTACCTTGGAGTAACATAGAGGTATGTTAAGAAACCATCAGTATTCCAATGTGACTGAACTTGAGGTTTTTTGCATGAAATTGGGGATCAAATGCCTACTGAAAGTACCCAAAACATGGTAAACGGCATACCTCATCCACTGACAGCAGTTAAGGCCAAAGAGGGGCCAACCACTCACTGATACCTCATTATTTGCAACTATTTTGCCATCATAACCTGTTGATCCATTGCTTATAAACATTCCATCAATTTTTATCATTACAAATATTTGGGATGAGGATGAGCACCTCAAAGTCTGAGTCCATGCTTCTCTCACGGAAAAGGATGGCATGCCACCTCCAGGTAAGGGGAGAGAATTTGCCCCAGGTCGAGGAGTTGTATCCTGGGGTACTTTGTTCACGAGTGAGGGGAGAAGGGAGCCTGAGATCGGCCGCAGACTGGGAACAGCGGCAGCAGTAATGCGGTCGCTGTACCGGACTGTAGCGGTGAAGGGGGAGCTGAGCCATAAGGCGAAGCTCTCCATTTACCGGTTGATCTACATCCCTACCCTCACCTACGGTCATCAACTCTGGGTGATGACCGAAAGAATAAGATCACGGATACAAGCGGCCGAAATGAGTTTTCTCCGCAGGGTGCTGGGACTCACTCTCCGTGACAGGGTGAGGAGTTCGGACATCCGGGAGGAACTCAGAGTAGAGCCGCTACTCCTACACATTGAGAGGAGCTGGTTGAAGTGGTTCGGGCATCTGATAAGGATGCCCCCTGGGCGCCTTCCTTCGGAGGTATACCAGGCACGCCTGACCGGGACGAGACCTCGAGGTCGACCCAGCACCCGCTGGAGGGATTACATCTCACAGTTGGCCCAGGAACAGCTGGGGATCCCCCAGGTTGAGCTGGAGGAAGTTGCGGGGGACAGTGGCAGCTGGACCTCTCTGCTCTCCCAGCTGCCACCGCGACCTTATTAGAACAAGCGGGATGGATGGATGGATGGATATTTAACAATTCCGGCACTGGTTGGTCACTGTGTGCCGTGAGTTGTGCGAGCATGTCGCATGTGATATGTTGGCCATAACTTTGTGTGCAGCATCCTTTTCCCCACTGCAACCGTCCAGACCAGTTCTTGACTTGGAATTGGAGTGAACTGAATGGAGAACATCTAGAAAACATCAGACCAGAAATGTGCAGTGGGTGCCGTTATTCACTGTATGCTTCATTCCAAACTGGCTGTAGTTAATATTTGATTGTTTATGTTTACATATTTAAATTATGTACTGTATACTCCATTTGGTACAGGCTGTAGTTATTCTATTTATGCATGCAGTGTCTAAAAATACAATTAGTCTATTTTTGTCATTTTTGAATCTGACATTTTAAGGAGCACTGTCCCTTTCCTCGCAGTAGCAGCCACTCTTGAACTGAGGCATTGTTTTAATACGAGTTATGTAATATTCGGATTATCCTCACTGTGGACACCTGCTTGGGGTTGCGCACATTTCAGTCACCCATCTGTTCTATGAAATCATTCAAACCACTTGGGTGAACAGTTTTTGCAGCTCAGCTCTGAAGCACTACAGGGTGGAGATGGACGTCCTTAAGCTGCAAACACAACGCATCCTGAAGGAATCGGGCCCCATGTCGTTTTGTGATGCCTTTTTCATATGTTGTTATTCACTTACTTTGCCCTCTTTATGAAAGAGCAGAAATAACAGCAAGAGTTGGTGCCTTTGACTGCTGCAAGTTTATTCACGTGCCATGTTTTTGGAAAAAGACCACTTCTGGAAGACTTCAACTTTGAGTTCATTTTATTGGCACACTATTGACATGGGGTCCAATAATCGCATTCATCAATAACTGAGGTTGGATTTTTCTGTCATCATTTTAGTTCCATAATTATTGCGTTGCACACAGGATGTCGCTCGGGTTGTGGCCACAAACCCATTTTCAAGAGCTCCATGTCTGAGGTTGAGGTGTGATCTGTAACGCGAGGAAACGCCTGCATGGTCTCGATTGTTCTTTTCCTGCTCGCCCATCTTTTGCGGCTCTTCTCCCACAAATTAGATCGTAAAGCCATTTGTTAGATTTAATTCAGGGTTTAGGAACCTGCTGGCACTTATTTTCTTTGTTGTTATTTTGATCACCTCCTGCTTTTCTCCTAATCTGAAATCAATTTGTTTGCAGTAGTCAACCCTTCGAAGTAATTGTGCAGCTGAGATTGCCAGAGCTCAGATTAATGCCTTCTACAGTTAGATAAACGAGTCTCCCTGACCACAACCAATTACGTGGTCCGAAAGGGAAAATATTTTCCATCTTAGTCACCCTCCACTTTGTCTTTTACCTCCTCAGTTTGTTGTCTTCACTTTTTTCTAAGCAGATGGCTTAATCCCTGGTTTAGTTTTCTGTGCACATGATTTACCTGTCTGTTCCCCTCATCCCTTCTCCAGAGGACTGAATGTTTGAATTGCACGTATTGTACCCACGGTGTCTTCCAAAAACACGCTAATTGAGATCACGCTGTCTGTTTCGAAGCGTTTCTTGGAGCGCGCACCAAACTTTTGCATGCAACAGCATATTTTCCTTCCTGAGCCGCTCAAAAGCCCTAGTTTAAATAATAAAAATAATTACATGTGTAGACTTTGCTGCAGTCGACATTTAAGTGGTCTCCGAGAAAGAAAAAGAAATCCCCCAACAATTTACAGCCAGGGTGACGGTATTTTACAGGCGGTAATTTAAAGTAGTGTGAAAGCCGTCCATGAAATTAGATTACAAAGGAAAGCCCAGTTCGCCGTTTGCGAAGATGTTGCCCCCGAGACTCAACCAGGTGGTCCCTCCTGGGCTGTCGCTTGTCGCCGTGGCTCTTACTGTAACAATGTGACAGCACTTTTATACAAGTGAATGAGGCTCCATTAGCGAGTCTCTGCTCTTGGTTTCGGTCTTTTCATTCTTCCTCTATTTGGAATCGTTTGCTTTCAAAAATCCTTGATCATGCTATTATTATTATTATTATTATTATTATTATTATTATTATTATTATTATTGTTGTTGTGTTATTATTAATATACCAGATGTCTTTCTCCAGAGTGACTTACAATGCACACTACATACAGTATTTAGCTGACACCTTTTTAGTCAAGGTCACTTACAATGCTTATTACGCTAAGGTGCAGTACCTCCAGTCGATCAGTCATCTATACCCCCGAGCAACACACACTATGAGCAATTTAGTGTCACCAATTCACCTGAACCACGTATCTTTGGACTGACGGAGAATACCGGAGCACCGCTAGGAAAGCCACACAAACATGGGGAGAACGTGCAAACTCCACACGTATTATTAACCATATCTTATTATTACTGTGGTGGGGGCGCGGTGGCACTGTGGGTTTGACCGGGTTATGCTCTCCGGTGGGTTTGGGGTTCGAGTCCCGCTTACGGTGCCTTGCGACGGACTGGCGTCCCGCCCTGGGTGTGTCCCCTCCCCCTCCAGCCCTACGCCCTCTGTTGCCGGGTTAGACTCCGGCTCTCCACGACCCCGTATAGGACGAGCGGTTTTAGACAATGTGTGTGTGTAGTATTATTATTGTTGCTATAATTATTATTATAGTTGTTGGTTCAGGAGCCATTGCTATTATAAGTCAGGAGCCAGAATTAATTGTTCCCCAACATCTGGTGTTCCTTCTACTCGCACGTTCCGGCTGAAGGTTCAAAGCTGATCTTTCCGGTTGGTTCCTGCCCACAGCTGCCCACCCTGCTGGTCAGCTCCGCTTTCCAGCCCCGCTGCCCACTTGCACTGTGAAGCCGACACGCAGGCTCTAATCCCCCCTCCCAGAGTGCGTGTGATCTGTCATCCCCTCAGCACCATTCCAAAGCCACTGCGGAGCCGTTTAGGGAATGAGCGGCCCAGTCGAACCCAGAGCTCTGTGTACTGGCTCACTGACAGAAGAGGCTCCTCTCCCGCTGCTGAGCTAGCGCAGAGCACGTTTCATCACATGCAGCTATTTGAGGGACGAGGCCGGAGCTGTACCGTGCCTCGCCCTCGCGGATGAAAAGAGCGCTTCGTTTCTCCGTGTGTTTGTGTCATCAGACATATGAGGCTGCCTGGTGGCGATTTTGCCTTAACTTGTTTTCAGGATCGAACGGAGTCCTTTGCTCCCTTTGCTTCGACCAGCCGTACGCAGAAAAGGTGAAGCGCCAGTTGGCACGGTCAGGATGGGGGAGGATGCAGGCTGCGCGCCCCGATTGCACGCTGGTCTCGTGACCTTGGTTATTAGCAGCTTTTCTGCATTCGTAATGGGCCTCCTCGTGTACCGCTCGGCTCCGGCAGGGGACGGTTTCGCAGGGCAATGGTCCGATCCGCAGCGCCCGATGGAAATGAACACGTCAGGAAAAACACGCCAAGGCGGCGGCTTTCTGTTTCCATTTAGTCTCAGTCATTTTAACTGCGAATGTCGCACTAGCAACATGTGCTGGCGCACGTCACATTCGCAGGCCTCTGCTCTTTTTCCAAGTTTTTTCGTGTGTAATTTAGGATTTTTGTATTATGTGAAAATCAGGAAATAATCAAATAATCAAATGCCTGCACAGATCTTTCTACGAAAGCCACAGGCCGGTTTGTTCAGAATTTCCTCATGCAAGTCAAATGAACTGATTGTTGGCTTACTGCTGCCCTGTTTTTTATTGTTGTATTCAAATTAGTTGTGTTAAATACCAGAGCAGCACAGGGTGAGGTCGTCAGCAGGCCTGAACGAAAAAATTACAGTTGCCACATTCACTTAAAGTCCTGATTAATATTATTTTCATTCTTATTTTGACACAAGACTCTCGATTGCATGTTTATTGTAGTCGACCGAAAAATGAGATCAGTGGATGTCAGTCATCGATGGCAGTCAGTTTCGGTCCTCCTGGCTCCGTGAAGGGTTAATCAGCGGGGTGCGTTTCCCTCTCCTAGCTCTCAGGTCACGGTTCTCCTCACGCTACCGGAACCAATACCATATGGGCTGGACCAGGGCCAGTCACCCACTCAACGACGGTTACCCCGACAGCGAGTGGGAGGTGTGCGACGACGAGGCGGCTCTCAGCTGAACCGCAAGTGCACCTGCGTGCCAGGCTGGAGCTCCGTGCCTCGCCGATGCTGGCAACTCAAGCCTCACCTCGCTGGACCCATCCACCCATTTCCTCGCGGGGTGGAGCCCCATAGGACCTGCGGGCCGCACCCAGAATCCAAACACGCGCACCCATTTGGTTTATTTATCCAAATTCCAAGACAGTCTCAAGGTTAACTGTTTTATTAAGTCCACCGCTCTTCCTGCTCCCAGAATGCTCTCCAACCGCATGAAGCGCTGTAACGGGATGCGGCGCCACTCTCCGGCTCCGCAGAACTCAGTTTTTGAAATCCGTTTTCGAAACGCTATTGTCACCAGCCAGCGTCGCAATCCATTTCGTGTATGACCGTTCTCGGATGACTCGGTCGCCGGGCTGCGGACGAGTTGAGGGGTCGAGGGGGGAAACGAAGAGCCGGACGCAGGTGGAGACGTGGTTCCCTGGCTTCCACACAGAAATGTGAGAACGGGAACAGGAAGGTGTGTCCGAGGGTGGCCCCGGGACAGGTCCGGAGCGCCGAGGGCATTCCAGGATGTGCGAGGTGGCTTCGGGGGACTCGGGCTGTGCACGTAGCGACAGCTGGGAGACGACTCCAGCACGATACCGGTCCGCAGTTGGCACCACTGGAGGCTGGTCCTTGCACCAAGGTGCTCCTGTGACAGCACATTCCCCTTTGTTGCCATTACGACAAGATGCACCCAAAAGGCCCACACCACTGTCCTGCTGGAAGGCGCTGTACTTGGGCGTTTTCACGGAGCTCAGCTGCTGCGATCAGACCTCTTTCTGCTGCGTGGACAGGCGAATTTCACACGTGACTTATTCACGTGACACATTTCTATTGTTTCCATCGGTGCTGCCTGCCACCGGCTTCGCACCCGCTCCACGGTGCTTTCTCTAAGAAGCCGGAGTTATTGACTTAACTCTGAAGTGTTTGAGTCTCCACTGATACTAGGTGTAACTTGGTGATTTTTGCCCGTTACACCTGTGAGGCTGTTGCTCGCAGATATTTTACTGTCATAATCGTGTTCAATCAATTACAGTCCATACTTGTGTGATGAATCGTGCCGGACTGTGAATGATTCACTGAAATTCCACAGGTTTGGAGTTGCAAATTTCTGCATTCATCCTCTGTGTTCCGTGCAAACTTGTTTTTGTTGTTATGCGTGCGTGACCCACAACGTAGTACTGTAACCTCAGTTTTGTTTTTGCTTGGATTTCATAAACTGACCTTTCTAAAATTAAATTTATATGTCTGTAATTCAGGGGGGTGCGGTGGCACAGCGGATTTGGCCTGTGCCCATTCTCCGGTGGGTCTGGCATTCGAGTCCCGCTTGGGGTGCCTTGTGATGGACTGGCGTCCCGTCCTGGGTGCGTCCCCTCCCCCTCCAGCCTTGTGCCCTGTGTTGCCGGGTTAGGTTCCAGCTTGCCACGACCCCGCTCGGGACAAGCGGCTTTAGCCAGTGTGTGTGTGTGTGTGTGTGTGTGTGTCTATAATTCCTGCTTTGCCTGCCCGTACTTTATTCCTTAACACACTTTTTTTAAATTAAAAGCAAAAAGCAGTAAAAAGACAATCTATGCTGTTGTGTTCCTGAGTAATTTATTGCTGTAAGTAATAGGGTTGGCTTGGAAGACTGCCTGTGCAAAGCCCGCGGGGTCAATGTGTCACCAATCACGTACGCGCCGCGCCAGGAAAATCGCCCGGCTCGGCGCTGTCGAGCAGTACGGAAATGGGCTGCGCGTTAGATCCCCTAATCTCCTCGGTTCCACCATTTTTCTCTCAATTTTTTCCCGTTGTTCTCATTCCACGCAGCCATAGATCTATAGATGACAAGAGTGACTGGGGTTTGTGCCAGGAATTCGGTGCAGAAGGGGTCACCGTAAGGAGAGCACAGCTTTCTCCCATGATGCCCCTCCGGCCCCTGCTCTGCTGAGCGCCCTCTTGTGACTCCTGAGTAAACTGCCTCCTCTGACGTTCTGCTTTCACCAGTCTAGCCAGTATAGCCTCCAGAAAATCAGCAACAGCACGCAAAAGGACCCATGTGTAACTCAAGCTGGTTTTGAGCGTAACGTGATTGTTCGATTGAGAGCCGGAGCTGCAGCAGCAACAGCAGCGGTTTAACGGGCAACACATTTCTACTTAACCGTGTGAATATATTAATTAGGTCTTACCTTATTTATTCAACACATTTGAGCAGATTTCGGAGGGATAAACTCCACCTCCAAGCAGCCAAATTAATTTGACAGGATTGCATTTTATTCACTTTTAATCGGTGTAACATCTGCAGCAGCCGGCGAACCGTCGCATTCCATATGCCTCGGCCGTCTTCGGTCTCGCAATTGATCCTATTGATAATGGATGGGTTTCCTGCGGGGCTCTTTTTGAAAACCGATCAACAAGCATTATGGGATCGTGCTGGATTAGCCATCATTTTCCCGTCAGCTGGGTTTTGGGAGTAGTCGGACAGGAGCGGCTCTCTGAAGAGGAGTCGTCCGTTATCGGGTTTAAGTGCACGGGAGGGCTCACCCGAACGGAAAAGCGCTTCTTTATTCGGCGGCGCTCGGGCCCCGACGCCTCGGCGGCCCTCCCCGGCAGCCCACCAGCAGGACAATCAACGCAGCCCAATGGACTCGATGAAACTCAAAACCTGATCCCTGTCAGTCTGCACGACTGCCGAGGGGACGAGAGGCCCTCCTTAGAAACCACACCACCTCTCCTCCATTTTTCCCTGAACTCCAAGCTCAGTCGTTTGTTCCTCCTGCGCTAGATAGATGAATCCTCCTTTTCTCCCCCCCCCATTGACGAAATTAGTCACTGTACGAACAAGGAACATCTGAGGAGACGTGCGGTTAATTTTAGCAAGTGACCCAATTCCGTGCAAACTGCAATAAAAATAAAAAGCCATATGCAATGGCATATTTACATATAGACGCCGAAACCCTTGCTAAGGAAACCCTGAGGCCCGATCGCTTTCAAGGAGGTTTAAGAGCGCAAACGCTTCCTTTCTTGGTACGGCTGAGAAATGGGAAGTCACGGCTATGGCAATGAAAGTAAATTCTTTTTTTTTTTTTTTTCTTTTTTTTAAATGCAGTTAGTGAGCCTCGGAGTGAAACCAGATTTCTTGCGGTAGTACCAGCCCTTGCCGATGTGTTTGAGAGAGATGCGTGAGGTATTTAGCTATTAGCTCTGAGTCACCTGCATGCCGCTACGTGTCCCCTCCGCCTGAGACGGAGCAGTTGCTTTACGTTCTCTAAACTAAAGCTGCAAACTGGTTCCTCGCTTTTGACTTCGTTCTCGTCACCTGCTGCGAAAATCGGCTACGGAGGCGCTTTAAGTTTAACTTGCAACATAAATGAGATGGAGGTACCCAGGAGCGATTTGTTCCGTATTGTCTTGTTTTAGTGATGACCAGAATTTTTGGTTGTTAGTCCGTCAAAAATAAAATTTTACACACTGTACAACTTTTTTTTGCGTTCAGGATTCCCAGGCGGATTTCTCCCCCCGGTCAGTAACCCAGTACACGCATTCGGAACAAGTGAATTATATAATATATAACCCAAACTGAATTTTATATTGATTCGACGCCAGTTTACTCCTACGAAAAAGATAAGTTTCAGCTTTTTTATGCAATATTTTCGAGTGGGATACAATTAAATTGTAGAATATTTCTACTCTGAATAAAACAGAAACAAAACGTTAATTGTATTACAAGCCTGTTCCCTTGTATTACGTGCCTGTTTCCTTCTTTTCAGTGCCTTTTTCCCCTTTACTCTCATATTACATACAGTTTCTGCATTGGTTCTGTAATATGTGCGGGGGAACGGAGTGTGGTTGTGTTGGCTGTGTGTTATTGAACATTATATACACACACACACACACACACACACACACGGACGCATTCCGTGTGAATGTGCTGAAGCAGGAGCTCCTCTCCGGTTCTCAGGATTGGATTTTTGTGCTCCCTTCCCCCTCCAAAGGAAGCCGCGAATAGCGTGAGGTGCTGAAGTGTGAATGGGACGAGCACCATTTGTCCTCGGAGACACAGAGGGCAGACGAGAGTTAAATCGCTTCCTACATCCTGCTTCGTATGTAGATCAGTTCAAAGCAATAACAGGGCTGCGTCACCGGCACAAAGACAGGATTCATCCTGCTCGGTTTAAAGCCTTAGTCTGCTTTCTTGACACGCAGTGCAGGGAAGTGTTTGTTGTTGTTGTTGTTGCCTGGTTATTATTTATTTATCTAGCTTCGGGGTGATTGTCAGTGTTGGTGCATTTAGAGTCTGCCGAAAGTGGCCGAAGGAGGTCAGGGGACCCCGAATGACACATTCGTCGCATGAACATCACCCAGCAGCCATCAGGATGATCTGCTAAAACTGTATGTCACTCATTTGTGCGCTTTATCTCCTATTAATTTTCACCCCACCCATGTCTTTTTTTTTTTTTTTTTTTTTTTTCCCCCTTCTTCTTTTTTGTCCAGCAGATGATGACTTCATGTTTATGTAAAGTGCACTTTGCTCTGAAAGCAGGCCGGACCAGCGGAGTGCTTTGCACCGGGAGCCTGCCAACGCTGCTGAGCCAGGCTTTTCCTTTCAGAATCTGTCGCCGTGATTTATTTATTCTGCCTGTTTATTTATACAGCCGCGAGGACAGGTTTTCCCCTACCGCCCCAGAGTGACGAGTTAGTGCGGCAAACTCGCATTAAATGAAGGGAAATTCTGAGCTTCCTGAAGGAGCCGAGCTGGTGTGGATTAGGAGCGGTGGGTGATGGGTGATGGGGGTGGGGGGCTAGCGAGGGGGAGTGCATTGTGGGACAGCTGCTCCAGCTGTCCTGTTGCTGTGCTGTGCGGTTCTCCAGGCGCCTGGCAGGCAGCCAATCGGGGCCTGCGGAATCGGTGCCACTCGGGTTCAGTGTGTCAGCGCAGGCGGCGGGCCCTTCCCGCTGGAGCTCGGAGCGCTGCCGTGTCTGAGACGGTCCCGCTCCTCCTGCCAGGGTCACGTGACGCAGTTACAAGGCCATCGTGCGGGAAGTGCTGCGTTCGCATCAAAAATATTAAAAATAACGTCTTCAAAGGCCCTCCTCCTTTTTTTTTTTTTTTTTTTTTTTTGTTAATACATGTTTATGTAATTTGTTAAACTGTTACTGTGGAATTTTTGTTGTAACTTTATGCCATTCATACACACACACACACACACACACACACACACACACACAGACGTGTGCATATATCTGTATTATATACACAGTACACATACAGTATATATGTTGTGTCACAGTGTTGGACTGTGGCCACTTCCTGTGACCTGGGCATTGCCCATCCACAGTCCCCTCCGTGAACGACTGAGCCCTGCCCAGCCACACGGCTCCAGACAGACTGCGCATGCCCTGCCCTTACGGGGCAGACAACCGGCACGTCTGGGTCATGCCAACATAAGCCTTTTATCCTCTCATTAAAAAAGGCAGCAAGTAATCGCGTCTAAGCAGCTGGTTGACTTCTAATTCCTAACAGAAAATATGAGGAGCTCTAAACGGGGGGGAGCGTTGCGCTACTCAAGAATGGCACACGGTCAGACAAAGGCAAGCGGAGACTAGCGAAGGAGGACCGACCCCAGTCTCTCTGAGAAGCAGATCCATGCTGCACTGTCTCGGGGCAGATGTTGTTACTGGTAGTTTCCCCAGTGCCAGCCAGGGGCATGCCGCTGCCATTACCTTTCCTACAGAAGGATGAGGAGCAGAGGGCCCTCGTTTTTACCGCGTACCGTTGCGCTCGACGCGAAAACACCAGGAGCAGGCAAAGCAGGAAATCTGGCCCGTTTGGCCATATTTTTATGTTTTATTTAATGGAAAAACCATAAAATAATTTATTTAAAAGGGACACATAATGAGAAAAAGATGTTATCGTTAGAGCCATGCCATTAAGATTGTCCCTGCAGTCATACCATATGAGCGCCGCGGAATGCTAACGTCACCAAGTGCCGAAACCAGGATGAGGGCGAGCTGAGAGTGGCAGAGCGGGTGGCGGGAGCAGGGAGCTACTGCCCAGCGTGAATTAGCACATGGAGTAGGGCTCCAATGTGGACTTACAGGGGAAACGTGTAGCCTTTGTTCTCCATGCTAAAAAAAAATCCCGCTAATTAGCACTGGCCGTGTGGGATAGCTTCGCACTTGTCATCTGAATCAAAAGCATGAAAGACTATTAAGTGTCAATAAGTGCGCTTTCCCAGTGCTGAGGCACGTGAAAAGCTGTTTTATCAGGATTTATTAAGGTTTTTTTTCTTTGTAGGAGAGTGGTATTGCTGCTCTGCTTGTTTGGGCCGCTTAATTGTAATTAACATTAAAAAAAAAACATGACATATGAATTTAATTGTGGTCACTGGACCAGAGCCTTTCTTCACAATTAATTATGTGGGACCGTTTTGTCTGTAAAATCTTGCATAAATGTGAAATTAAGATCGACTATAATATGTAAGCGGGAGTGGAAGAATAAAATGCGGTTTTTATTGCTCTCTGACTGTCGGACTTAACTTCAAAGCTGGTGGCAAGAGATGGCCTGTTTCACTATTATTGGTTCTGACAACTCCGAGGTTTGGCGATTCTAATTCATTACATCCAATTTCCATCACATCGTAAAGTGGTATATTTGGTAAACGTGCGATTGCCAAACTATATATGTAAAATTACATTTTCGGTCAAATTAAAGCGGTGTGAGAAACTGTAAGGGGATGTCAAAGATCCCCTAGGGTCGCCATTTAAGGATGTCTAACAAAAATATTAATTGATAATTATAGCAGGGAACAAGATATATCAATTCGCCCTTAAGGAAAATGATGAAAACAAGCCTACGCTCTTCACTTGTAATGTAAAACAAACCCCAACAGGAAACCACAATGTTAAACTTAAAAGTAACAGCTATGTAATTGCAGAAGGCCTCCTGATGGTAACGGCCGTTCAGGGGACTTGCAGTGGGGTGCTCAAAAGGAAACTGGAAGGTACTAACTTTTCCAGATCATTCCGTGAACCACAAACATTACGAAAACAGAAAGTCATTTAGAATTATGATTTGGTTAAGCAATTTTAAACATGATTATAATATTTTAACTATCTGTTTGTTAAGTGTTTCATGGCTTGAACAAACCAAAATGCCCATGGGCAAATGGACTGTCACGATATCGTAAAAATGAATTGTTCTCTACCTAAAAGTGTTTTACTGCCTTTTTTTGTCTTTTACTATAGATATTTTGGTATACTTAAAATAATGGTCGTTTCCTTGTGGTGTAGCTGTATGACTCTTAAAAGAGGACTTTGTTTATGAGGGGTATTACCACAATGAGAAACATCGTTTTAGGCAAAGAAGGTGGATTCAGGTTTTTCTCATTACCTCATGGTGACGAGCTGCACACGAATTTCCTCCCATTAATTTGTTATAGTGAAGAGGTAAGACCCAAGAAAGGGTCATTGCTTCCATTGTAACGTAACAGCTAAAAGGAGGCTCGTGTCATTGGGACGAAAATGTATTTTTACAGACTGGGGTATACACAGATCGGGAATACTGATCCAATATTATTGGGTTATTTATTCGTTTAGTTGATGCTTTTCTCCAAGGTGACTAACAAAATTAAGCAACTTACAGTTATTTACCTATTTATACAGCTTGGTCATTTTACAGAAGCAGTTCAGAATAAGTGCCTTTCTCGGTGGTATTACAGCAGGAACACCTCTAAACACTACAATACCTCAATACCCAAATAACCCCCCAAAACACAGTGTAAACAATTTGAAATAGGCAAAAAAACTTTCATCTTTTTTTTTTCAAGGCATGCAGAATTTGTGTCTCGCATTATGTGTGTAACCAGTTGTATAATAGAGCTGGGGAAAAATATACGCCCACCTTATTTGTTTATTTCCAAGAGTGCGCGTCTTGATGCATGAAGAATCTGAGGAAATGTAGCTTCTCCTGTAGAACAGGAATTGCAAGGGAAGCTGCAAATAACAGCAGAGCTTTAAATTAACTTAAGTTTGTGCTGTTCTGAAAAAAATGTTTATGATCCAACATTTTATAAGAAACACAGGCAAAGATATTTAAGCTATAGGGCTTAAGTAACATCAAGCTAGTCTTTAAGCATTTAATCCCCGAACACGAAATATAAAAGAAAAAAAATCCAATCCATTTGTAAACGTATCGGCCTTATTAATCTTAACGGTAGACTCATGGCCTGTGGAATGGATCCATTCTTAATGTTTTAAATGCTGATTCTGAGTTCAAACAGTAATACGATTATGCTGAAAACACGGGGAATATTAACAAGAAAGCTCCATCTCGCATTCTGCGGTTTTTGGAGCAGTTAATATTAGCATACCTATTGTGGTGCACAAGTGACGTGACAAAGCGAGGCCTTTCCGTTCAAATGCTCCTGAATCGGCCTGAAATGTCTTTTGTGCTGAAGACGCGCAGCGCCTTCCCTTCCCCCACCAAAGTCCCCCCACATGGCTACAAAGGGCGGATTTGTCTTTAAAAGGCCTGCTGCAAAGTCTTAGCTCAGCACCTTCCGAGCGTCACGCACATTTTATCCTTAATCACACACGCAGCACTCAAGATTTATTGCCAAAAACAATTAACAATTATTTATTATCATTGCAAATAATAAAAATGATTAAAATCATCACCATCATCATGATCATCAATATTATCAATATCATCTAATATTTAGGCATTTATGTAACACGGCTTAAACTTGGGTTTCATTTTATGCAAGTTTTGAAGGCCTCGCCGCTGGTGTTGACACCTTTTGTCACACTTGCCATAGATTCTTATCTTTTTATAAAGATTGCATTAAATACTTGACATTTGATATAATCTTTTATGTCTATTCTTGTCCAGCGTGTTGCATTTCTCCCACAGCCCTCATAACAAACGCATGATAAAATATTTGGCATTGTAACGCTGCTATTTTTTTTTTTATTTCAAAGTAGGAATACAGTTAGGGTTAGTCATATGTTCTTGTGGTAAATATGGACTCTGGTGTAATGTTGTATTTTTATATTTGTGTTACCCTGTAGTAACTGAAAATATTGATTTTTATTTTCAGCCAGTCTCCTAAAATACCCCCAATGGTGTACAAGACTTGGGATCGGGTGAGAGCTCTCGGGAAACTACTATCCAGCAGTATGAAGTTCCACAATTACCTGGAGACCCTTCCAACAGGCTGGCAGTTAGGAGTCCTGCTCATAAACTTTGCTGTTGCTGCAGGAAAATATGCACATTAATCAACAAGACGGTGCACTTTCCCTTGATTCTGTCCTTCTCTTTATTTGTTTGTATTAGTTAAACCACTGTGGTTTCACACAGCGAGTTCATGTCTGGTCATGTTGTGTCCTACAGGATATCAAGATGACACACTTCGCTTTGATTTTCCTGCATTTTTTCCAGAAGGACTTCACCGAAAAACACAACATCCAAACATATTTAAGTATTCACCACTTCCTGTTTTGGGGCAATTTTGAAAGCTCAGTGTGCTAAGTATAGTTATCTAGTTTTATGTATGTGTATGTATGCATATACATGCAAACAGATACCTACATATATATGTGTATACTGTATACACATATACTGCATATGTACACATTTACATTTATTCATTTAGCTGATGTTTTTTCAGCGTTGAGCTATGTACAATTATTTACCCATTTATACAGCTACATATTTTTACTGGAGTAATTTAGGGTAAGTACCTTACTGAAGGGTAATACAGCTGGAGGTGGGATTCAGATCTGCCACCTCTGGATCCAAAAGTAGCAACTCTAACCACTATCTTACTGGTTGCCACGTCACACACTTATATATATATATATCTATAATATTATATTAATATATATTTGTAGTATATATTAATATACATACAGTGTATGTATATTATATATATATATATATATACACACACACACACACATTACTTATATGTATATTTTTATGTATATCTATTACACTTACACTTATATATAGATATATATATATCTATATATATCTGTGCGTTTATATATAACCTGTCTCGGAGATAGTAAGTATAGTCAGACACGACGAAGATCACATTATGATTATATTTATGATACCAATAGGTGGACCAAATGCCCACATGGTAGCACCACTGGTTACTATGGACGGATGACCGGACCAAATATCCACGTGGTAGCACAGCAGGCTGATGTGGACAGAGCGCTGGCCCGGTTGCCCACATGGTCCCCCGCAGACCGCTGCGCGCTGATGAATCAGTCTTCGATTATAGTTCGGCGAGACAACAAAGGAAGCTGCGAATTTCAGGGGCTGGCAATGATGGCCCCACCCCAGCGCCACATTCGACCAATGGGCCGCGGGTATGCAAATGAGAGCAGTCGCGCACCACCCCTTTCCCGGCCCTTGACGTCATTCGCACATATCCCTCAGTAGAGCCCTGTGGCTGCAGCGAGTCGGAGCACGAGCGGAAAGGAGCAGAGTGAGCCGGGGAGGGGCTCCTGCAAGGGGACTCTCTAACAGCGACACCGCCCAGAAGTCCTTCACACGCCGCCTATCCGTCCGCAGACAGCCGGGAGCGGGCAGCCGAGACCGCCCGCGCCGGGCCGGATTGCACTGACCACTGACGGCCGCCAAAGAGAAGCACTGATTCACACCGCCGCTGAGAAACGAGTCCCCCGCCTCCCCTTCCAGAGCTGCCCTGCTTCCTCACTTTCTTTCTTCTTCTCCTGCCTCCTCTGTCTAACGTGAATCTAATTTCGCGAGAGGGAAAGAATAACAGGAAAGAATAATCAAAGATGCCGAGTTCGCTGTTCGCCGACATGGAGCGCAGCGGCGGCGGCGGCCACGGTCACGGCCACGGCCACGGCCACGCGGGCGACACACTGGACGAGCAGAGAGCGCTGCAGATCGCGCTGGACCAGCTGTCCCTGCTCGGCCTGGACGCCGATGACAGCGCGCCCTACGACGGCGAGCCCAGGAAGAAGAGCGTCAACATGACCGAGTGCGTGCCCGTGCCCAGCTCCGAGCATGTGGCCGAGATCGTGGGCAGGCAAGGTGCGTGGGACTGCGTGGGCTCCTCGCCTCTCCTCTCTCCTGCTCCTGCGAAAACAAAGGGCTGTGGAGATATGCATGACACACACACACACACACACACACACTCTCTCTCTCTCTCTCTCTCTCTCTCTCTCCCTCCCCCTCTCCCTCTGTGTGTGTATGTGTGTGTGGGGCAGGGTGGTACTGTCTTCAAGTCATCTCTCTGCCCACTTCCTAATAACCCCCCATCCTGCATGGATCCATCAATTCATTGACAGATCCCTTTGGATGGGCTCTCCTTTCCTCTTCGTCATCATCATGCATCGTTCTGCCCCGCTTCCACTGTTTGACCCCTAATCTGTGCATGTGTTGCCCCGCTGTCCCGATCATCACCTGCTCCACGGTGCTGCATGGTGCTTCTTTCCTGGGGAGACACCTTTCTTTGTGCTGCCTGCTCTGCTCCAGCTGCTATTTTGGGAGAGGTGCGGTTCGCTTGAGCTGCTTCTGTGTCGCGATACTGGAGCATGTGGCTTTCGTTTATTTCCTGCAAGTATGGGTGAATTGCCATATTGCAACATTTAAGCTACCTTTCTTGTTACTGGCACTCCTTTTGTTAAATATCAGCTCTTGCAGTGAATTCTTTTGGGTAAAATATGATTTCCCCCTCCGCCAAACACAGGTTGTAAAATCAAAGCCCTCCGGGCAAAGACCAACACCTACATCAAGACCCCGGTACGAGGGGAGGAACCGGTCTTTGTTGTGACAGGCAGGAGAGAAGATGTAGCCATGGCCAGGAGGGAGATCATCTCTGCGGCGGAGCACTTCTCCATGATCCGAGCTTCAAGGAACAAGAACAGCAGTGCAAATGGGAGTGGCACTGTCCCCGGGCCGCCCAACCTCCCAGGCCAGACCACCATCCAGGTTCGGGTCCCCTACAGGGTGGTGGGCCTGGTGGTGGGGCCCAAGGGGGCCACCATCAAGCGCATCCAGCAGCAGACGCACACCTACATCGTCACCCCGAGCCGGGACAAAGAGCCTGTCTTTGAAGTGACGGGCATGCCTGAGAACGTGGACCGCGCCAGGGAGGAGATAGAAGCACACATCGCCATGCGCACCGGGGGGCTCATCGAGCTGACCGACGAGAACGACTTCCACGCCAATGGCACCGACGTTGGCTTCGACCTGCACGGCCACGGCAGCCTGTGGAGCAAGCCTACCTCCAGCATGACCCCCACCTCCGGGCGCAAGCCTTTCTCCAACTACCGCAACGACAGCTCCAGCTCGCTGGGCAGCGCCTCGACAGACTCCTACTTCGGGAACAACGGCAGCTCGCGGCTGGCCGACTACAGCCCCCCGAGCCCCGCGCTCAGTTACACTGCCTCCAACAACGGCAACAACAACAACAACAACAACGGCAACATCAACGTGAACGCCAACGGCAGTGGATTTGTCTATGGAAGTGATGTGATTTCTCCTGATTGCACTGACTTAACCTTTGAGTCCTCGTCGGGGTTCGACCCCACGCCTGCCCCGCCAGGCCTGATGTGGTCACAGTTTGACCGCAGCGTGGCCTCTGCCAATGGCTCCACCTCTGCCATCTTTCCTGCCAACGCTTCCTCTAATGCCAATGGGATGATTGTGAACCAGAGGAGGGCCAACGGGGTTGGCGGCCCGTCCCAGCCTAGGCTCTCGCCGCCTCTGCACCATGTCGGCGGGGGTGCCGAGCACCCCTTGGCCCGCAGAGTGCGCAGCGACCCTGGGGGCGGCACCCTCAGCTTCCCCGGGTACCCCGGCGCCGGGATCTCGAACGGGATCGCTTGCCTCGCCGGCTCACACCTGCCTGGGGGGGCGTCGCACTCCTCGGCCTCGTCCTCCTCCAGCTCCTCGTCCAGCTCCTCCTCGGGGACCAGCAGGAAGGGCAGCAGGGACTGCTCCGTGTGCTTCGAGAGCGAGGTCATCGCGGCGCTCGTTCCCTGCGGACACAACCTCTTTTGTATGGAGTGCGCCAACCGCATCTGCGAGCGGAGCGAACCCAAATGCCCAGTGTGTCACGCTGCAGTTACTCAGGCCATACGTATATTTTCATAAAGATGTATCTGACTGCACCGCGATAACACCGACCAACACTCTCATACTGCAAAGTAGAGGCATAATAGCATATGTATAGGTGTATGTGTAAATATATATATATATGGTATATATGCATATATATCACATACATACATATACATTTGTATATTTGTAAGGCTGCAGTATCCAAAAAGGGACCCCCTTCAGGGCTCAAATGTCGTTGTTTATAATGTACTGTAGCTTTGGACAATACCTTCAACATGTAATGCATGTTCTACATATTACAGCGTAGTAATTAATAGATATAGTAATTTGTATACTATATTTAAGACGTTTGGAGATGAGAAGTGATGACTGAGGTACTTGCAAGGACTTCAATTACGGATTCTTAGCTAAGCAGGCCTTACCGCTGCACCGGTGAAGCGTACGCACTGGTGCCCGAAATGACGTTAAAGAAACCGGAGGCCTTTGAAGAAACAGTAATTGATTCTTTCTAAAAACGTAACTAAGGATGCTGCAGCTTAAGTTAAAATGAGGATCAGCATCGACATATCCTACACATACACCCGCACATGCATACAGTACATAATGGGGGTGGGGCTGGGGCGGGGGGGTTACTTTAAGGTTTGAACGTTAATTACATTAATACAGATTGAAGTATTTTATTCTTTTTTGACTTGAAAGATTATATTTCGTATTGCAAAGATGTTTACAAATATTTTAATTTAAGTTCAGTGAACTTTTTGTAGCTGGGTTTATTTTTAGTATGGCCTTATGGCAATGAACACTGTATTATTTTAATATTGCACCTCTGTGGGTGGAAATACAGACCACAGTGTGTGTGTTGCATTGAACAGTATTCTGTTGGGATGGAGCTTTTATAGGTTTCTGCAAAAAAAAAAAAAAAAAAAAAAAGTCTTTTAAATCCACTTCACCCAGCATATTTTTTATTCAGTAATACAAAGCCTATTTTATTCTATATTATTACAAAACATGAAATGTATAAAACTTAGTAAGTTGAACAAAAAAGGAACGTTTATGCTTTCTAAAATTTGTATGAATTAGATTCCAGTGGGAATTACAGAGTTCTGTTGCACCACTATAGTTTTAGTATTTCTATTTTAATACATTTGTTTACCACTTGTTTATGTATATGTAGGTGACGTTACTTGAGCGTAAATGTACTTTATTGAGCAAAGTTTAAGAACAAAGTATATTTTATTTTATGATAAAGGGCCTTTAACCTCATGGTCGAATACTAATATTATATTTGCTGAGACAAGATTTGAAAATGTATCAAGAGTTTTATTTTTCTGACATTTAAAGTTCTACATGATAAAGGTAAAACTTAAGTAATGGTGCTACTTCATGTTTTTTTTAAGTATTTCTATATAAATACAATAAAATGGTACATGAAAAAAGTTTCAGCTTTTTTTTTTTTTATTTGAAAGCTGTCTTTGTGTGGTGGTTTTCTTTATTTCTGCTCACGTGTCGTACAGTACTGTGAGGATTATTTTCTTTTTATGTTTTAAGAAGTCTATTGTTTTGTTTTTGGCCGTGATAATGTGCTTAAAGGCAGGCCACCTATAAAAAGAGAAACTTTTTTTTTTTTTTTTTAAGGTAATGGTTCTATTTTCCCCTGAATGCCACATAACCTCCTATCTTTTTACAATGCAGTTTGCTCCTGGAGCCCCTCCAGTCCAGTGAGCATGAAGAGCCAACTGTACTCTAACAAACAGCGCTCTGTGTGATTTATAGCTGAAAAGTAGCTCTGCGCTTCTAAAATTACACCTCCCCTGTTTGCATTCCTTTGTTTCTGCGAGTGGCTCTGGTGATGTGACGCTGCTGTTCAGGTGCATCAGGAGCAACGATCTACACGTCGTGACTGCTCAACTTTTCCAATCAGCCTTTAAAAATGTTTCAACATTGGTTTTGCCAAGGTCTCATTACGCTGGCAATCAGCAGCCGCTTTGTGAAAGATGGACTGGTCCTCACTTTTTTTTATCTTTTACGGCACGTCACTCTGCTGGCACTTGAAATTAATGTATTGTTAGGGTAGAGTTTCGTTTGTGTAATCAATATTATCAATAACCATTTGTTCAGGGAAGGGTCATGGTAGTCTGGATAGGGTGTGAAGCAGGCTAAATTCTGGACACTGTGTATGTGTGTGCGTGTGTGTGTGTGTGTAAAGGACATGGGTTACATGGACGATTTCTAAGCTTTAAATAGAATGTATATAAAATGAGGTGTGAATGAATGACCCAGTTTCCTTAATCTTCCCAGACAGTGACCCAACACCCTGCTTGTTCCTGTTTCATCAAACTGCCTGCCTTTGTTTTGTATACATGTAGAGATGACCTCTCTGATTATTTAGATGATTGGAATAATTAGCTAATCTTCTGTGCCAGGGGAATATTAAACGTGCTGTGAAGTAAGGTTGTGAATTTAAAAATACAGCCTTAATGAAACAATGGTTCAAAGGTGGACTTGAGAATTTATCATCATAAACTGCAATATTTGGAAAACATTTTGGCACAGTTAGAGGTTTAAACATTATGTTTTGTTTTGGTCATAATATCAATATGTTGAAAGAAAAAATTTAATAGAATAGCTTCCACAGTTTTTAAAATTATTATTATTATTATTATTATTGAGCCCTATCTAGCTTTGTCATTAGAAAGAGTTACATCGGAAAAGCCAGGGAAGAGAGTATACCGTCTTTTCTGATGTAAGTGTTGCCAAAACAAGGACTACTTCCAAGGTTTTATTGTAATAATTTGACCTCAGGAGGTTAAGTTGCTGAAGAGATCCAATCAGAACCCAAAAAAAAAAGTGACCGAACTGGAAACTTCCTCCGTTCTAAACATGGGAGCCGAAATGTGAAATCGTGGACCAAATGCCCGTCCCGAACGCCCATCCCAAAGGCTTGCTGTGACGAAACATGAGGGTTCGGAGGTTATTCATTATCTATTTTTGAAATCTGGCTTAGGCCATTCAGATAAGACCGTGTCTGTCCTCCCCCGAGCTCTATTACTATAAAAAGTGCAACATGTTGTCTGCCGCAACCCAGCCGGTAAATCTGAAATAAAATCCCAAGGATGATGCTACAAATCACTTGATGTCGAGTGTCTCAGAAGAGTTATCTTTGGTGTATGAATATGGGGGCCCATCGCAGGGCACTTTGGCTTTGCCTCCCGCCCCTTTTGTGCACCCAGCGCCCTGCTAACTGCCCCACACCAGGTCAATAGCTGCGTTTATTTACCTGCTTACCTAAGCAAGCAGAGCGCTCAAGACCTCTGTGTATTTGCGGAACGTGTGCGGAGCACGAAATTAAAGCCGACCGTTCAGAGTCAATAAACAAAGCCTCATGGTTTAATGAGTCTCAGAGCTGACTGTAAACTCAGCACTGAAAAAGTTATGGAACGGATTGTCTTAATGGTTTGCCAGGTCCTCTTTTGTTCTCATGAGTCTTCTGCGGGTTTAATTGTGGAAGGGAGGAAATATGTTAGTGATTACTGATGATTAGAGACAAAATAAACTTTATAGAACCAGCAGCTTGTCAGCTTTCCCTTCCTTCAGCTGTAGTCTTATATGGTCCTCTCTAGTTGTATTGGGTTTTTACACTGGAATCCAATTAATCTGTTTATCTCAATGGTAATGCCCCCCCCTCGGGGAGAGTGGGACAAAAGAGGTTTATTTTATTACAGTAGTAATATAATTAAGGCATTTAAAAAAACTGAAGTTCCAACATTTCATCTGAGCAGAATAGATGAAGGGTTGTTATGGTTTTTTAGTAAAAGCAGCATGCTGACTCGTTCAAAGCTTATGCAAGGTGTATACATTATAGATGAGCGGGGTTTTTAGACGTGCGTCTGTGTGCGCATAATGGATTTTATACTCGAGAGGGCACAGCAACTGAGTCGCGTCCAGCTCCGAGTGGGCTAAATTGGGCCGGGCAGTTCATCAAGTGCCCGGGTGCGAGCGCATCGTCGTCTTCGCATGAATCTGCTCCGGATCTCCTTAAGAAAATCTAGAGTGACACAGAGAGGCACAAGACCTGCTGCTTCGCCCATGTTATTAAGTTGCAATTCAGAATCCACGAAGAACAACGAGAGTGTTCAAGAGCCCTGAATGGCAGTAATTACAGTCGACAGCCTAAATACAAGGTTTTGTCTTAGTTTGGATTTTCCAAAGGAACAACGATTAAATTTGCTTGTTCCCCCCGTTTAAATTACTTAAAGAAAAATGACAACGTAAAATGACAACGTAAAATATTTTTCTTTCGGTCCCCATGAAATAAATGGCGTTGAGGGTCTTTTAAGTTGCATCCTCGTGACACCAACAGAAGATTTTAATTTCTTTTTGGAGACAGACTGCTGCAATGGATGGCTTTCTCCTCTCGATTCATCCGCTCTGTCCTTGATTCGAGCCTGCTAAGCTCAGAGGAGAGTTTCCGAATGGTTTTCTTCACTTATAA